>NC_041393.1:109877443-109884292 GCF_002162155.2 Triticum dicoccoides
GAACACTTCCAGTGTCCGAATATAGCCGTCCAATATATCAATCTTTATGTCTCGACCATTTCGAGACTCCTCGTCATGTCCTTGATCACATCCGGGACTCCGAACTATCTTTGGTACATCAAAACACATAAACTCATAATGTCGATCGTCACCAAACTTTAAGCGTGCGGACCCTATGGGTTCGAGAACTATGTAGACATGACCGAGACATGTATCTGGTCAATAACCAATAGTGGAACCTGGATGCTCATATTGGTTCCTACATATTCTATGAAGATCTTTATCGGTCAAACCGCATAACAACATACGTTGTTCCCTTTGTCATCGGTATGTTACTTGCCCGAGATTCGATCGTCGGTATCTCAATACCTAGTTTAATCTCGTTACCGGCAAGTCTCTTTACTCATTTCGTAATACTTCATCCCGCAAATAACTCATTAATCACAATGCTTGCAAGGCTTATAGTGATGAGTATTACCGAGAGGGCCCAAAGATACCTCTCTGAAACACGGAGTGACAAATCCTAATCTCGATCTATGACAACCCAACAAACACCTTCGCAGACACCCGTAGAGCATCGTTATAATCACCGTTTTACGTTATGATGTTTGGTAGCACACAAAGTGTTCCTCCGGTATTCCGGAGTTGCATAATCTCATAGTCTGAGGAACTTGTATAAGTCATGAAGAAAGCAGTAGCAATGAGACTAACACGATCGTAATGCTAAGCTAACGGATGGGTCATGTCCATCACATAATTCTTCTAATGATGTGATCACGTTCATCAAATGACAACACATGTCTATGG
This sequence comes from Triticum dicoccoides, assembly GCF_002162155.2. Classification (NCBI taxonomy): domain Eukaryota; kingdom Viridiplantae; phylum Streptophyta; class Magnoliopsida; order Poales; family Poaceae; genus Triticum; species Triticum dicoccoides. The sequence goes on from NC_041393.1 coordinate 109,878,251, forward strand.
TTAGGAAACTTAACCATCTTTGATTAACGAGCTAGTCAAGTAGAGGCATACTAGGGACTATAGTTTTGTCTATGTGTTCACACATGTACTAAGTTTCCGGTTAATACAATTCTAGCATGAATAATAAACATTTATCATGAATTAAATGAATAACTAATAATTTTATTATTCCATCTAGGGAATATTTCCTTCAGGTTGGCTCGACGTTGGGCCCCATAGGATCAGCATGGCCAACTGCTTGCAGGGCAGTGCCCTCGGGGACCACCGTGCCTGATTCCTTCCTTGCTGACCCACCACGAGCTCGGGCGCGACCACCTCCTATGTCACAAGTGTGGATCCAACGGCTCCGGCATCCACCTCTACCCCCCAAGCCATAGTCCCAGGAGCAAGGTTGTCGCGTGTCTGGTTCAAACTTGCCTCTGAACGGCTTCTAGATTCCTCATGACCGTTTTGACCAGTGAACCTCCTAAAAGTGGACAGACGCCTTGTCAACCTATCCTGAACTGGCACAATGGTGGGCCCCTGCACAACCATGGGCACCGGTCCCATGGGGGGACTAGTAGAAAAAGGGTCAAATGTGAGACACATTAGTCCCGGTTTGTAACAAAACCGGCACTAATGTGTCCATTAGTGCCGGTTCCAACGGCTAGGCGGGAGGAGCTCTTTAGTACCGGTTCGTGGCGAACCTTTAGCACCGATTCGTGCCACGAACCGGTACTAAAGAAAGTGGTGGCAGGATGTTGTCAGAGTGGGGCCCTTCCAGCACCTTTAGTACCGGTTCGTGGCACGAACCGGTACTAAAGGTCGTCCTATATAAACCCTTCGTCCACCCGCACTCTGTTCTTCCCCCTTTCCCCTCCTCCCTCTCCTCTGTTCTTCCCTTCTTCCTCTCGAGTTCATCACAAAAATTGCCCCAAATTTGTCAAGATTTACAGGCCCCCATCCATTCAAATGATCACCAAGGTTAGCAACTTTGTCCTTTCATCTCTCATTGCTAGATTAGCTCTTGCATTGGTTTATATAGTGATTAATTGTTGGTTTTAGTAATTTGGGAGGAATTATATGTGGTAGTATTTGATTTATATGCAATTTGAGGTCAAAATAACACTTAGTTTGCATATGTAGGTGTGTTTTACTTAGTGCCTTCTAAATGTCCGTCGTAACCACCGTCGATCGCCCGCACTGTCCCGTCACCGGCACCACCTTGTGGTGAGCCTCTTGTTCATGAAATTTTATATAAAAACTTGATGTTTGTGTGATTTGGATATACAGTTACTCGTATAATTATCTTACCCGTACGTTGTTTGTTATACATAGTGCCATGGTTTTGATATCCGTCCCCGTCGGCCCTTGTCCTTGTTATGATTCGGATGTGGTATATTCTCTTTTAAAACTATTTGTTTCATTTCGTGTTTATGACAAATTATGCCCATCAAGTTGACATAGATATTTTTATCTAGGAGGTATGTGAACCGGAAATTCCAACCGACCCTATTGTCGAGAGGTTAAATTTAGTTGAAAGAGAAAACGAGTACTTGAAAGAAAAATTGAAAAGAATTGAGGGGGAGAAGATGGAATTGGAATTGCATGTTGCCGATGTCGTCGATGATCACAAGATCAAGATGGAGAAAATGCGCTTGAAGATTAGAAAGATTAGAAAATATGCCATCGATAGTGAGGCTTGGTATCGTTATGCTGTTGGATCAATTGTTACCTTGGTTGCGATCTTGATCGCATTTGTTGTTGCATTTAAATGCTTTAGCTAGAGAGTTATTTGTTTGTTGCATTTAAGTGTTGTATGAACTTTATGTATGAACTTGTATTAATTTGGTCTATTCGGTGTTGTGTAATGAAGATGAGCCGGCAATGGATGTACGATGACCGATGCTTTCCCAGTTCATTGAGGGTGTGCATACTTTTCTGCTTGCGACTGAGGCAAACAAGCGGGCAGATGGTTTTATGCCTTGTCCATGTGCTGGCTGTAAGAATGGTCGCAATTACTCTACGTCAAGAACCATTCACGTCCACCTGTTTGAGTCTGGTTTCATGCCCCACTATAATGTTTGGACCAAGCACGAAGAAAGAGGGGTTATGATGGAAGGCAATGAAGAAGAAGAGGACGAGACAGCTATCCTGGCCATGGGTTCCCTGAATACGATGATACAACGATGGGGGAAGAAGCTGAGCCGGTAATGCGGGAAGAAGCTGAGCCGGCAATGCGGGAAGAAGCTGAAGAAGAGGCATCAGATGAGCCCGTTGATGATCTAGGTCGGGCCATTGCCGATGCAAAGAGAAACTGCGCAAGTGATTTGGAGAAGAAGAAGTTGCAGCGCATGTTAGTGGATCACAAAAAATTGTTGTACCCGAATTGCGTAGGTGACAAGAAAAAGTTGGGCACCACACTGGAATTGCTGCAATGGAAGATAGAGAATGGTGTATCTGACAAGGGATTTGGAAAGTTGCTGGTAATGATAAAGGATATGCTTCCAAAGGACAACGAATTGTCCGAGAGTACGTACGAAGCAAAGAAGGTTGTCTGCCCTCTAGGGTTAGAGGTGCAGAATATACATGCATGCCCTAATGATTGCATCCTCTACCGCGGTGAGTACGAGGATTTGAACGCTTGCCCGGTATGTGGTGCATTGCGCTATAAGATCAGCCGCGATGACCCTGGTGATGTCGAGGGCGAGCGCCCTAGGAAGAAGATTCCTGCCAAGGTGATGTGGTATTCTCCTATAGTACCACGGTTGAAATGTTTGTTCCAAAACAAAGAGCATGCCAAGGCGATGCGATGGCACAGAGAAGACCGTAAGAAAGACGGAAAGTTGATAGTTCCCGTTGACGGGTCGCAGTGGAGAAAAATCAAAAGAAAGTACGGGAAGGAGTTTGCAGATGACGCAAGGAGTGTATGGTTTGGTCTAAGCGCGGATGGCATTAATCCTTTTGGGGAGCAGAGCAGCAACCATAGCACCTGGCCTGTGACTCTATGTTTGTATAACCTTCCTCCTTGGTTGTGCATGAAGCGGAAGTTCATTATGATGCCAGTGCTCATCCAAGGCCCTAAGCAACCCGGCAACGACATTGATGTGTACCTAAGGCCATTAGTTGAACAACTCTTACAACTGTGGAATGGAACAGGTGTACGTGCGTGGGATGAGCACATGGGGGAAGAATTTGACCTAGAGGTGTTGCTGTTTGTGACCATCAATGATTGGCCTGCTCTTAGTAACCTTTCAGGACAAACAAACAAGGGATACCGCGGATGCACGCACTGTTTGGATAATACCGACAGTATATATTTGAATAGTTGTAAGAAGAATGTGTACCTGGGACATTGTCGATTTCTTCCGAGCAGGCATCCCGTAAGAAAGAAAGGAAAGCATTTCAAAGGTGAGGCGGATCACCGGACGAAGCCTCGCCACCGTACTGGTGCTGATGTACATGATATGGTCAAGGATTTGAAGGTGATATTTGGAAAGGGTCCTGGCGAACAACCTGTTCCGAAGGACGCTGACGAACGCGCACCCATGTGGAAGAAGAAATCTATATTTTGGGACCTGCCATATTGGAAAGACCTAGAGGTCCGCTCCGCAATCGACGTGATGCACATGACGAAGAATCTTTGTGTGACCCTGCTTGGCTTCTTGGGCATGTATGGGAAGACAAAAGATACACTTGAGGCATGGGAGGACCAGCAACGTATGCACGAAGAAGACGGCATACATCAGGGTCATGCAAGCTACGCTCTAACCAAAGAAGAGAAGGAAATCTTCTTTGAATGCCTGCTCAGTATTAAGGTACCGTCTAGCTTCTCGTCGAATATAAAGGGAATAATAAACATGGCAGAGAAAAAGTTCCAGAACCTAAAGTCTCATGACTGCCACATGATTATGACGCAACTGCTTCCAGTTGCATTGAGGGGGCTTCTACCGGAAAACGTTCGATTAGCCATTGTGAAGCTATGTGCATTTCTCAATGCAATCTCCCAGAAGGTAATCGATCCAGAAATCATACCAAGGTTACAGAATGATTTGGTGCAATGTCTTGTCAGTTTCGAGTTGGTGTTCCCACCATCCTTCTTCAACATCATGATGCACGTCCTAGTTCACCTATGCGAAGAGATTAACGTTTTGGGTCCTGTATTTCTACACAATATGTTCCCCTTTGAGAGGTTCATGGGAGTCTTTAAGAAATATGTTCATAACCGTGCTAGGCCAGAAGGAAGCATCTCCAAGGGCCATCAAAATGAGGAGGTCAATGAGTTTTGTATTGACTTTATTCCTGACCTTAAGCCGATTGGTGTTCCTGAATCGCGGCATAAGGGTAGACTGGATGGAAAAGGCACGCTAGGAGGGGAACAAATAATATGTATGGACGGACATTCTCTCACTGAAGCACACTACATAGTTCTACAGAATTCCGCCTTGGTGGCTCCGTATATGGATGAACACAAGAATTTGCTACGCTCCAAACACCCGGAGCGGTCTGATGACTGGATTACACGTGAACAAACCAGGAGTTTCGCCAGCTGGTTGCAGACACGTACCATGCATGACACCTCTATTGAAGATGACATGTACTTGTTGTCCCAGTTACCATCTTCGAATATAATGACTTTCAAAGGGTACGAGATAAATGGTAATATATTTTACACGATCGCCCAAGATAAGAAGAGCACCAACCAAAACAGTGGTGTCCGCTTTGATGCAGAAACCAAGACGGGAAAGGAAACATATTATGGTTATATACAGGACATATGGGAACTTGACTATCGACGTGGTTTAAAGGTCCCTTTGTTTCGGTGCAAATGGGTCAATATGACACGAGGCGGGGTAACGGAAGACCCGCAGTATGGAATGACAACAGTGGATCTCAACAATCTTGCGTATGCAGACGAACCATTCGTCCTAGCCAATGATGTGGCACAGGTTTTCTATGTGAAGGACATGTCTACCAAGCCAAGAAAAAGAAAAGATAAGGAAGCGAATGCATCGTACGATGAGCCAAAGCGGCACATAGTTCTTTCTGGGAAGAGAAACATCGTGGGAGTGGATGACAAGACAGACAAGTCAGAAGATTAAGAAAAGTTTGATGAAATTGCTCCATTCACAGTGAATATTGACCCGAGCATCCCGTTAAATGATGAAGATTTTCCATGGTTACGGCGCAAAGGGACACACGCGAAGAAAAAGTTTCACACCCAAAGATCTGGGATGTGATCGGCTTCACTATCATCACTTCCTTCTGTGTTTCACACCCAGAGGGGAATCTCTGTAATAGTTAGGGTAGTTATGTGTTTTGGCATTTGAAACGCGAAGAAATTTTATGTGCAAACAAATTCTTTCATGCCTTTACTGATTTTTAAAGTTAAGTTATTCACAAACTAGTGATTCACACTAATTTCAAATAATTCAAAATTTAAACTATTCAAATTTGAAAACTACGGGCACTAACAGAAAGTTTGTAATTTTTTGTACCTAAAGCAAAAATATTCACAAAGAAACTCTAAATACACAAAAAAAACAACACAAAAATAAATAAAGCAAAAAAAAATAAAAAAAGCCCGCCTACTAGGCCAGAGCGGCCTGCATACGACTAGAACCCCAACCTGTTGTTGGGCCAAGATGCAGGCCCGCAAAGGCCAAGTGGGCCCACAGGGCAGCAAAGAACACGTAGGCCCAGTAGGCCTGCTTTGGAGAGGAGCTCGAGAAAGCGACCGCACGGGGGTTTATAAACCAGTGCGGTCGCCCCTCGGCTAGCGAGGTGGGACTAAACTTGCCACACCGCACCTGTGCCAGCGCACCCCCTTTAGCACCGGGTGGTGGCACAAACCGGTACTAAAGGGGGGGCCTTTAGTACCGGTTTGTGCCACCACCCGGTACTAAAGGGGGTCGCTTCCCGCCGCTTGGGCTGGCCAAAACTGGCCTTTAGTACCGGTTGGTGGCACAAACCGGTACTAAAGGCCCCTCCTATATAAACAACACTTACGAAAATTTCAGTTTCTCATCTGGCTTCTTCTCCTCTGCACCGTCGCCCGCCGCC
>NC_041393.1:109884355-109905175 GCF_002162155.2 Triticum dicoccoides
CCCTGTCCCCATCGTCGTCATCCCCGTCATCGCCGCGCCCGTCGCCGTCCCCGTCGCCGCGCGCCCGGCCCCCGTCGCCGCCCCCCGTCGTCCCTCGCCTCGCCGGTGAGCGCGCGCACACACACACACACACACATACATTTTTTGTTTTTTAGTTATACAAATAGTTATCAATTTTTCTGTTTTTTAGAAATTGTTAGAAATTTTTCTGTTTTTCAGAAATAGTTAGAAATGTTAGAATTGTTAGAATAGTTAGAAATGTTAGAATTGTTAGAATAGTTAGAAATGTTAGAATTGTTAGAAATTTTTCTATTTTTTAGTTATAGAAATAGTTATAAAAAAGTTAGAATTGTTAGAAATTTTTTTGTTTTTTAGTTATAGAAATAGTTATAAAAATGTTAATTATATATATAGAAATGTTATAATTTTTTATGTTTTTTATTTATAGAAATATTAGAAATGTTATAGAAATGTTAGTTATATATAGCATTGTTAGAAATGTTATAGAAATGTTAGTTATATAGAAATGTTAGAAATTTTAGTTATCAAAATCCAATCATTAAAAAATGTTACTTTTTGCGGGCATATAGCTAGTATTTGTTCTCGACGATGCCCGACCCGCATCCTCGCCGTCGACACGTCCGCGACGACGTCCGGCTGACTCATGTCCGGGACTGGGCTCCGCCGGGCTGGCACTGGGAGGTGCTTCCTGGAGGGGCGCGCTGCTTGATGAGGAACCCGGCCCCGGGTCCCGTCGTCGACCTTGATCTCGTTTGGTGGCGTTCGCGTGGGCCAGTTTCGGCGCGGAGGGAGCCGGCCCAGCCGGAGGTGGTACGTCGCCGTATCAGGGAGGAGGACGAGCACGTCCATCGCTACATGGTTGCGTTAGAGGGCGGCAGGTTCTCCAATAGCTGGCAGTTTTTCAGGGATCTCACTTCAGCTATGATCCTGTGAGGGTTCCTTCTCTTTGGGTGTCCACCGCCCGCGCCGCAGGAACCGCGAGTGTGCAAGATTCTTCTGTAGTATTCGATCTTTATTAGCTACCAAGCCAGTGATGTATTCGATATTATATCTATTATTCGAGATGATGTATTCGAGATTATATCTATTATTCGAAACGATGTATTCGAGATTATATCTATTATTCGAGACGATGTTTTCGAGATTATATCTATTATTCGAGACGATGTATTCGAGATTATATCTATTATTCGAGATGATGTAATTTGAATACTAAATTGTTTTATATTTCTTTTGGATTAGTTAAGTAAAAGCTATGGCGGACAATACCGGCAGAGAGGGAGAACAGGCCATGTTCGATATGATACGCCATCCTCACGGGCCAGATCATGATCAGAATGAAGAAGATTATGACGGCTCCGAATTTCTAAACAACACCGGAGAGGGTGATATGATATTCGATCGCGACGACCGAATTGATGAAGTCATGAACTATGATTATGATGATGAAGAAGAAAATGTTGATCTTGAAACAACAAAGACCGGCGAGGTATATATATTTATATAAGAAGGCATCTACTGATCATCACATGTTTTAAATGACTTGAAGATATATTAACGAATCGATCTTTGTTCTTTTAGCCATCCGGATCGAGCAAATCTTCAGGCAAAAGGACGAAACGAGGCCCGAACAAAAAGTTGAAGGAGGGCGTAAAGTACAATATCGAGGCAAACAGACCTAATGGCGAACCATTAGCTCCTAAGAAGATTGCGCACAAGTTCGTTCGTCAGTGCGGAGTTGTTGTGAAGGACCAACTCCCGATCTCCCTTCAAGAATGGAGAGAGCCAGCAAAAGACAAAAGACAAAAAGACAAAAGACAAAAAGACAAAAAGGATGTTGCTCCACGTCCAGATGTTACTTTTGTCGACAAAAGACAAAAATATCTGCTTTGGGATACTCTCATGGAACATTTCACCCTACCAGATCATTTCACAGAAGCAGATGTGCAGAAAGTCAAGGATGCTACTCTTAGGAAGATGGCGGTTGCATTCAAGAACCACAAGAATCGTGAATGGGACAAGTACGTCAAGGGAGGAAGGAAGACTCCGGTATTCGAGGGAACACTAGAGAACCAACGTGCTCATTAGGACGATTTCGTGAAATTCAAGGATTCAGAATTAGCTAAGGAATGGTCGAGAATAAACAAGAAGAATGCCGAAAAAAAGGATAAGTTCCATAAGCTGGGGCCTGGTGGCTATGCGGTGGCAATGCCTAAGTGGGATAAGTCTGAGAAAGAGATGGAGGATGCAGGTGTCACTCCGGTTACTAAGAGCTGGCCCCCCAGGTGCAGGACTTGGTTCTATGCACATGGGGGGAGTTGGACCCGAAGACAGGCAATGTTTCGATGAGGGCAAGTCTGAAGGGAGCCGACGATGCGATACTTGTTGCAATAGAAGAGGCACGGTCGGGGGTGTTCCAGCCCAACAGAGAGAACGACGAGCTTACGCGTGCCCTGGGAAATCCTGAACACCCGAGAAGAACACGAGGCAAGGGCGCTATTCCGTGGTATGATGGGTTTTCAGACTGGAACACCGACTACAGAACCCATGCGAGAAAGAAGATTGCGGAGGAGAAGAAGAGGAAGATGGAGGAGGAGCAGTGGAAGTGGGACTATGAACGCCTTCAAGGCCTAGAAGCAAGTTAAGCGGAATTGGCAGTCAAATTCCAGCGGCACCAGGAGCAGATCGACTCACTTACCCAGCAAAGGGGGTCTCAGCAGCTGCAGCAGCTAGCGAATGATCCAGCATTGGATAGCACCGCCCCATCCATGCCGAGAAGCAGCGTGGGTTCCGCCCCGGACAACGCAATGCTGGATAGATACCCCGTGGATGGCATCACGGAGAACACTAACTGCAAGCTACACGTCAAAATGAAGAACATATCCATGAAGGTGGTGGACGCCGTTGCTTTTACAAATCCCCCCGAGGCAACCTTCCATTGCAACCCAATTCCAGCGGGCTATGCTTGTGTCTTGGTTGATGAGGTGGTGGACCCATATTCGGTGCTACAGCTTGACATTCCTGGAGGTGACGACGAGCACTTTCTCGGAGAGGCCAAACATCATATCATCCTATGGAAAAAGGATTGCATCATCTTTTGAAGGCCACCGACACCACGTCAGCCGACTCCTCGTCGAAGTCCGCCACTGAGTCAGCAGACTCCGGCTCCTGCAAGTCCACCAAGTCCGGCAAAGTTTCAGGCCACTCCTCCTCCAAGTCCGGCAAAGTGTCAGGCCACTCCTCCTCCTCCAAGTCCGCCACAGCGTCAGACGTCCACTCCTCCTCCAAGTCCGGCACAACCTCAGGCCACTCCTCCTCCAAGTCCGGCACAGCTTCAGGCCACTCCTCCTCGTCCAACTCAGCCCCGTCAGCCGTCTCCGCCGCCTCAGCAATCGCAGAAGAGACACCCCGCAGCTATGGTGCGTAGCGGTACGAGTCGAGGTAGTACAGGAAGTACAGGCGAAGGCAAGCGATATAAATATGGTCCAAGCCTCACGCCTCTTCCGCAGATGCCTTATGACAAGTCCGAGGAGGAAAACGCAGCCATATCGAAGGCCGAGGTGGAAGCCCATTTTGCAACCAAACTGCCACCGCCGCCAAGGGAGAAACTGCCTGAGGAAACGATTGACCACTTCATTCGTATGGCTCAACCACCAGCTCCCAAGCCTGTTGACACAGACTATGAGCGCCACATCAGGAAGTTAAATCGAGCACGTCTATGTAAGGAGGCGAGCTCGGGATCGAGCAAAAAACAAGCAGCTATCAAAAAATGGGGAAAACCATTCCCTAGCTGGGAGAACAGGCGGCGCAATCGATCCCCTCGCTTGTTGTGCCAACAACATGTGACAGTACGCGCGCCCAATATTATTGTGGGCAAACAGTTTACATTCCCGAGGTGGGCAATGTGGTAATAACCAAGGACCATATAATGCAGGCTGAAGTTCTCAACATCACTGTTGGACAACTCCTCGAGATCGAGCCCATGCTTGTGCTTACAGAGGATGAAATAAAATGGAAATATGTCCGGGGCCAACCTTTGGTCGAGCCAGACAAGGTCAAGAACCTCCCAACGAGAATGTATGAATTGCATCAATGGTACATGAACATTACCAAGATTTCCGATCGATTGTCCCTCATGGTGAATGTCAAGGAGGAGCATTACTTCCATGAGAAAGCTCTGTTCGTTGAGTATTCTGAAATGTTTCAGTTATACAATCAAGACGCACTCGACAAATCTATCGTCAGTTGCTATTGTCTGTAAGTGATTTCTTTCTGTAATTTAAGTCTCAAGCTAGCTGTAGTGATCCTTTTGATCAATCATTACCTGTAATTATCCTCACTATATTCTTTTCTGTGGTATTATGCAGGATGAAGATGTATGAAATGAGAAAAGGTGGACGCTTTGGTATTGGGTTCATTGACCTAAACACCGTTAATGAATACACATGGCTAATAAATCCACATCATGAAAAGGCTGTAGAGGACAACATGCTAGAGTTCTTGAAGCGCCTCAAATACAATGAAGATATACTACTTCCTTACAACTTCCAGTGAGTCACACTGTCTTGTACTACAAATTCTCTGTTTTTGCCTACTAGCTAGCTACATGTTTTTGCTTACATATGCCCGCTTAATTAAGACATGCAAACATGTGTGCATGCTTATTTCACTGGATCTTGTGTATCATTAAAGTTGACGCCGGAACAGTTGAAATACTGGACTCACTACTCAAAGCAAATACTGACTATAACATCTTGTTTGGGATAGTCAACAGGTAATTTCAATCATTATTAACTATATATCTCGGCCTATTTAGTTCGTCATTTCATGATATGAACTATTTAATTACCCCTTTATTCATTTTCTTTGTCGGCGGGCAGGGCTTGGGCAAGGTTCATCAGCGTCACGGAAGGCTAATGGAAAAAAAGCTTAAATGGTTTCGACCCAAGGTAAGTAATTAAGTAGTACTAGCTAGCTAGCTAGCTGCCATCTCTTTAATTATCATACTTGATTAATTATTATCTGATCAAATTCCATTCTCGTAAAGGCCCTGAAGCAGGCGCAGGGGACTGATCTGTGTGCATTTTGCCTTTGCGAGAACATTCGCATGATGGCGTCCGAAAGGAGCAGATCTCAAAGACAGGAATGGGTACGCTTGTCAGAACACTATTCACAATTTTTACACCATTATCAATATCTAGTCACACAACTAATACACATGCATATTGATCTCCTTCTTAACAGTTCAAAGAGGTGCGGGAGAAGCTCCTAGAAACGGAGTGCGTAGAAGCACTTCAAGAGGAAATAGCGGGATTTTTGCTCGACCAGGTCATAAATCCGAAGGGAGAATACTATTACCCGCTACTGCCCCCATGAAAACCACTTCCAATTGTCATCGTGCTCCGAAGGCACCAATTAGGCTAATGCCACTGGCTCCGAAGGCAACATGCATATGTAGGAGATATTGTATATACCTATACATGTGTGTATGTGTGAATTAATTAATATGGTGGTTTGTGAGACATTGATGATATATATATGCATGATTGGTTCTACTAGAAATTCTATATATATATATATACATATATATGTATATATATATATACAGACGGTCTATTCTACTAATATTAGCAGAATAACTATTCTGCACACCACTTCCGCACTGCACGCTGAACGCAAGTGCACTGCATCTTCTTTACGTTGAGCACTGCAATGCTTCACAGGAGAACTGCTTCATTTTCCGGTTTTTCGCCCGCGCGTTCTATGTGGAATCGGGTGTCGCGGGATGATTCAGTTTGTGTCTGCATCTCATTTTAGCTTTATTCTTTCTGATTTACAGGAAAATATACTAGAGTGCTTGCAAATCGATGGATTTGGCGGATGAGCTTTCTCTATTCGTTCGTGTTCGCGTCAGATGCGATTTTTTTTGTGCTCGGATGTTGTTATTTAGTAGGAATTCTTTGATTGCGTTCGTTTTAATCGGTCCGTTCACTCTATAATTCGTTAATTTTTAGGAGTTAGTTTTCAATTCTTGATATGTTGGTTGTGCGGGCGGGTGAGCTTCGTCCGCTCCTCTGTTCTTGTTGATTCTTTTGATTTTTGCCCGTCCATGCGTGTTTGAATATTGTAATTACTGTTGTTGTAGGATTGAATTCATTGTATTGCGGGTATAATTGTCATTTTTTGAATCACGTTTTTTAAATGAAAGGTGATGCTGTTCGTCAAGTTGCCATATCTTCCATGTAAATTTTTGCGGGTGTATTTTTCGATGGTTTAGTGGCTGTAGAATTTTTAGGCGAGTTATGGAAGTGCGAGTGAAATTGACACCTCTATCAGTCTATCACATTGTCTGTAGTTTTACTGCTTTAATTTTATTTGTTGTAGTCGCGGCATACGTTGTAGTGCACTGCATTTTCTTTGGTAGCGTACTTCATTGTAGTTTTATTACAGTGGTTATGGCTGTTTATGAGATTTCTCCTTTTAGTAAACTACATTCTGTGTTTACTACATTCGTGTTCTAGATGACTGCATAATATGCATTTCTGTACTGCATTAGCAGTGTTGTTAATGTTCTATTCTACTATTAGAAGGGATGGTCCATGATACGCTTGTGTTAGCTGAATAGTTATTATAAGAATTTTTTTGAACTGCATACTATGAGAATTGTTTTTGAGCATCATATGTTAACTGCAAAGTTTTGACCATTTGCATTTCCTTGTTACTGTTCGAAGGGCTGCCTTTTGTTATTATTAGTACCACACTATGTGTTCGAGAGAACTGCATTACTGCCAACAGCAACTTTGTCTAAAAAGGATGATAAAATGACGTAGTTGAGGTTGCATACTTTAAATAGGCATTGTTCAATTTGTTTGATTGTCGTAATTTTAAAAGCATACAGCATAAGCAAAGCATTAGAAATATTGGTTGCTTCATATTAGACAACCTAGAGTGCAAATATTGTAAACTTGATGGAGTCTTCTTCTTTGTAGAAAAAGACCATGGCCACTTCTCCGGCCTCAAAGCCATTGTGGGAGACAAAATCTTTCCAACCAGTAGTTATGTTGATGCAGTCTTCAGAGTTGATGTGGTAGTCAGCTTCCATGTCTCCATAGCCATTTTTGTGTTCTGTCTCCAAAGTAAGCTTCCCTGAACTCGGAGCATGAATTTTTATTGCGGATGGCAGTTTCTGCATATTGTAATGGGTGGATAAAGAATTTATAAGTAAAAAGCAAATGTTTTTGTTTTATACTTAGTATGATTTGTTTATGTTTACTTAAATAGTTACATACATATGATTGTATTTTGTAAAGTAGTTGCAATGTATGAACAAACTTATGTACGCAATTGACTCCTAGTTTTACTGTGATATATATTATACTGCAACATGTGTGCACTGCAATGTCAGTAACAGTGTACTTCTCCAGCATGTTAATATAACTGCAACGCTTATCTACTGACCCTTTTTTTGTACATATGTCGATACATGGTGTGGTACTGAAGAAAGATAGGTGGAAGCATCTAGTCTTAATAGCTAACAGATCTGAACAACAATACAAATTCTGTTTTGTATTTTTTGTTGACATTACTTAACAAATTGATTGAACTATATATTCAGATGTGTATTTGCAGTCTAGATTATGTCCAAAAATTGTGAGTGGAAAACATACCCAACTTTCCTGTAGATCTGTGGTTGTGAGGCGATGAAGAAATGGCGCATGAAACCCCCTATTGGGTATCATCAGGCAGCCGAGCATGCTGCGCCACTCGGTGTTGGTGAGCTGTAGGCCTTCTGCATAGACGCATGTGTCCGCTACCGGCGCCATCCTTGCCAAGCACCCGCACTTGCAGTCCATGGCGGGTTCAGTGGAATTCCAGAGAAGAGCTGTGGATGTGATGAACCCTAGATCTACGTTTTGAGGAAAATGGGGAACGGGGGGAGGAGTTGTGTTAGTCTGTAGAACGAATGGATAAGTTTTTATGCAACCAATCGAGCAATGGAAGTAATAAATGTTGTGGTTGGTGTTAGGTGGTGGATTGGGTCTGATTCAGTGAACACGAATGCATTCAAGAAGGAACAGTACTGCTTACTTGAGAATAGCGAACTGCATTGTCATATCACGATGAACTGCGAACGCGTGGTTGGGCCTGTGTTTGTGTATGGTATGTGGCATTTTTTAAAAAAAATTAGTGGCATCTCTTTTTTTTGTTGGCCCTGTGTTCTAGTAGTGAAGACGCAATTGGGCCCAGGTCGGCCTGTGAGCACATGGATGGTTCCTGTTTCGCTGTGTGTGAGTCCTAATGTTTAGTCCCACCTTGCCCGTGGAAGGCGCGCCGGACCTGTTTATAAGCGTTGGCGAGGCATACTGGTCGAACTCCTCTGTATACTTATCTGGGCGCTTATACACGGCGCTCGCTGCTATATGCTCTATGACCTGTGGGCCCATGTGCAACCGGCCCCATGCACTGTGACTCAGAACGACTCGCCTTCTGTGGTCGTAGACCTATTACGAGACTGGCTGGGGCCGGTGCCACCTGGGTGGTCAATTTTTTTTTCTTTTTATATTTCTGCCCTGTGTTTTTTTTTAAATGTTGGAGTGTGCACTGCATTGATCAGTGTTCTGTACTGCATTGTATACGCACTGCGTACTGCATGTACAGTTGTCATTTTTTTTTTGTTTCCATCTTTTTGCTATCAGTTAATCTTTTTTCCCAATGTATGGGAGTTCACTGCTTTGTAAATCATACCTGTACTTCACTCATTATCGTTCTGTGCTGTACTTTCGTGTACTTCCATACTGTATTGAATTATTTTACGTGTTTTGCGTTTTTCTATTTGTGTTTTTGCTCTTATGTATTCCTTTTTTCAAATTTATGTTCATGCATTGCTTTGTTGGGTATGTTAAGACTTCATTCGACAAATTCAGTGTACTGCATTCGTGCGCAACTTGCACTGCATGCGTCCTATTTGCATTCTGTACGACAATTTCATCACCAGCAAGCTAAGTTGAACAGAAAGCAAACTAACATAATCCGAGTTCATCATTACAGGCGATTGTGCATGGCAAGCAAACTAGGTTCAGCACACAAGCAAACTAACGATACATAAGCAAACAACACAAAGCAAATTTGATGATAATTCTAAAAGAATGCTGGCATTCTTGGCTCCTGGCCGGCACCATCTTCTTCTTCACCAGTCAGGCTCTCCCCATCCCCAGCTGCTCCTGGCGCGCTTCTTGGGTGGCTCCTCCTTCTCCAGCTTTGCACGGCGAAGGTCATCCTGAGTGAGGGTGATGCGATTCTATATCTCGTACGCTGCGTAGGCGTCCTTTGCCGCGTACTCGATGTGCCTCCTGGACAGAGGCAGGATGGCCCAGCGCTGGTGCTCGGCGTCGGTGATCTTCTTCTTCATGTTGTTGTAGTAGTCGTCGATGGGCACGCCGGAGACGTCTCCGAGGGAGTCCGACGGCTTGGTTGCGTTGGGCACCCTCCACTCCTTATGGATGTCGACGAAGTTGGCGACCTCCAGTTTGACGCGCTCGAGCCTGGTTTTGTCGCCGTCGATGGAGAAGCCTGCAAAGGTGTACCTGGGGTCGGCGAGGAAGTTGTCGAAGACGGTGTACTTTTCAGTGTCGCTCATTTGGAAGAGCAGCACCGGGTGATTCTTGCCGATGGAGAGCTGGCAGAGGATGGGTTTCTACGTCGCTTCAGGGTCGTTGTCGTACTCGAGATCAATGCCGACGATCTTGTGGCGCTGGAGGCTGAGGTGGCGCTCGTACTGCGCGAGGGTGATCGCCATCTGCTTCTTGTCGTTGGTGTGGATGACGTGCAACTTGGTGTTGCCGTGCGCCTCCACGGCGTTGTCGCCCTTGTACTCGTCGGTGAACGTCATCGCCGATGGTGGGAGCGCAATGGATACTTGTGTTGTTGTGGATGAGAAGGCCTTTGGCAGGGGTCTGAATTTAAGGGGAGGGCGCGGGGTGGGATGGCCTCGTCGGATGAACTGCACGATCGCGCTGATGATGCGGTTGTGCGGATGGTGGGTTGGTTTTGCATCTATGATCGTGGGTTTGTGGCGATGGAACTGCTCCGATCGGGTGTATGTATGCGAACGTGTGTTTTTTTAAGGTGGGTTTTTTTTATCAGCACATTTTTTTAACCATCACCTTTTTATATTCGAACGGGCATTTTGTCATGTTTTATAGATGTATACTGCGTGACAACATAACTGCATTGCTTACAATTACGCACTGTGTCGCGTACAAATCAGAACTGCAACATTGTATACATGTGTGTACTTCATCGTTTTTTGCGTGTCTTTGCTATATGCTTCGGCAGTCTGCATTGCGCACCGGAATGCACTGCATACTTCTACTGACCCGTACTGCATCTTGTTTTTGCCGGTACTTATTGCAGTCCATGGCACGGGACGGATAGGAAATGGGAGGGGGGTTGGGGGGGCCACTTTTTTTCGAACTTATTGTTTTTTCTTGGTCGGTTTTGTTGGGCCTGTGTTCGGGTATTTCAGAGACGCATGTACGTTGTCAATTTTTGGGTGCCTGGTGCCGGTATCATTTGGGTGATCAGTTTTTATTCTTTGTAATTTTTTTATGACGTGGAGTGCACTGCTTTTTGGTAAATCATCGGTGCAGTGCATTGATCATGGTTATGTACTAGGTGTGAACTTCATTCCTTACTGCATGTACAATTCTCATTTTTGATCCCGTGTTTTTACTTTTTTTGTAATTTTCGAATGTATGGGACTGCACTGGTTAGCAAAATACGACTGTACTACATTATTTATGATACTGTACTGCAAGTTCGTGTACTTCCGCACTGCGTTAACTTATTCCGTGTTTGCGTTTTTCTTCATTCCCGAAAAAAAATGCATAATGGCGTACTGCATCCCGTATAGAAATGCACTGCATTTTTCCAGCAGTGCGTACTGCATTTGTTTTTTTGCCTGTGCTTACTTCACTGTACGGGAGGTTAAAGGGGAGAGCGGAGGGGGGGCATATTTTTTTTGTGTGGCACTTAATTGAAGGTAGACTTTTTTTCTGGATGTGTTTTCTTAACATGCGTTTTGTTTTTCATTTTAACTTTTTTTACGAACTGTATGTATTTTATTTGTTGTTTTACCGTTTTGAAATTTCATGATTCTTCACAGAGAACTGCATCATGTGTTTTTTTGTTGTTTTTAGTAATATGTGTGTTTTGATGTAGACTGGTTTATTTTGTTCGGGCTGTTTTTGGGCCGGCCCGTTATATGTGACTCTTTTTGCGAAACGCGGGCCTCCTGCGTGTTGTTTCCACGCTATTCCACCGCTCCGGTGTCAGAGAAAGAGAGCGAGAACAATCCCCTCTCCTCTCTTGCAGTTTCTCTCGAGGCATCTCTCCCTCGAGCAAAACCGCCGTCCGCGCGCAGCAACCGCCATCGCCCGGAGAACCGCCGCCCTCAAGAGGTCCTTATTCCTGCATTCGGCGTCGCTGTCCGCTCCGTGAGCCCTTGCCGATGCGCTCCCGCAGCCCTTTCCCGTCCCCGCCCCCCCTTCCCCCTTCCCGCCGCCGTCGCCGCATACTTTTCTTTGGTATGTTCCGCTTGGCTCGGTGTTGATTGTCTCCTCGCCTTGTTTTTGTTATTCTTGTAGTTGCTGTAGCTCTTTATTCTTGTGTAACTTTTCGTAGGCAGTCGATTTTATCTCGTTTTGAAGTCGATAGTTGTGTGTAGCAATGCGGATCTAGGGTTTCGTGAGATTTTCGTCGATTTTGTTGCTTATGTGTGTCACTTCGTCCTTTGTGTTGCAGGGAAACTCTATGTCTTCACCGAGCAGGCAGGGAGAAGGAGTTCAGGGTATGTGGAGTGCTTATTCCTTAGGCTTTGTTTATTTTGTTTGGTGTTTATCTAGTTTCCTAGTTCATCCTGCATATTGGGTTATGCTCTGTTAGTTGTCAGCGTTCGTTTGCATTATTTTGTCATGTGATGTTTTTGTAATTTCTTTTTTCTTGTTTCTTTTTGAATCCAGCAGGTGATTGCGGTGCTCATAATGATACACCAATTGTCTCTCCTTGTCCTGGTGGTAAGGATCATGGTGTCGAGGGAGGACATCAAGTGAATTCGCCGATTGAATCTTCTCCTATAAGTGTGGCCCCTCCTTCTGGTATGTGATTAATTTGTTTATTTTTGTGTATGCTTTGTTTTATCTAGTTCGACATTTTTGTTGCGAACAACCGTGGATTTAGCATGTGCAGCACTGCATTTATTTTTGTATGTGAACTCCACTGTATGTATGTGTGAACTGCATTGTTGTTTTATTCAAGTTTTTTGTGCAATGCATTATTTTTTATTTTGAGTTTATGGTTGGAGCACTGCATTTATATGTATAACTGTACTGCATTTGTTCTTTTTGTGCAATTTTTAACGAGGATAGTCAAACTTTATTTTGACGCAGTGTCTGTTTTCCATGCTGGGGCGCCTGGGTTTGAGGAGGTTACTCAATTGATTGACCATTATTTTGCAGAGGGTAATGTTGGTGTGAGCTTTGATCAGAGACGTCCTGTCTTGTCTGAAACACAGTCGCAGTCTGTTGATGGTACAGAGGAAGTTACACAGGATTGGATGGTCCCGGAACAGGTTCGTCAATATGAGTTGAAGCAGAGCAAGAAGAAGTTGAGGTTTGAAATTGAGTCAAAAGAGTTTGCTGTGAAGGAGAAGCAGAGGAGATCTGGAGATGGTGGCAATGGTGGTAAATTTGGCAAGATGAAAAAGAGGTTGAGTACTGTTGCTGAAGAAGGTGGTACACCTCGGCGGAGTTCACGTGTTGCTGGAATGAAGAAGAATCTTGGCAAGAGAACCGCTGAAGCTGGCGGAAGTGATGATCCTCAGCGCAAACGACTACATGTCACTGAAGGTCCCAATTCTGATGACGACGACTTTTTGCTTGCTGATTATGTGAAGGGTGTTCATCCTTCTAGACGCAAAGACTGTGGTTCATCTAAGACTGTACCCAAGCGTGCCCATGATGATGTTGACGAAGATGTTGGTGGTGATTCTGGCGAGGAGGTGGATGCTGCTCCAAAGGTTTGTTGAAGTGCACTGCATTTGTTTCCTTCATTTTGTGATTCTTTCTGTATTTTCTTTTTTTTATGCCTAATCTTCTAATGTGGACTGCATTTCCCTTTACACAGAGGAATAAGTCTAGTAAGAGCAATGCAACTGAAGATGATGGTGAGGGAGATGATTCTCGATTTAACAAGACCGTGCGTTTGTCACTTCCCACTGTTTGCAAGGCTGCTTCTTTTTTGAAAGAGGCGCATTGTAGCCGTGTTAGGGATGCTGGATTTGGTGTTGCCTTTGATCTGATAGTAAAGAAAAATGTGTCGCGCATTCTTATGTGCTATTTGATGGGAGTGATTGACCCTGCCACTATGTTAATGGACTTTGGGAATGGCAGGGTTCTTCGAATCAATCGTGATGCAGTTCATCACATTTTTGATTTACCTATGGGAAGTCACACTGCACCCATTCCTGCTTCCAGTGGTCATGATGAATCGTTGACTGCCCTCAAGGATGAGCTTGGCTTTGACCGTTCAAAAAGTATAGGTGTCAAGGACTTGCTTGAGAAGTTGAAGGTGTTGGTGGAGGAAGATGATTATGTGAGTGTTGACCTTGCTGTGAAGGTGTTCTTCCTTATACTTTACCAAAATTTGCTGTGCCCGGGGCCTGCAGTTCGTTTGGGTAGAGTTGCTGCGATGGTAGAGAACATGGATTATGCGGCTATGGCTCAGATGGACTTTTGTCAGCTTGTTGTTGATGAGTTGCAGGCAGCTGTGGTTAGGTGGCAATCAGAAGGCAGCAAGCAGAATTGTGCAGAGGGTTGTGCCATTGTCCCCCTGATTATGTATCTTGACTGCTTGAAGCTTCGCAAATTTTCAGTCATGCACACGTTGACGCCACGTGCGTCATACCTGATGACCAAGGACCTGATGAAGTTGTACAATGAGGATGTGCTTGTGAAGGGAAAGATTTACTTGGGAAGTTACAAATTTGGGAAGCTGCCGGTTAGTGCACCTGATTTTTTAATATCAGATTTTTCTTAAAAAAAATGTGCAGTCATTATAAATGTGAACTATTCTAGTACTCACATGCGTACTTCTCTTTGCGTGTTCTCTTTTTTTGCAGTGGAAGGCGTCAGGTGATATTGTGTACAACCGTCCTGTTGCAGTTGTACACGGCAGCTCTGATGCGGGGCCTAGCACTCATGATAGGTTTTATGAGCCTATCTGTAGTCAGCTTCCTGGCTGTGATGATGAGGTGCAGCATACTCGTGGTTTCATGCCTCGACAGATGTTTGATAATACAAGCTCTTATAAACAGACATTTGTTGGCGGCAAAAAGCATGAGGAGATTGATGAGCTTCTTCTGAAGGTTTTGAAGCTGACTGAAGATTTGCCAACCACTGGTGACAGGTTGAGGACAGTTGCTGGGTTTTTCCCTGTTGGTCATGGCCCACGAGATGAAGATATTGTTGCTGCTCACAATTTTGATTGTGGTGTTATTGAAAGCCTGAAGATTGCAGTGACAAATGTTCGTTCTTCTTATGCTCAATTGAGACATTCACAAGAAGAAAAATGCGGTCGGTATGAGAAGGATGCTGGGCATATTGTGGATGAAATGATCCGTCAGGACGCTGGCGTTGGTGCTGATAATGTATGTTCTATGTTTTTTGTGGCTTTGGACCTCTTTTTTGTGTATTATGTTGACTGCTCCACAATTTTTTTTCTTTTTTGTTATAGGCTAGAGTGGAATCTTCTGGTGTCGACGGAACTAGAGACGATGGGGTTGGTCAGGTATAAATACTCCTGCCATGTCTGTTCTGCCATGCTTCCCTTTTTCTTTGAACTTACATTTGTTTGGTTCCCATATTTTTCTTGTGTACTTCTCTGTTGTGAAGTGTGTACTGCTTGTGCATGGTTGGAGTTTTTTCTTTTTTGGTCGGTACCATCTTATTTCTCTTTTTTGGTTTGTTCTATGCCCGTAGACTAGTGTCGCTGCTCGTGATGTGCACAAAGAGACTTACGATGGCTCTGGGAAGGATGAGGTCTTGGGTGATGCAGCGTCCCCTCTTGATGTTGTAGCTGATAAGGTATAATTGTATTACTTGTTCTGTTAGTGGGTTACAATCTAATTTTTTGTTGTCTGTTATAAACTTCATGTACGCTGTTATGTTCATCCATATGCATTTTCATTTGCGTATGTTAGCTGCAACAGTTTTACATGTATGATCTTCACTGTTTGACATAAGTGAACTGCAGTTCTTTTTGGCATGCGTGATCCATACTTATTTACATAAGTGACCTTCAGTAATTAACATAACTGAACTGCAGCGTTTGTCAAATGGAACTGCATTTCTTTTTTTATGTATACGTGGGTTGCAGTTGTAGTTGTGTATGACACACGTGTGTTGGTGTTGTTTCGTATATGTGGACTGTAGTTGTTATGTGTATGTTGCCAGCAGTCTTTTGACATAAGTGTGCTGTGTGTTGTTGTGTTAGTTATCCCCATGCTTATTTTTGTGTTACTGGGTGTTTTTTAAACTTTCCACAGGTTGGAGAACCAAACGTGGAAGTCCACGTTGATCTGAATCAGGGCAGTTGTGCTGTTGATGGCTGTGCCAGTGTTGATGCTTTTGTATCGGTTGCCGTTGAGTGTGCAGATCCTTCTGTAGCTCAAGGATCCCATGATGCTGTTCCCACCAGTCGGCATGAAGATTCTGATGTAGGCATGGAAAAGCCACTGGAGAATGTTGCCCCTGCTGCTAGTGTTGTTTCTTCCCCTGTGTCTCTGGTGTCCAATGATGTTCCGGAAGTATTGATAGTGGAGCCTCATGTAGTTGGAGTATCTAAGGAAGCTGTTGTTGACCAGACTGTTGTAAATCGAGAGAATGCTGATGTTGCTGCAGAAGGAAAGTCCAGTGAGGTTGTGGTGGATTCGTCGCAACCTATGCAAGAAAATATTTTGCTCAGTTCTGAAGAACAGCGGCCTGAAGACTCTGACACTGAAGGCAAGAGTTTTTTTTAAACGGTGCAGTTTGATGTTTTTCTCATTCATGTTGTTTAATTACTATGGTATCTGTATTAGATGTTAAGTGATAAGTGAAACTTTGATCTTTTGTCTATGATCTTCAAATAGCTAGCAGAATTCCCTTCTCTTAATATTTAAACTTCATTGTTTGGATAAGTGAACTTCATTTTTTTTAATTGCAGATGATGAACTCCCTGTTGTGACACCGTCGAGCATTGATCCAGCTCTTCTGAAAAGATACAATGAGTTGTACGCTGCTGTTACAAGGGCTCGGAAGGACAAGAAGAAGAAGTATGGTTTTTTAGAAATTGTTTTGTTCATATGTATTATCTAATTTTTATATTTACCCGTTTTTATTTGTTGTTATTTTTTATAGTATCTTATGTTTGAGTTTTTCATGAAAAATTCAGGGACATGATTGCTTTTAAAACTGAGATGGGTGATATTAGCATTGGCGAAGTTGGTCAATCCTTTTGGGATAAAGGGACGCTCACTACAAGGCTTGTAGATCTTGGGGTTTCTTTGCTGGTAGATAAGTTTAAGAGATCTCCGACAATGGTTGTCCCGTACCATATTTGTGTAAGAATACAGAAATTTTTGTTTTATTTTTTTCATTTTCTTTTTTGATTTTATGCGACGACTTGTTTTGCTTATTTGATTTTTGGTTTTGATTTGGCAGACAAATATTTGGAATGGTGGTACTGTAGGAAGGAGTGTTAAATTGATGTTCTCTTCAAAAGCCGAGGAGCGTGTTGATAAAAAGGATATGGTGAGAGACTTTTTTATGTGTATTTTGCCTGTTTTGTTTTTATAGCGTTCTGTTTTTTCTTGTTATAATAATTTTATTTATTTTTTCATGTTTCCAACAGGTCCTTTTTGCAACTTTTGATCCGCCAGATACGAGGGATGGTGTTGGTCATTATTGTGTAGTTGCATTAAATGTGAAAGAAAGGCGGTTTGAATTTCTTGACTCGCTCAACAAACATGGCAGCCCTGATGCGGTCAGGGTTTTTAGGAGGATGGTTAAAAATATCAAGCGTGCATGGAAAGAAGGTAGCTTGAGTTTTGATGAGCCGCTAAATCCTCCCACACTTGATGGATTTGTGTTGAAACATGTCATTGTCCCAATGCAGCCAAATGGGTGCGTTCTTTACAGCCCTTCTGTGTCATACCGTTCAAGTTTTTTTTCACTTAATTTTTGTGAAACTGATGTTTTTATTTCTTTTTATTGCAGGCATGATTGTGGATTCTATATGTTTCAATTCTTGCAGACATGGGATGGTGTTTGAGTTGCTAAGTTTGGGGTGGAGCACATTGGCTACATCAGAAAGGCCATGCTCTATAGCTGGCTAACATCAAGGAAGTGTTGCCTTGATTTAACATCACTTCTAATTTTTGCAGATAAAGGTTGTTTTATTGAACTTCTTCATCCTCGCTTTATTTTATTTTTGACTACTGCTTGGTTCCGCTTCTTTATGGGCAAGTGGGCTGCATTGTTATTTTTATATGTGGGCTGCATTGCTATATACAAGTGCGGGCTGCATTACTGTAGAGAAGTGGGTTGCATTATTATTTTATATGTGGGCTGCATTGCTTTTATACAAGTGTGAGGTGCATTGATGTAGATAAGTGGGCTGCATTGTTATTTTATATGTGGGCTGCATTGCTTTTATACAAGTGTGTGTTGCATTGATGTAGATAAGTGGGCTGCATTGTTATTTATATGTGGGCTGCATTACTGTAGATATGTGGGCTGCATTGATGTATACAACAGTGGGCTGCATTCTATTTTTTCTCTATACATGTTTTTAGGTTCTTGTGTTTTGTACTGAGTGCTTCCATGTTTTTTCTGCATGTTTTTAGGTTTTGATTGGGGGCTTCATGAAGGTTGTACGTCATTGTTTGAGTCCCAGGGTTCTGATGTGGTTATGGAGGATTGTGTCATTGAAACCTCTCCAGATAATTCTGGTTTGAACACAAATGTGGCGTCTGGACCTGATGGTGGAAGTGTCTCTCGACCTAGCTCTCCACATGATGTATATGATGTTGATGATGATGATTTTGTTACACCGTGTGCATGTGTAACTAGGACTAGGAGTGCAGCAATTAATCGTCCTCATTTGGATGAGGTTGAAGTATTTTCGAACAAGAGGGCAGGTGAGAGGGCTTTTAAGTTGAGATGCTCTATAGAGAAATTGAAGCCTCCGAGGTACAGATATATGGATGAGGCGATTAAAATAAAGGATCTTGTTCTCAGCAAAGATTTTGTAACCAAACACCGCGAGTAAGTTTTTTATGTGATGCGTGTGCCCTTTCATGCTTTTTGTGTGTTTTGATTTTAGTTCTAATTTTATTGATCCCATCTGTGTATATTTACTGCAGGAACGCGTTCTTTATGGTGCATGGTCCTTTTGGTGATGATGTCGATACTTACAATTTCGACTATATCTATGATACATTTGGCAAAGGAGCTTTAATGGATTCGTATATCATGGATTTTGTTATCAAGTACTGGAAGCAAGACCCTGAATTGGGTTTAGCTTATCAATCCGGTGAGCGTTTGCTACTTTCACCTTTATTTATCACGGTAAACGTTTGCTGTCATTCTTTCCTACTGCACTGGCTTTTTCATGTCCATGCCTGCTTGCATTGTTTATTCTTTTTTTCATGTCCTTTTTTTTGTTCTTTTTTGTGTACAGTACGTTCTTCAAATGGAAACCTCTGTGGCGAGAGATAATGACGGAAATCCTGTGTTGCCAGTTGTGCATAGCTCATTTGTTTTAGAAGATGCAGTTAATCAGTTCAAATTTTTTGTGAACAACGGCGCAAACCTGTTGGATGCAAAACTGGTAAATTCATTGTCTTTTGTCATTTATTCTTCCTGGTTTGTTGCATTTCTTTTTATAGTTATTTTTGGAATAGTGGTCTTGGTGGTACGTGTCGAAAGAACTTTTGATTTCATTTTTTTATGCGAACAGATTATGATGTCGCGATTCAAGGATGGTCATTATTCCTTATACACGATGAACCAGCATCGCCAGACCCTTGATATCCATGACAGTAGGAAGTATACTGGCCATCCTGATGTCACAACAAGGTGGCGCAGGACTGACTACCACGCAGATTGCACTGAAGTGGTATGTTATTTTTTCTTTGCCAACCATAAAGCTTTCTTTGTGTTTCTCCCACTGTATTTTTTTATAAACTGCAATTGTTTATGTAGTGAACTTCAACATATGCGCGACAAGACTGCATTTTTCTCACGTGCACTTAAAAGAGGGATTGTTTAGATGTTTGAGAGCAACTTTTTTTTGGGTTCGTTTGAATATCAACTTTTTGATCCGTCATGTGTGTTATTCTTACCTTGTGCTTCTTTATTTTGCCAGATGAGGAGGATGACTCAGCTGCTGAAGGCGATTTACGGTGAAAAAATGTATAAATCGAAGAACCTTCCTGACTGGGTTAAATTGGCAGAGAAGCCATCTTACCCGGTCGTGCCAGCGCAGGGAGCAAATGAGTGTGGGATCTATGTTCTGAGGATGGCGCAGTTGTATGACGGCCAACGTCTAGTTGAGAAAAATTTGAAATCTGATGTAACAGCTTCTCTGTTTTCTTTTTACTTTTTTGTTCTTTATGACAACCTTTTTTTTAATCACTTGTTTGCATTTGTTTTCTTTTTTTCAGCCTGCTGCTGAAGATTGGAAGGCGGAGTACATGTTCCAGCTGCTGTTCAATCCTTTGAACATGTTGTGTTATGAAGACATGCCTCTTGAGTTACGTGAACTGATTGCGGACCTCGGGCTCACTTCCCTGTCGCAACCGTGGACGCAGTCGCAGACGCAGTAACAATCATTTGGGGCACTATTTTTCTACTGGGTGCAAAAGGCTGTGCGTGGACAATAGCTAGGTTTTGATGTTGTGTTTGTGTGTGCTGACTATGTATGAAAAAGACTTTTTTGTCGTTGTGTTTTCTTCTTGTTCGTTTATGCGACAGTGCATGTGGATGAATTTGTATATGTATGTGTATTTTTATATCAATAACTGATATAATATATATAAGTGTATAATTTTATTTTTTGTTGACTACCACGGTCTATGTGAACTGGCATTTTGTCACGCTTATATGTATGATATGTGTTCGATGAACTGTATCGCATTTGATGCCGAACTTCTTTGTCCAATATAAAAGAACTGCATTTTTTGGCATTCAAGCAAAGTGATGCATGTGTGTGCATGCTGAAACTGCATTGCTTTATGACACCGAACTGCTTTTTTTTGTCAGAACAAAAAACGCATTACTTTTTGCCTATAGTTGCGGTTTGTAGTTGGTTTTTTATTTGTTTGTACGTTAAGGTACATGGTGGGTGGGGGGGTCCCCCCCAAAAAATTTTAGTTGTCTATATATTTTTTTTGTATTGTTCTTGTACGCACTGCATGCGTTAGCGTGAGGCCGAGCAGGGGGTGGGGAGGGGGGTCGTGACCCCACCTCCAAATCCCCCTGCGAGACCGAGCCTGGAACGAGTCGGAGCAGGCGGCGACGCGACTTGCCACGGCGCCGCATGCGTAGGCGAGTCCGTCATACCCCGTCGCCCCCTATCTATCTTAGGGTGTGGGGGGTGGTGGTTTTGCGCGCGTCCCCCTTTGATGGAAAAAACAGAATGTCCGCACTGCGCCTGTCAACCAAGCGCACTGCGTGCGTTAGCGCGAGGCCGAGCAGGGGG
>NC_041393.1:109905551-109933282 GCF_002162155.2 Triticum dicoccoides
CAGAATGTCCGCACTGCGCCTGTCAACCAAGTGCACTACGTGGGTTAGCGCGAGGCCGAGCAGGGGTGGGGAGGGGGGTCGTGACCCCCCCTCCACATCCCTCTGCGAGGCCGAGCCTGGAACGAGCCGGAGCAGGCGGCGACGCGGCTTGCCGCAGCGCCGCATGCGTAGGCGAGTCCGTCATACCCCGTCGCCCCCCTGTCTATCTTAGGGTGTGGGGGTGGTGGTTTTGCACGCGTCCCCTTTGATGGAAAAAACAGAATGTCCGCACTGCGCCTGTCAACCAAGCGCACTGCATGCGTTAGCGCGAGGCCGAGCAGGGGGTGGGGAGGGGGGGTCGTGACCCCCCCTCCACATCCCCCTGTGTTGGGGATATAACTACTGAGTGTAAACCGCCCAGGAGGGACCGGTTCACGCTCAACCATATTGAAGCCCATGAAGACTCAGAAGATGGCGCTTTACTATGAAGCTTAGAGGCCCGGAGCCCAAAGGCGGATTAGGGCCCATAGTGGTAAACCGCCATAGACATATAGCTTGTATTGTAAGATAAGAAAAGGAGACCGAGCTGAACACTTATATGAGTCGGCCTCGGGACTCTGTAAACCGGCTGGGCGTCAACCCGTGTATATAAGGGGTCGACCTGGCGGCGGTTCAGGGAGAGGAAAGACAACAACTCGAGACTCAGGCAAGCGTATTCCGCTCCCTGATCATCAAAACCCAATCAATCCCATCACAACTAGACGTAGGCTTTTACCTTCATCGAAGCGGCCGAACTAGTATAACTCTCGTGTCCCTTGTCCGGTTTAACCCCTTCAAGCTAACCTGTAGCGATGGCTCCACGACTAAGTCCTTTCACAAGGACATCTGACGTGATAATTCCATGACAGTTGGCACCCACCGTGGGGCTATCGCACGATGGTGTCGAGTTCTTGAAGGGCTGCTCTGAAGGACTCAAGGGGTACGTGATCGGCCGGATGACCAAAAGTCATCGCGGCAAGCTCTACATCGACGACAAAGGATGGGGCCCCGAGGCCGGTTCAATTGAGTATGGGTACCGGGTCCCCATCGGCGGAATTCATGTCATCATTGGCAAGATTGGCGAACCGGGCCCTGAGCCGGACATCTGCACCGATCTCGTCGAGACGGCTCAGCGTGCGAGTCCAGCCCGGGGTACGCCCGCCGAGAAGCATGCGTTCGTGGGATGTGTCCACGGGATCGGATCTGAACCCGTGTCTGAGGACGAAACAATGGTGTATTCCGACGGTGAATCATCCACTGGTGAGACTGAGTCCTTGTACCAGATCCATGACAGCGTACCTAAGGGGTATTCCGATGGCAACAGTATTCCGGATTTCCTTGAAGCGCCGAGCCGGGTTGCTATTTACATGGCCAGCACACAGCCCGTGTTACAGTCTTCTTCTACCGCGGCAATGGATATCGGATCTGCGGCCGTGGCGGGTGCCTCGGTGCGCCGACCGGCGCAGGTTCTTGCCGGTTTAATGGATGCTTGGGCGACCTTATTAACTGTGACAGTTACCCCGGACACGCGGAATCAGCACGATGCAGAGGTTGCAAGATTGAAGGAGCAAATTGCACAGGCTAAGGAGGACCTGGTGGCTGAGGACATCAGGATGGCTGAGGAACAGGCCGCTTTGAATGCTCAATTGCAGCAGATACAAGCACAGAATTACTTGCTCATGTTAGATCGGACTGCGACAGAGGATGTGATGCGAAGGAAGTATCGGTCACGATTGCCGCCGGTTTACGAAGGGGTAAATCTCTTTCAGACGCCAGGCGCTGGGCCGAGCAACCCGTCAGCTGCAAACCGAGCTGAAGCGCCTAGGGTCGCCCCGGATCAGCCGCAAGCAATGGAGCTACCCCGACGGACGGTAGACCCGCCACAGTATGTGCCTGCACCGCCGGGTCACTTTTCGAGCCCCCTAGATAACATGATTGCTGCGGCCTCACGCCTGGCCGCCATCCCGATGGAAGGAAATTCGATAGAGGCAGTCGAGACATGGCGAGCAAGAGATCTCCTTCAAACCACCGTGATGCAGCAGCAGGCTTATTCATACAGCCAGGATAGAATTCATTCAACTCCTCGTCTGAGCCCAAGTTATAGCAGGCGGATGGACGAACCGGAAGTATCTAGCAGCGCACGGCATCGCAATGCTGAGGAAGTAGTGGATCATGGCAGGGCACGAAGGGATGGTGCTTTGGGTCGTCATCAACCCGCCCCGGTTCAGCCAACAGTATCAGTTGATAGAGGCACCGGGCTTGCTTTCAGTTTCTGGGGAGTGCCGTGCCTTATTCCGGCTCTCCGAAACGTGCGTCTACCCAAAGATTTCAAGGGTCCACGCAAGGTGCCTAACTACACGGCGGATCAGCCGCCGGAGGCGTGGGTCAAGACTTATGAGATGGCAATGGAGATGGTGGATGTAGATGAGGCGGCTTGCGCAAAGTACTTCACGATGATGTTAGAAGGAACAGCCTGGACCTGGCTGAAAAATCTGCCGGCTAATTCCATCGAGTCATGGGATCAGTTGAAGGCCCGGTTTATTGCCAACTTTAAGGATACATGCAAACAACCCATGTCCATTGTAGATCTGGATGCTTGTGTTCAGGGCGAGAACGAGTCCACAACTCATTGGGTGCGCCGAGTCTCAGAAGTTTTGCACTCGGCCGACCGGATTAACGCCGGCCAAGCAATTATCACGCTGGAGCATAATTGCCGGTTTAAGTCGCTGAAGGAAAAATTGGGACGACTCAAACGCCACTGCAATGACCTGGGGACCCTCATGGCAGCCTTGGTAAAATATGCCGATTCTGATAATACCAAGGATCCCAATTCTGATAATGAGAAGCCGGAGAAGGGAAAGAGGAATGGTGGTGCAAAGGAACAGCAGCACAACCAGGGAGGCCATGGCAATAATGGTAAGCATAAGGCGGGTTCAGATTTTGTGGCTAATGCTAACGTGCAGCATCGTAAGGGTAAACCGCCCCAGCGCGGTGGAGCGATGAATCTGGAGCGCTTGATGAATCAGCCCTGTCCAAAGCATGGAACCAAGGAGGTCCCCGCAACTCATCTCTGGAAGGATTGCAACATTATGAGGCAGTTCAAAAACTTTGATCTCTTCCGATATGATCAGGGCCCATCGGGCGGTTCAGGTCCAGGTTTTCATAGTGGCGGCGGTTTAGGTTCTGGATTTTAGAACAATCAGAATAACCAGAATAACCATAGCGGTAATAACCAGCAGGGTAATCAGGGGAATCAACAGCAGTCAGGTTACCGGAGTAATCCGAAACAGCTGAATGGTGGAAAATATCATGTGTTCACCACTAGTCTGTGCAAACGAGATCTGAAGCTGCAGAAGAGGGCAGTTAATGCGGTTGAACCGGTAGTTCCACGCTATCTGCGCTGGTCGGAGCAGCCCATCGTGTGGAGTAGGGAGGATCATCCGCCCCGGGTTGACAATCCGGGTCAGCTAGCTCTAGTGGTGGCACCTCAGGTGGGAGGTTACAAATTCACCAAAGTACTTATGGATGGAGGAAGCAGTATTAATATTCTGTATTATGAGACATTCCGCCGCATGGGGCTGACAGATAAGAATCTTAAACCGTCCAGTACTATTTTTCATGGTGTAGTACCAGGAAAATCGGCGTATCCAGTGGGCAAGATCGTTTTGGAAGTTGTGTTCAGGGATGAGCATGATTCCCGGTCTGAGACATTGACTTTCGAGGTGGTGAGAATCCGGAGCCCGTATCACGCGCTGTTTGGGCGACCGGCTTATGCAAAATTCATGGCGAGGCCTTGTTATGTTTACCTGCAGCTCAAGATGTCGGGTCACAAAGGAACCATCACGGTTCATGGAAATCGGAAAATCGCTTTGGATTGCGAAGAGAGTGATGCGGCTTACGCTGAGTCGGTTTGTGCTACAGAGGAGTTAAAGTTTTACAAGGAGAATGTTGATCCGGCAGATATGACCCCTCTGAAGAAGCCTACCACTGAGCATGACCCAACCCTGCACTTCAAACCGGCGGATGAGACCAAACTTGTTGACTTTGTACCTGGAGATTCGTCCAAGCAGTTCAGCATCAGCACCAATCTGGATCCAAAATAGGAAAGCGCGCTCATCGAGTTCATCCGTGAGAACCGGGACATCTTTGCATGGAAGCCTTCTGACATGCCAGGTGTACCGAGGGAACTTGCTGAGCACACCCTTAATATCGATCTGAAGTTTAAACCGGTCAGGCAATTCCTTCGTCGCTTTAATGAAGAGAGACGCAAGGCGATTGGGGGGGAGGTAGCCCGGCTGTTGGCTCCTGGTTTTATCGTTGAAGTGTTTCATCCTGAATGGTTGGCTAATCCGGTGCTGGTTCTTAAGAAAAACGGGACTTGGCCCATGTGTGTGGATTACACTGACTTACATAAAGCTTGCCCAGCTGATCCTTTTGCTCTCCCGCGTATTGATCAGATCATTGATGCGACGGCGGGATCTGAGCGCCTGAGTTTTTTGGATGCTTACTCAGGGTACCATCAGATCAAAATGGCGGTTAAGGACCAGGAGAAAACAGCCTTCATCACTCTCTTTGGAGCCTTCTGCTACGTTTCTATGCCCTTTGGGCTCAAGAGTGCTCAGGCAACTTATCAGCGTTGTGTGCAAAATTGTCTTCACACACAGATTGGGCGTAATGTTCATGCCTACGTGGATGACATTGTGGTCAAATCCAGGGAAAAGGAGACGTTGATAGCTGATCTCAAGGAGACGTTTGACAACCTCCGGGTTTACAAAATGATGCTCAACCCGGATAAGTGTGTCTTTGGTGTACCGGCGGGCAAGCTGCTAGGTTTTCTTGTATCTAACAGGGGCATTGAGGCTAATCCGAAAAAGATCAAGGCAATCGTATCCTTGGCTAAACCGACATGCATCAATGACGTTCAGCGTCTCGCAGGCTGGGTTGCAGCTCTCAGCCGGTTTATCAGTCGTTTGGGTGAGAAGGCTATTCCCTTGTATCAGATGTTGAAGAAGGCGGATAATTTCGTCTGGAGTGATGCAGCCAATGCGGCCTTTGAAGAGTTAAAACGACAATTGGTCGAACCGCCCGTTCTGGCAGCCCCAGTTGATCACGAGCCCTTACTGTTATATGTGGCTGCTAATACCCGAGCGGTCAGTGTGGCTATCGTTGTAGAGCGTAAAGAGGCCGGGAAGGAATTTCTGGTTCAACGACCAGTATACTACATTAGTGAAGCTCTGATTGAGTCAAAGCAACGCAATCCACATTGGCAAAAATTGGTGTATGGGGTTTTTATGGCCAGTCGAAAACTCAAGCAATATTTTCAAGGTCACCCCATCACAGTGGTTAGTTCGGCTCCCTTGGGCGATATCATCCAGAACAGAGAAGCAACTGGCCGGGTTGCAAAGTGGGTAATTGAGCTTGGTCCACATGGTTTGAAGTATGTGCCTCGTACAGCCATCAAGTCTCAGGCTCTTGTGGATTTTATCAATGATTGAACCGAGTTACAAGCACCGGAAGAAAGGCCGGATAATACGTACTGGACTATTCATTTTGATGGGTCAAGGCAGTTGGAAGGCTCGGGGGCTGGAGTCGTTATTACTTCCCCCCGACGTGATAAAATTCGCTACGTCCTCCGCTTGATGTTTCCTTGTACTAACAATGCAGCTGAATATGAAGCTCTGATTCATGGTCTCCGTGTGGCTAAAGAGATGAACTTAACTCGAGTTCGTTGCTTCGGTGATTCTGATCTGCTGGCTCAGCAAGTTTCTGGTACTTGGGGTTCTAAGGATCCACTCATGGCGGCTTACAGGCGTGAGGTAGATATGGTGGCGGGTCACTTCAAAGGTTACCAGGTTGAGCATATTCATCGGCGCAAGAACGAAGCAGCAGATGCTTTGAGTTGACTTGGATCTCAGCGTAAACCGGTACCTCCTAACACCTTTCTGGATATCTTGCATAACCCGTCTGTTAAATTACCTACAGAAGAGGATCTGGCTGTTCCTGATCTGGAGGCACAGCTGGTGGCCGCTTTACACGTCGTGCCGGATTGGATGGTTCCGTATCTGGCGTATATGAGCCGGGGTGAGCTACCAGATGATCAAGTCTTAGCCCGACAGATAGTTCGGCGTTCTAAGTCCATGGTTATTCACAATGGCGAGTTGCACCATTGTAGTGTTTCCGGTGTATTTCAATGTTGTGTTTCTCCGGAAGAAGGCAAAGCGATCCTCCGGGAGATTCATGAAGGGGATTGTGGTCATCATGCCAGTTCAAAGTCCTTGGTTGCAAAGGCTTTTCGTCACGGGTTTTACTGGTTGACAGCTCATGCTGATGCAGAGGATCTGGTAAAGCGATGTGATGCTTGTCAAAAAAATTCCCGCAGAGCTCATGTTCCGGCTCAGGAGCTACGGATGATTCCCATCACTTGGCCTTTTTCTACTTGGGGGCTTGATATGGTGGGGCCTTTTAAGCGTTCCCGAGACAAAAAAACCCACCTATTGGTGGCAGTTGATAAATTCACTAAGTGGGTTGAAGCGGAGCCTGTTAGCAATTGTGATGCAGCAACGGCGGTTCAATTCCTCAAAAAGATCATTTTCCGTTTTGGTTATCCACACAGCATCATCATGGATAATGGTACTAACCTCTCCAAAGGCGAGATGGAGGATTTCTGTCAAAGAGAGCATATCCGGCTTGACCTAGCATCTGTGGCGCACCCTCAATCCAACGGTCAAGCAGAGCGAGCTAATTAAGAAATTTTAAAGGGTCTTAAACCCCGGCTCATGATTCCCTTGAAACGAACGCCGGGTTGTTGGGTGGAAGAATTACCTTCTGTATTGTGGAGCATCAACACCACCCCCAATCGATCAATAGGATATACGCCTTTTTTTCATGGTCTACGGGGCAGAGGCGGTTCTTCCAAGTGATATACGTCATGATTCCCCCTGGGTTGCTAATTATGTTGAAGCGGACAACGAGCAAGCCCGCCAAGAGGCACTGGATTTGCTAGATGAGAAGCGGGATATGGCTTTAGCACGCTCGGCGGTTTATCAACAAGACCTGCGGCGTTATCACAGCCGTCGGGTTAGGACAAGAGCCTTTCAAGAAGGTGACTTGGTGCTCCGGCTTATCCAGGATCAGACTGGTATACACAAGTTATCCCCGCCTTGGGAAGGACCCTTTGTGGTCAGTAAGAATCTTCACAACGGATCATACTACCTCATTGACGTTCGAGATGACTCACGCAAATCTGAGGAAGAGACCCGGCGGCCCTGGAACATAGCTCTCCTTCGGCCTTATTACACTTGAGCCGTGGGCTCTCTTTTATGTACATATTTTGACAATGTATATATTATCATCAATAAATAAATTAGCATCCTTGCTTCAAAGCGGGGCCTCTGCTGTTTTTTTTCTCAAACATTCTTTGAGTTACATGGGGGCTTCAGATAACAAAGCGGAGTACTATCCCTTAAACCGGCTATCACGCCACAAAGCTTGGGAGCTTCACACCCAAAGGGCCAAAGAGAGTTTCGATGCTATGCACAACTCAAACATAGGCACCTAATGAGCACCGTTCATCATGTTACTTGGGGGCTCCTTGGTCCAATACCAAGAAGTCTGAATGGACCCTTGTAGCTGGGTATCGACCCACGGCTTGGAAGCCTGGTATATTTACCTAAAACCCCGGGTTAACCTGCCTTCATCAAGTAACACACTCCTATCCAGGTCATCCTGGCACGGCCCTCCGAACGTTTGACAGTTACTCTCCTTGAGACCCTGCACTTGTGAAAGTTCAAATGGTGATTGGCTAGTTGGAGGTCTATCTTAAAAGGCTTTGTTAAATGGTTCAACTCAGTGGCCTGGCAGCCCACAAAAAGCCTTGCATTTGGGCCTGGCAGCCCCCAAAAAGCCTCGACTACATGGTTTTTCCTTTTGGCTTGTTCAAACATCTTCTCAGCCCGGCATTTCTTAGCCCAGCTTGGTTTGCAATTTTGCGTTGACAGACCTTTATCTTAAACCGGAGTTTTCATAACCCGGCTTGGCGTTGATTTCCTATCAACAGCCCAGATCACCTGGTGTGAATCATCACCCGGCGTGACTTAATCTACGACATCAGAAAATGATGGAGATACAAATAATTCAGATTTGGGTTTTTTACCCTTATCGTACTTCAAGTCGGCCCACCAACTAGCCAGGGATATTATACTACCGGTATGTATGAATTCATAGTATTATGATTTGATTATCAATCTGGTCTATTTTGGGTGTTATGACCCGTCCGGCGGTAAACCGCCCGGACTCTTTATCTTTTTATGCATACAGGAATTGCATATTATGATACTTGGAGTAAAAATTGACATTGATATGGCGAGTTCATATAAAATATCTCTTGCGCGATGGCAGCAGATCAGTATAAGTTTTTTGCTATCCTATTACACGGCGCTCCAAGGCCCAAAATATGGAAATATTCATGGATCGTTCCTGATATATCAATTGCCTTGACGGATTAAGCTTCATCACCGGGTTGACGCGAGGTAGACGGATCATCTTGCGTCGGTTCAACCTCCTCATCCAAGGGCTGGAAGTCGTTGGTGGTCCAGTCAATCCGGGTTAAAGCCCGAAAGACAGCCTCTTCACTTATAAGCTCAGCTGGATCAACGTCAGGAGCGTAAGTATGCTTACGGGTTGGTGGAATGAGGCTCTACACTTCAGGAATCACGGCTTCAACCCATTTGTTGTCTGCATCATAGAACGATCGGTGAACCGTCAGGTTCGCTTCTTCTGCTAGTTGACTCGCCAAAGGACGCATCTCCCTTGTTACCCGTTTCAGGGCGTCATTGTAAAACTCTTCGCCATTTTCTTGGGCACTAGGGAAGCCTTTGGATATATCCGCCGGGTCAAGATCAGCTATCCATGCCTTGGCTCGAGTCAGCGCCAGCAAAGTGCCCGCCCGAGCAGCGGATCACTTCAGCTCTTCTATTTGCGCTGGTGTCATTGAGAGACGATCCAGTGTATCCTTGATAAGTGTTGGTGCCGCGTTATCATATGAAGCTGTGCATATAACCCGTTGAGCGCCGGTATACAGCTGTTCAATCAGTGTATATGCCGCTTTAAGCTTCTTCCGCATGTCAGAACCTAGGTGAGCGATGCGACTTCCTATATCGGTTCAAGAAATACATGTTAAACCGATGAATTTTCAAAGGGATACAACTTTTGGCAATCACTACTTACCAAATATGGCGGAGGTCATGGCATTGATTTGGTGCTTTAGCCCAGATAATTCTTCTGCCGCCGGTTTAAGAGCCGCTTCAGCGGTTTCTGCTCGCTTCATCAGACCGGCTTTCTCGGTGTCCCAGTTGGCCTGCTCAGAATTGTACCATGCCTTAAGCTGCTCCATGGTGGTCAAGGCGGTTTTCAGCTCATCCTTGGCTTTGATGGTTTCTGCTTGTTGAGTCTCAAGATTTGCTCGAAGATCAGCAATTTGGGAGGTTTGGTGATTTATTTCACTCTGCAACAGTAAGAAAGCATGTTAATATTTTTATTCAAAGTCCCAAGCATATAACCAGTTATACACTCGGCACTTGGGGGCTAATGCGGATCATTTGTTATACGGATATTTCAAAGTCCCAAAGATTAATACAAGTTTTAATCATGGCACTTGGGGGCTAATGTATGTTTGATCAGCCAAAGAACAGTTCACAAGTTGCAGCATGAAGTATACAAAGTACCGGTTTGACTTTCTCAGGACAAAGCGGCCCTTGGGGGCTACAATGCAATAAAGGGGCAGAGTTTTTAAAAGTGCAATGTTTACCTCATAGCGCTCTTTCATCAGATTCACTAAACCGGCTTCAAAATCACGGCTTGTGTACAGCCGGTTCAGAAAGCCGGAATGAAGATCTTGAGCAGAGAAATCGGTATAAGCAGACAGATCAGTTGTACCCTTTCCTGTGTTCATGGCAGTAGATTCATCCTTAGCAGTATGCTTTGATAGAGCAACCGGATTTCCAGGGGCGTTGTATGCAGTGCCTGTAACAATAACGTCATCATCCTTGGCTGGGCTAGAGGAATCAATATGTTGAACAGGACTTGGCGGTTTGTCAGCTGAGTGTGGCGGATCGGCAATTGAGTCCTGCTGTTCCATTGTCGGGCTTGGAGGAGCAGGAGGATTTGAAGTATCAGCTTCTGCGGTTGGTTCAGCTTCTGGCGGTTTAGCATTGCCATCTTGATTAGGCCCAGCAGGACTGTCCATAGCAACCTCTTGATGTTCGGGTGTCTTTTCCAGATCAACTCCAACAGTAGGGTCGCTGGTCTTGGCTTTCTTGCTTAATCGAGCTTTGGCGCTATAACATAAAAGGTTAGAGTATGGTAAACCGACAAAGTAAAGTTACAAAACAGGTAACACTTACCCAGCGACAACTTTGAGAGGAGGCAATTGGGTGGTCGACGAACCGCCAGACGAACTGGAAGAGGCCTGGTAATTCGGTCAGACGGATTGAGAGGGCATCGGAAGAAATCTTTTAAGGGGTATTGTTTTTCAGGAGAGCAAGTCACCTCTGGACGGCGTTTCCGGGGGGGCGTATCAGCTAAACCGGATGAGGTAATTTGTTGACCACTATGCCGGGTTGTGCGATGTTCTTCTGCTTGCCATTTCTTCAAAGAAAATTTTGGATCCAAATGAGCAAGGGGGTGAGATTGTTTTACTTTCCGGACTGCACGGCGAACTCTTTGAACCGGCACAGGCTCTGAGTCAGAAGAAAGAAGAATTACCTCAATATGATCTGCATGGCTGGCCTCAGTTTCATCCTGAAGAGGATCATTGTCAATAAGATGTACGAAAAGGGTGCCAAGTGAATCAAGTTCTACCTCTGCGTCTGATTCTTCCTCCTCCGGCGGATCAGAAGATTCGGCGGCTTTCTTCTTGCCAGCCTTCTTGGTGACCTTGGTTTTTACACGAGGGGCACGGGCCGGTTTGTTGTGTTTCCAGAAAGAGCTGTCGGCCTGAGATAAAGGTAAAGAAAGGTTAGTAAATAGTCAATACGGAAGCCAGTAAGATATGTACATGAACTTACTGCTAGCGGTTTGTTGGAAACACAAAACGGGGCCAAACCGGTTTGGCTGCATGCAGAGACCGGTTCATCAAGCATCTTCTTGACACATTCAGTGATTTCAAGTTCGGTCATTATTATTTCATGATGACGTTGAGGATCTTTTGTACTTCCGGTATACTCATGCATCAATCCGGGGCGGCAACTTAAGGGTAGAATGCCCCATGAAACCCAGCAGCGGACAAGATCAATGCCAGTTAAACCATTGGCCATTAGAGCCCGGAGCTTGGCGAGTTGAGGAGCAAAATTCTTCCGTTCCACGGCAGTTAGACGCGGAGGCATTGGGTGGCCATTGCTAAGCCGGTGAGGGCGGTAGCCCGGCAAGGGATTTTCTCCATCAGGGGCAGTATTCCGGCAGTAAAACCAGGTCTGGTTCCAATTTTTGGGATGGCTATGGTGTTTGGCATGAGGGAAATCAACCTCTTTCCTTTTTTGAATTGATACGCCACCAAGCTCTGTGTTGGGGCCGTCTGAGAATTCTGTGCGGCGGTTTAGATGAAAGAAATCCCGGAACAATTCCACGGTTGGCTCTTCTTGAAGATAAACTTCACAGAAAACTTGAAAGTTGCATATATTTGATACAGAATTCGGACCAATATCTTGCGGATGAAGCTGGAAGCTAGCAAGGACATCCCGGAAAAAATTTGATCCGGGCGGGCTAAATCCCCGGTCTAAATGTTGCATAAACACAATTACTTCTCCCTCTTGAGGTTCAGGTGGGCATTCTGGTCCCGGAACTCGCCAATGGAGAGTATTCGAAGCTAAGGCACCGGTGGTGACGTAACCATTGATCTGTGTCTCCGTGATCCGGGAAGGAACCCAATTGCAGGCAGAAAATTGCTTTGACATTCCGGAAAGAGGAACTGCAAATGAAAAGTTTCCGATTTAAGGCGTCTAATTCAGTGTTAAACCAAAGAAGGATACTGTGCGAGTTCAGTTGGCGGTTTAAGAGAGGGCTAATGTTATATGGCGGATTGACTTTTAAGGAGTTAAACCGCCTATAGGCAGGATAGCCAGAATTTGAAATTTCTGCTAAGTGTTACAAAAACAGGTTTCATAATATGGCAGTGGGATTTTGGATCTACCGTGGGTAACTAAAGGAAATGTTTCTGAGCCCTACAATGGCGCTAAATAGGAACAGAGACGAACCAGACGGAGTCTATGCAGAAGCAGTAAGATGTTACGGTGCGGTGAACTAACAACATGGATCTAGCCGCAGTTCAAAGCAGTCAGGCGCACATATATATACTCAATAGGAACACAAGAGAGCTGATGAACGGCGATGAACATGGATGAACTGGAAATCCTAATGAAGATCTAGGGTTACGCGGAAGAGAGCTCACCAGGGCCACATAGCGAAGGAAGAACGCGGCAGAGTCTCTGGAACAAACAGGATGATGCAGTGGCCTTGGTCGGTGCAGAGTCGAAGATCGACGGCGGCGGCGGCGCTGGGGTTTTCTTTTGGTCGCCAGGAAGAAGAAGAGAAGAAAGGGGGAGAAAATGAAAGTGCCCGTCGGGCCTATTTATAACAAGGCAAGGGATAAGTGACAGGCGCGAGAATCGAGGAGTCCAATGCGGCAAGTGGCGCAGCTGTCGCCTCGATTTCCGGATGACATTAAATAAAGGGAATATTTTTATTCATTTTTTACAGAAATGACGTCATGATGATCTGTTGCTGTATCCAGAGGATGACGTCACGGCGGTTTAACAAAAGAAGGCATCGTGGCGGTTTACGAGAAATGAAGGAAGGCGTTCACAGGATTATTCTAAGTATTGAAGATTAACATGAACAGGTTCAAATCAATCTGGGGCCTAATGTTGGGGATATAACTACTGAGTGTAAACCACCCAGGAGGGACCGGTTCACGCTCAACCATATTGAAGCCCACGAAGACTCGGAAGATGGCGCTTTACTATGAAGCTTAGAGGCCCGGAGCCCAAAGGCGGATTAGGGCCCATAGTGGTAAACCGCCATAGACATATAGCTTGTAGTGTAAGATAAGAAAAGGAGACCGAGCCGAACACTTGTATGAGTCAGCCTCGGGACTCTGTAAACCGGCTGGGCGTCAACCCGTGTATATAAGGGGACGACCTGGCGGCGGTTCAGGGAGAGGAAAGACAACAACTCGAGACTCAAGCAAGCGTATTCCGCTCCCTGATCATCGAAACCCAATCAATCCCATCACAACTAGACGTAGGCTTTTACCTTCATCGAAGGGGCCGAACTAGTATATATCCATTGTCCCTTGTCCGGTTTAACCCCTTCAAGCTAACCTGTAGCGATGGCTCCACGACTAAGTCCTTTCACAAGGACATCTGACGTGATAATTCCACGACACCCTGCGAGGCCGAGCCTGGAACGAGCCGGAGCAGGCGGCGACGCGGCTTGCCGCGGCGCCGCATGCGTAGGTGAGTCCGTCATTCCCCGTCGCCCCCCTGTCTATCTTAGGGTGTGGGGGTGGTGGTTTTGCGCGCGTCCCCTTTGATGGAAAAAACAGAATGCCCGCACTGCGCCTGTCAACCAAGCGCACTGCGTGCGTTAGCGCGAGGCCGAGCAGGGGGTGGGGAGGGGGGGTCGTGACCCCTCCTCCACATCCCCCTGCGAGGCCGAGCCTAGAACGAGCCGGAGCAGGCGGCGACGCGGCTTGCCGTGGCGCCGCATGCGTAGGCGAGTCCGTCATACCCCGTCGCCCCCTGTCTATCTTAGGGTGTGGGGGGTGGTTTTGCGCGCGTCCCCTTTGATGGAAAAAACAGAATGTCCGCACTGCGCCTGTCAACCAAGCGCACTGCGTGCGTTAGCGCGAGGCCGAGCAAGGGGTGGGGCTCTTGTCGTTCTTCATTTATGTGTTGGGGCCGTTGACATTTGTACTGCTTTCACCAACGTTGAGTACTGCACTTCGTGTACCAAGTGTTCGTGTTGGGGCCCTTGTCGTCGTTCTTCATTTATGCATGTACTGCACTTTACGGATACACTTGTTGAACTGCCTTATGTTGGTTCTATGAACTGTATTGACGTTTGTTTAGAAATGTACATGGATTATATTTTTTTAGATATATCAATATTAATTTTATTTTTATATAATTACTATTTTTTGTGGACTGTTATGTTTTGTATGTGCATACTATGTTTTGGTGTCACTCATTAAATTTTTCAAAGTTGTGTATATACTTGTTCTAATGCAAACAAATTTCTGCGAAAGCAATTGATCACAAGCAAACTTACATTGTTTTTATAAAAGAAATATTCGATATGAAGCAACGGACATTATCAAAATCTTGCATACATGAAACAAAGAACACCACAACGCTTAAAGTAAAGTGAGACTAAACACAGCTCTGATTTTTTCTAGTTGCTGTATTGGATTACAGTCTTGTTGTTCTTCTTCTTTTCTTCTTCGTCTCTTTTTGCCCTGTCTAGTCCCATTATGACATCGTAGATGATTCTCCATGACTCATATGTTGCGAATGCATCTATTGCTGCATACTTGATAAGCTTGTTTGGCAGCGGGCAAAATCCCCACAGAGTATGATCATCCTTGCGGTTAATTTTTTTCTTCATGTCATTGTAGTGAATGTCTATCATCCTGCCAGCAACATCAGCCAAAGAGTCAAACTTCTTTTTATTGTATGGGTCTCTCCATTCAACCTGAATATCAATGTAGTTGTTGGAGTTGATCTCCAAACCAGATACCTTTAGCTTGCTTTTATCTCCTTCAATAGCGAATCCGATGAAGATGTACTCATCATTCATCAGGAATTTGTCTAGTTCCATTGGCCTGCAATATATTTGTATAGAGTGAATATATTTTATTTCTTTAGAACTAGCAATATTCTTTTTGTGTTTTTCTGAAATTGAACTGCAATATGGATATCTGAATCTGTTGCATTGGGCAGTTGCTAATACTTTGTTCAGCATAACTATTAAATCTGATAATAGATTGCATAAACAATGCATGTTTTGTGTATGCTTGTATTCCTGAACCTAATTTCATACATGTTTTGTATGGTAATGTTGCAGTGAAGAAACTATAATTAAACTACGTGTATTGCTAGATAATATCATTCAAGAATTGAGCACATGAGTGACATACATGGAGCCAGATCAAAACTGTCAATAAATTCATATGCCACGCTTTTTCAAGAATGAGAACCAAAGGTTAAATATTATGGCAATTGCAGTGAAGAAAATTTAAAATCAATATTGGCAAGCAACAGTTATTCTTACCTGTCTTTAGCTGCAGATATGTGGTAGACAAGGCATTCTTTTTCTACGCATAGCTGTAGTACTGCTGCATGCTGTGGCTTCTCGTAGTGTGTGAACTCGACATCAACGCCGACTAGTTTGACGAGCATTCCGCCGAGCTTCCTCCTGAACGTGGACAGCATCTTGTCCACGTCTTTGCCCTTGCTTGTGCAAAGGACGTGGAGCTTGTGATTGCCGTGGAGGTGGACGTCGTGGAGCTCCCTGGTGTACTTGCGGCGCTGCTTGCACAGAGGTGCATCCGCCATGATTCTCGTGTGTTCTCTGGTGTTTGTTATAGAGAGAGAGGTTAGTGAAAGGAAGAGCGGAGAAGAAGATGCAATTGGGTTTTTTGGGGGGAAGAAGCAGTTGTGTTTTCTCCTCTACTCTCCTTGACAGGACGTGGGAGAGGTGGAGCGGGGCGATAGCATGGTGGGGCTCTGTTTTAAGTTTA
This sequence comes from Triticum dicoccoides, assembly GCF_002162155.2. Taxonomy (NCBI): domain Eukaryota; kingdom Viridiplantae; phylum Streptophyta; class Magnoliopsida; order Poales; family Poaceae; genus Triticum; species Triticum dicoccoides. The sequence continues at coordinate 109,921,363 of NC_041393.1, forward strand.
CGTGGCAACTGCCGAGAGGTTCTGCTATGAGGAGGCTCTTGCTAGTGCGTTGGAAATCCGGAACGTCGTCGCCTCTTTTTTCGTGATTAAATCAATGTATTGACGCAACTATCAGAAAATGTGATGATTGTGTTTTCGGTCAATTGTCCAAGTCAGTGCACTTCTTTTCTACCAGAAATGAACTGCTCAGGTCCACGTAGTGTACTGCAGTTTGATTCACACATATGTACTTTCTTTTCTTCTCTTGATGGTGTTCTTTCTTTTCTTTTCTTGATCTTTGTGGTAATACAGCGTTTGTGTGGATGGAGGGTAATGTGGCTAGGGGTTGTCGGAGTGTTTTGGTTAAGTAACAGGGCTGCATTCTTTTTTCAGCCATACTGCATTCAAAGAGAAGATAACTGCAATTCAAAAAAATAGTTTGTGCTTCCACGTGGAGAACTGCGTTGTTGTACGTCGCTGACTGCATCTGTACGTTGACATTGGGCTTCCAGCGTTTTATTTATTAATATTCTTACAGTGCCGACGCACATTTTATTTTGTTTGTTGTTACTCATTTAAGAAATATTTGTCATTTTTTCTTTTTAATGTTTTATTTTTGAACGTATTGTTTTTTCTTAGTGGGCTTTGTTGGCCCTGTGTTCTGGTAGTGAAGAAGCAATTGGGCCCAAGTCACCTTTTAGCACACGGCTGGTTCCTGTTTCGCTGTGTGTGAGTCCTAATGTTTAGTCCCACCTCGCCCGCGGAAGGCGCGCCGGACCTGTTTATAAGCGTTGGCGAGGCATACTGGTCGAACTCCTCTGTATACTTATCTCGGCGCTTATACACGGTGCTCGCTGCTATATGCTCTATGACCTGTGGGCCCATGTGCAACCGGCCCCATGCACTATGACTCAGAACGACTCGCCTTCTGTGGGCGTAGACCTATTACGAGACTGACTGGGGCCGGTGCCACCTGGGTGGTCAATATTTTTCTTTTTATATTTCTGCCCTGTGTTTTTTTTTAATGTTGGAGTGTGCACTACATTGATCAGTGTTCTGTACTGCATTGTATACGCACTGCGTACAGCATGTACAGTTGTCATTTTTTTCCGTCTTTTTGCTATCAGTTAATCTTTTTCCCCAATGTATGGGAGTTCACTGCTTTGTAAATCATACCTGTACTTCACTCATTATCGTTCTGTGTTGTACTTTCATGTACTTCCATACTGTATTGAATTATTTTACGTGTTTTGCGTTTTTCTATTTGTGTTTTTTCTCTTATGTATTCCTTTTTTCAAATTTATGTTCGTGCACTGCTTTGTTGGGTATGTTAAGACTTCATTCGACAAATTCAGTGTACTGCATTCGTGCGCAACTTGCACTGCATGCATCCTGTTTGCATTCTGTACGACAATTTCATCACCAGCAAACTAACATAATCTGAGTTCATCATTACAGGCGATTGTGCATGGCAAGCAAACTAGGTTCAGCACACAAGCAAACTAACGATACATAAGCAAACAACACAAAGCAAATTTGATGATAATTCTAAAAGAACGCTGGCATTCTTGGCTCCTGGCCGGCACCATCTTCTTCTTCACCAGTCAGGCTCTCCCCATCCCCAGCTGCTCCTGGCGCGCTTCTTGGGTGGCTCCTTCTTCTCCACCTTTGCACGGCGAAGGCCGTCCTGGGTGAGGGTGATGTGGTTCCATATCTCGTACGCTGCGTAGGCGTCCTTTGCCGCGTACTCCATGTGCCTCCTGGACAGAGGCAGGATGGCCCAGCGCTGGTGCTCGGCGGCGGTGATCTTCTTCTTCATGTTGTTGTAGTAGTCGTCGATGGGCACGCCGGAGACGTCTCCGAGGGAGTCCGACGGCTTGGTTGCGTTGGGCACCCTCCACTCCTTATGGATGTCGACGAAGTTGGCGACCTCCAGTTTGACGCGCTCGAGCCTGGTTTTGTCGCCGTTGATGGAGAAGCCTGCAAAGGTGTACCTGGGGTCGGCGAGGAAGTTGTCGAAGACGGTGCACCTTTCAGTGTCGCTCATTTGGAAGAGCAGCACCAGGTGATTCTTGCCGATGGAGAGCTGGCAGAGGATGGGTTTCTACGTCGCTTCAGGGTCGTTGTCGTACTCGAGATCAATGCCGACGATCTTGTGGTGCTGGAGGCTGAGGTGGCGCTCGTACTGCGCGAGGGTGATCGCCATCTGCTTCTTGTCGTTGGTGTGGATGACGTGCAACTTGGTGTTGCCGTGCGCCTCCACGGCGTTGTCGCCCTTGTACTCGTCGGTGAACGTCATCGCCGATGGTGGGAGCGCAATGGATACTTGTGTTGTTGTGGATGAGAAGGCCTTTGGCAGGGGTCTGAATTTAAGGGGAGGGCGCGGGGTGGGATGGCCTCGTCGGATGAACTGCACGATCGCGCTGATGATGCGGTTGTGCGGATGGTGGGTTGGTTTTTCATCTGTGATCGTGGGTTTGTGGCGATGGAACTGCTCCGATCGGGTGTATGTATGCGAACATGGGTTTTTTTAAGGTGGGGTTTTTTTTTGATCAGCACATTTTTTAACCACCATTTTTTTCTATGCGAACGGGCGTTTTGTTACGTTTTGTAGATGCATCCTGTGCGATAATGAACTGTATTAAAATATAGTCCTGCACTGCATCATCTAGAATTCAGTACTGCACTTGTGTATACATGTGCGTACTTCACTGTTTTTTGAGTTTATTTATTCATGTAGGGGTAATCAGGAACTGGATTGCCATACCGCACTGCATCGTGTAACGTAGTGCACTTTATTGTTTACAGCTATGTACGGCATCTTGTTTTTGCTTGTACCTGCTGCAATCGCTGGTACGGGAGGGGTACGGAAAGGGGGGTGGGGGCATTTTTTTTAACTTATTGTTTTTTCTTAGTCGGCCTTGTTGGGCCTTTGTTCGGCTAGTTTAGATACATACTTGGGTCCAAGTCGGCCTGTGAGCACGGCTTTGTTCCCGTTTCCCTGTGTGTGCATCCTAATGTTTAGTCCCACCTCGCCCGCGGAAGGCGCACCCGACCTATTTATAAGTGCTGGCGAGGCATACTGGTCGAACTCCTCCGTATACTTATCTGGGTGCTTATACACGGCGCTCGTAGCTATATGCTCTATGACCTGTGGGCCCACGTGCAACCGGCCCCATGCACTGTGGCTCAGAACGACTCCCCTTCTGTGGGTGCAGACCTATTATGAGACTGGCTGGGGCCGGTAGCACCTGGGTGGTCAATTTTTTTTAGTAAATCATGCGTGCACTGCATTAATTTAGTTTCAGTACTTCATTTGCACGCATACCGTACTGCACATTTTCTGGGCTACATTTTTGTGCACTGCATTGGTATCATTTTTCTTTATTGTTTTTCCTCTTTCGTATCCTTTTTTCTTAGTGTACGGGTGTGCACTGCATTCGTCATAGTTCTGTGTTGCAGGTGTACACATCTTGCACTGCGTGCATCCTTCTTTGTGCCAAAAAGCACGTACTGCACTTCATGCACACATATAGTGAACTACCTGGTACGAATTTGGAGAACTGCACACATAAAATGGTCCGTGGATTATAATTTCTCAGAGTATTATTTTTTAATGATCTGTGGTTTTGTTCGTGGGAATTTCTGCAGTCAAAGTACACCTTCTTTCTCCGTTCCTCTTTCTATGGTAACATAAGCTTTCATTTATTGTTCTTTATTCTTGGGAACATAATTTCCATTAAGTCCCCTTTAATTTTCAGTTTTGACCTTTTTGCATTCCTCTTATATAAATGAAGGCTAACTTATACCCTTCGTTTGCATTTCATTTTTCTCCTCTAGCCGCAAGTTCTCTCCTTTCTCTAGGTTTTTGTTGCGATGGCTCCAGGCCCCTATGCGTATCTCTTTTGTTGTGGCCATGGTTGTGGTGTGCCGAGGTACTGCAATTGTTTAGCTTGCTCGCAGGCCCGTCGTGCTTGTCGTGGTGGGAAGATATTGTGCCGAACTGGGCGAGCCGAGCAGCTTGCATATGGTACAGTATTCACAGAAGGATTGGATATGGGCCAGATCAACGTATCTACGTTCTATTCTGCGCTGCTTCGCCGTGGCCTTGGATGCACGAGTCCTTTTATCCATCAGCTTACGCCGACAGATGTGGAGACTCACTACAAGATGGTATGTCTCGTTAGATATGAATTTTTTTTCTTAGTGTTTTTTTGTAGTATTTTAGGAACGCACTTTTTTCTTTGTGTTTTTTGAAGCGTACTGCAATGTGTTCTTATTTTCTTGTTTTTTTTCCTCGTGTGCATGTAGCTTATGTTTTAGTTTACAGGTTAGAATATGTGAACTGCTTATATATTAGCTGAGCACTTCATATTTCTACATTTTTTCCAATTTTGTATGGTGTGTACTACATGTAGCTAGTCTATAGCACTGCATGATTATTCGAAGAGAACTGCATATTTGTAAGTTCCATACTGCATATTGAAAACGTTTTATATGTACTACTTGTTGGACTATTGTGCACTTCATCTATCTCTGTTCAAAACATGAGAATTGTACTGCTAGTTTCATTCTCAAACAGTTTTATTATTTTTTACAAAAATTCCTCGGCGAGCTGTTAGGTATGTGCGGCTCAAGAAGAAAGGAATTCTTGAAGTTGTTCTTGGTAATGGATACCTTAAACCAGCCAAGTACAGTGTAAGCGTTGACGGGCGGCTGTGTCTGCACAAAGGGTGGAAGGAATTTATCATTGATAGCAGCCTGAAGTCTGAGCAAGTTGTTGTCCTCAACTTCTTTGAACTCGAGGATCGTACTGTTAGAATCACGTTTGACGTGATTGGCTAAGGTTATGAGGTTGATTTGTAATAAGTACTTCTGCGTGTTGAACGCTTTCATCTTTGTGATGTGTTTTGTAATAAGCACTTTTGTGATCTGAACCGCTTCAATTATTATCCAACGGTAAATTTGTGTTTGCATGGTTACAGTATGTGAACTGCTATGTCAGCTGAGCATTACATGTTTCCACATTTTTTCCCAATTTGCATTGTGTGTACTACATGTAGTTAGTCTATAGTACTGCATGATAGTTCGAAGCATACTGTATTTTTGCAAGTTCCATACAGCATATTGAAATGCATTTTGTATGTACTACTTGTTGGACTGCAGCAAGCTAACAGCATTTTTTACATGGTTTTTGAATCAAAATGTGTCAATGTTTTACTCAAGACTGCTATATATATATGGTATACTCTATATACCATTTTCTTCTTGCATGGTTTACACAAAATTTAAACTGATACATAAGTCATAGAGTTAAGCAAATTGCTATGCATACGATTAATTTATTGTTTGTTCATCTATTTGGTCATTAGCCTGCTGCTTCTGCGCGGTGACTGGAGTGTGTCTAATGTTGCACTTTCTTTTGTTTTCCATGGCGGTGTTGCTGGTTCTTGTCTCTGCACCATTGTGTTTGTAGCCCCTCGCGTGCTGGTTGTTGGCTGCTTTCGTTTTCCAGCGATGTGGACGGCATCCTTCTTTGCTCCCCGCGTGCTGGTTGATGGCTGCTTTGGTTTTTCAGCGATGTGGACTGCATCCTTCTTTGCTCCCCACGCGCTGGTTGATGGCTGCTTTGGTTTTTTAGCGGTGTGGACTGCATCCTTCTTTGCTCCCCGCGTGCTGGTTGTTGGCTGCTTTCGTTTTTCAGCGATGTGGACTGCATCCTTCTTTGCTCCCCGCGTGCTGGTTGTTGGCTGCTTTCGTTTTTCAGTGGTGAGAACTGCATCCTTCTTTGATCCCCGTGTGCTGGTTGATGGTGGTTTTCGTTTTCCAGTGCTGTAAACTGCATCCTTCTTTGATCCCCGCGCGCTGGTTGAAGCATTTCCTCGTGGTGGTCTTGTTGATATTGTTTCTTCATGTTCTTCGTCCTCTTCACTCTCTTCAGTCTCTTCGCTCTCTTCTTCCTCTTCATCATCTTCATCATCTGTTTCTTCATAAGCCACTGTTTCTTCAGTTTCTTCACGTTCTTCGTCCTCTTCACTCTCTTCTTCTTCCTCCTCTTCTCCATCTGCTTCTTCATAAGCCATTTCTTCTTTAGTTGTGTCATCATATTCTTCTTTGATCTCACCTTCTTCGTCGTACTCATTTTCTGATCTTTTTCTTTTTCTTTTGAGGCAGGTTCTTGAATTGTGTCTCTTCCTCTTTTTGCAGATGCTACAACGTCTCGGTTTCGTCCATTTCTTAGTATTGTGAGTGGAATTTCTGTTTTGTTGTGCATCTCCATGTCCTTGTTTTTCTTGTTCATTTCTTTTTTTACACGTCCTGGAATTGTGGCCGCTGACTTCATTACATGTTCTGCACATTCTTACTCCCAGTGGGCGACCATCACTGTCCAGCTCAGGTTGTGGCTTACTGTTTTTGTCATCATTTTCTCCTTGCATGCCACCTTTTTCTGGTTTGCGTCTCCCCCTTTCTTTCTTCCTCTTGTGTTTGAAACAGGAGGTGGAAGAATTGTTTCTTTTTTGATAGCACCAGTTCCAATGTGTTCAGTTTTTTCTTCTTGCTCGGCTTTATTGTCATGTTGGTATTTCTCTGCTTGCTTTAGTTTTGCTGCTTCTTATTCTTCTTCGTTGAGCACGTCAACTTCCTCTATCAGTGCTCTCATACCAGACAACGCTCTGTGGCACCCAGCATCTGACCTTGTCGCTCTGTTTGCAAGGTCCATTGTTGTTTCTGTCAGCAATTTTCTACGGCAAAAAAGCGAGGTTCCATCTGGTGCTGTTTGTTCGTAGTCTCTTCTGTCAAACGTTGCATCTGATCTTGCGTTACGGGTGTATCTCTTCATGATGTACACCTCAGGAATGTTGAGTACTCTCAAATGAGAAAGCATGCATAAGACATGGACGCAGAAGAGGCCTGCAGACAAACACATTTTTTTTGTGTTCTGTAAGTGAACTGCATGAAATTAGTAAACATGTATTTTTTTCATTATTTTGTTCATTTTTTAAAGAAGTGAACTTCATTTGGTTTCGTGAATTACACATGCATATGTACTTTTAAATTTCAGTAAGTTAGCTTTCGTGCATGACTATGAGAATCTAGAATTTTTTTTTTGCTAGGAGTCTCACCTGTGTGTGTCCAGAGTTTGCACTCACATTCGTAGACACCTTTCTCTTCATCGGCGACCACTTGGAAATTATGCCTTGCCCAGTCAAATGCATCCGATCTGTTGTAGTGGTGTACTAGATACTTTGTCAGGTTCTCAGGGCACCGTTCTGCTCTGAATGCAATGCTACGGTAGAGTGTTTCTTTGAAATCTGCAAACACTGCTCTTGTATACACTTTTGATAGCTGAACTTCGAAGCCAAACTTTGTTGTTGTTTTTACCTCTGACTGCATGATCACAAATGCACTGTTACGATCCAGAGAAATGAAAAAATTGTTTGTTTTTTTATTCATATTTTTAAGCAGTTTTTTATTAACATTTTGTTTACCTCATTTGCTACTGTCTCTGCGTGCTCGACGGCCTTCTTGGTCTAAATGCACTTGTCCACCTGCTGAGCAAACAGATGGAGATCATGCTTCTCCCTGACAAAAAATTTCTTCAGTATGCGGTTCATGCTCTCGCTTCTCTGTGTGGAAGTCATCCGAGCACAGAAAATTTCCTTGTAGTAAGCTGAGATCCACTCGTGCCTGTCATCCCACAGTGAATTCATCACTTCGTCGTCTTGCAAGTTGTACCTCTGAATGAGGTTCTTCCATGCTCGTTCAAATTCTGACGGCATTAGTGGGTGGTTCAGCACTGCATTGAGTTCGTCCTTGAGCTTCTCGTGCGCCTTATACAGCAAGGCGAGGTGGTCCTTGTACTTCTTCATGATATGCCACCAACACAGCTTATGCAGAGTTTGTGGGAGGATAGTTTTTAATGTTGCCTTCATCGAAGAACACTGGTCTGAGAAGAGACAAACAGTGTTTTTTTTATTAAGTTGTTTGTGTGTTTGCAAGATAGATGGAAGAAATATAAGTGCACAAAACAAAACAAAACATAAGTATGCAGGTGTTTTTTATTTTTTGTACCTGTGAGCATGCAGATTGGCGGCTTGTTGTTCATACAGCTCAGAAAGGTTTTGAAAACCCACTCAAATGATGGTATTGTTTCATCTCGCACGAGTGCAACAGCAAATATGGTGCTTTGTAGATGATGGTTCACCCCCACAAACACTCCCAGAGGCATGTGGAATTTGTTAGTTTTATAAGTCGTGTCAAATGTAACACAGTCTCCAAAATCTTCATACGATCCTCTGCAACTTGCGTTCGCCCAAAAGACGTTTCTTACACGGTTATCTGCATCAACGTCATAATCATAGAAGAACTCTGGGTTTATCTTTTGCATTTCCTCGAAGAAATTCAGAAGTTTCTTGACATCATCTTCAGACTCTTCTCTGGCAAACTTCTGTTTCCTGCATTTTCATAGACAATTCAAACTTATCTCACCAAACAGGGAATAATTACAGACGGAATGCTCAAGAGATATGCTCTGTTACGTGCTTACCTGTTTACCCAGTCGCGGCTAGTATGTCCCATGTACTGCAGACCACCGGACATACGCGACAGCGTCAACATCATCTGAGCTTGTGTGTGGTTGTCCAGTTGCATGTCTTTCACTAACTGGTCTATCAAAGGATCGTCTTTTTTGTGCGATCGCATGTGCAGAAGCATCCCGGGGCTTTCCAGCATCTTGTGATTGTGGTTGAGTTGAACCATTTCTATCACAAATTTGCCATCCTTCCTTTTTTTAACTCTGATCTTTGCATTGCAGCCAATCCTTTTTGATGTCTTCTGACATACCCGGTGATAATCTGACACAGCCTGCTTGTGGACCCCTTCTCTTGAGCAAACAATGTAGGCATTTGTCCTGTGTTTTGCCCTCTTGCGTATACCAAACCCTGCACATCTTGCATAATTGTTCTAAAAGTCCCATGCCTTTTCGTACGTGGTGAACTTCATTCCAGCAACAGGTACGAGGTTGAGCGGCATGTTTTTATCCTGCATTAATTGAAATGCTATATGAGAAAATTTGTTCTGTTCTGTTTTTTGAATACGAGGAGTGCATACGAGTTTAATAAAGCATTTGCAATGTTCCTAGCCAAAGCTCACAAGAAATATCAGTGTGCACTGCAATGTTATCTGTATGGACTGTAACTATTTTTTTTAGACCATAAACTTACATGTGTCTAGAGTCGTTCGCCTGATGGTGTTTGCAGCTCGCCGGGTTGTATTGGACATGGCGGGGTTATAGCAGATGTGTGTAGTTGAGGATCTCGCGGCGGTAACAGTGAGGAGGATTTGTACCTGCTGTTTACTTTTGACCGAGGCACCATTGGTGGTCGCAGCGTCGAAGTTGATGCAGCAGGTCTGGTTGGAGCTCTGTTTTTCGGTGCAGCAGGTGGACGCTGAGCTCTGTTTTGGGGTGCGGCAGGTGGACGTGGTGGTAATCCAGTGTTGTGACGATGTCTCGGTGGATTGGTTTTAAAATTTTGGAGCAGTGGCACATCATCATAGACATAATCATCATCTGTTGCAACATCGTGTTCAACTGCGTCATCATTATCTGTTCGGACATGCTGTCCAAACGTAGTGAACTCGTGCTTATACTCTGGGTTGAGAACTGTTATCGGCTCATCTTCATCGTCATCGTCTTCATCATCGCGTTGGTGAGTGCCTTCCTAGACAAATGTGACATCATTGTCATCTTCAACTACATCTTCTTCCTGGGAAAAATCTTCTTGTGGAGAGTACTGCACCCTGTTTGTCGTCGTGAAGAATCCATGAGGAATCTCAGGGGTAACCCAACCAGTATCTATGTCAGAAGAATATCCACTCTTCTGAAAGTTGTTGTTCTCAGTGCTGTCAATTATGCGCGGCATTTTGTATCTGCTGAACGTCATCTCCTGCACACAAAATGACTGAGCTGCATTGTCAGGTTAAATGAACTGAATCATGCGAACTGCAATGTGTTCAAAATGGTACTGCCGAAGCAATGCACGGTGACTGCATCACCCCTCAAGGTGAACTGAAGCAACCGCACTGCATCGTTATACGTAATGAACCTATACAAGCGTACTGCATTTTCCCCCACAACGAACTGAAGCAACCGCACTGCATAAGTTTTGTACTGCATAATCACGCGCTGTACTGCTTGTACTGATTTGTCTATGATAACTACACTGAGATGGTTTAGGAAGTGTACTACTTACCTCGTGATGCAGTGATTTCTTGCGTTTACAGGAGGAAGTTCCCTTCTCGTCCTCCTGCACAACTTTCACGTTCGCCCGTGCAGTCCACTTGCCCTTCAGAAGTTCATGGGCGGTCTGGACGTTGCTCAATGTGAACGGGGAAGGAGGATTTGCTCTGAAGGTTGATGCAGACTTATTCCAAGAAGCTACAGTGGATGAAGCAACCTTGCGCACACTCCTCCTTGCTCGAATTGGTTTGATGTCGAGGCAGCACCAATCCACATCTAATGAATTACAGCTAATTGCAGGCCCTGAGGAGTTCGGTGGCGGCGCTACCGAGCTGCTGCCGTGGATGAAGGCCGATAGGCAGGTGTTGCTCGGTGCCTGCCGCAGAAGAAGGCCGAGAGGCGAGGGGCGGCGTCGCTGCCTGGCCGCCGCCGCGGAAGAAGGCCGGGAGGGGAGGGGCGGCGTCACTGTCGGCCGCTGCCGCGGAAGAAGGCCCGGAGGGGAGGGGCGGCGTCGCTCCCAGGCCGCCGCCGCGGGAGAAAGCAAGGAGGGGAGGGTCGGCATCTCTCCCAGGCCGCCGCCGCGGAAGAAGGCCGGGAGGGGAGGGGCGGCGGCTAGCCCAGGCCGCTGCCGCGGTAGAAGGTCGGGAGGGGAGGGGCGGCGGCGCGATCTATTGGTGGTGTGCAGAATAAGGTGTTTTGGTGTGCAGAATAAGGTCTTAAGGGGTGTTATCATAATAGACCCACCCTATATATATGTATATGCATAATGTGTACAATGTGTAGTATCGTAAAATACCAGCAAACGAAAAAGAATTAAAATGGAAACACAAAATTAAATGAAAAAGAAATCATAAAACTAAAAAAACCAAACCTTATAGTACCGGTTGGTCTTACCAACCGGTACTAAAGGGCTTCAGGCCCCCGGAGCTGGCTCGTGCCACGTGGTTGCCCTTTAGCACCGGTTCGTGCTGAACTGGTACTAAAGGGGGGGGCCTTTAGTGCCCACACTTTAGTGCCGGTTATGGAACCGGCACTAAAGGGCCTTACGAACCGGTGCTATTGCCCGGTTCTGCACTAGTGGAAGACGCCAATCTGAACTTGGCCCATCACTCCGAACTCTGTCGTCGTGAGTGCCGCCACCGTTGTTGGCATTATCAGACCCGCCGCCGCGCACATCTCGAATGCCAAACTGCTAGACCAACTTGCGAGGCCTGGACCCGCCCCTGCGGATGTCACCACCTGAGTCGGGGAGGCCACTCTGCCCACTGTCAGGAGAACTGCCAAAGAACCAGGGCTCGCCGGCCTCTCTCAAATCCATCACCGTGTCCACATGTATCAGCACCTTGTACTGGAGCATGGCGGGAGGCCGCTCCCCACCAGGCTCAGGCACGGCGAACCATCGAAGGGTAGGGATGTCGTGCGGATTTGCAATCCACGCAGTCACATCTGATCTTAGATGTGGACCTTGCTATTAGTTCAACGATTTTGTTTTTAAGTGGAGGAGGTAGTTGTCATTGCATGTTTAAGTTCTGGATGTGGCTAGATCTCAGTCGACTGAGATTTAACCAAGTCTCGGTCCAGTGATATAGTATATAAAAGAAAAGGAAAAAACTGAAAAAAAAGGGTTATACGAATATCAATGCAAGATCAAAGGAATATAGTATCGACTGATACGTAACGAAGTCTGAGACTTAGTAAACT
>NC_041393.1:109933604-109990041 GCF_002162155.2 Triticum dicoccoides
CTCAAGCTTAGCTCCAAACCATTTTGTACGAAAAGTGCTGGTTATGTTTAATTTGAAGTCTCTTTTAACGCATTGATTTTGTGTAATTACTTGTCTAATAATAAATCATAAACATCACGAGACCAGGACACAAACCGAACTGAACACCCACGACCAGCTAGCTCAATATCTCCGCCAGCTAGCTCAACATCCAGATTTCACGAGCAACCACCGACCGGCCCGAACTTACGAGTAACCTGTTCATATTCCTAGCGGCGAATACACAACACAATCAAAAACGACGACAAAATACGCACGTACAATCTTTTCATCTACGCCATCAAGCGATAGGGCGCCTAGCCAGTCTGCCACTTTAGCGAGCTCAGGGGTAGTCGCCATAGTAGTCGCCGATAACCCCGCCGCCGCCGACGCAGGGGTCGCTGTTGTCGCCGCAGTCGACGGCAGATGGGGCAGGGCTAACACCGTTGCCTCCAGCCTTTTTGTGTTTGAAATGTTTGCCTCCAGCCTTAGCATTAGCGCCGACTCCAACCCCTCCCACGCCCGCCTTAGCGCCGAATCCAACGCCCCCCACTCCCACGCCAGGGTTAACCTCCAGCAGCACTCTGGCGGCCGCCGTAAGGGGCACGGCGGAGCTCAGTTGCATCTGCATGACGGCGCCAAACACAACGAGGAGCACCACTGTGCTTCGAAGCTGAATCATGCCAGCCATCATAAGCCGCTGAAGCTTGCTTGTCAGGTATGTGTCGATCGACAGGGAGGATGATGTGCCTGCGGTGCTTGATTTTTGTTGTTCTAGTAGTGGCGTCAGAGTTGACATCTATGCAAAGGTGGGTTGGAGTCCAGCCGGTACGGTTGTTGTAGGTCCCATTAAGAAATGAACTAGTTAGACTCTGACTTTGCTAATTTGCTTCAAATAAGCTAAGTGGCATATTATTTGTAGACCAGAAGGCCAACGTGGATTGGTCATCCAGCCATGAACAAACAATATGTTTCTTCTTAGTAAATAGCGACTTCTTGTTTTTGAATTGCTTAATGACCCATTTCATTTAATGAGGCTCCATGGATGAACACTTCAATCAAAAAGCTGCATGTTTCTGTTTCAGCAAAGTTTGGACTATGAAGGACACATCTCTTGAGTTCAAGTCCTAGACATTAGTGCTTGCATTTTCTTGGATTTATTTCAGACTTGTCGGCGATGCTCGTTTAGTGGGAGGAGACGCTTGTAGTGACTTCGTCAATCTTAAGATGTTATGCCGGGGCAGTCTCTCGAATGTGCTCATAGGAGTAGGGTGTACATGCGTGCGTTCATAATGTGAGTGTATGCTCGTGTATGTGAATGATTTCGAATGTACTGTGGTAAAAAATTCAATAGTTAATTTCAAAACTGAATACTTTTAGAGGTATTTATTTGTCCAATTGTGGGAGATAAAAACAGGTTTACTTTGATGAATTTTAAATATGACCCGCTTCGGTACAACTCCCTTACAAAATGATAAAGGGTAATATAAATCTTTGGCAAATTGTATCCATTTTTGTATGGATGGTAAGTCGCCCGCCGGAACATATAGGTCGTACGTGGAAGGATCTCTCACTCAAGCGGATATGGCAACAGGCCGTCCCATTACGGCACACTTTATTAAAAGAAACAGAGAATTTAAAGGGCGAAGGTGGGGTGGATCTTGGTCTGCTGGTTCCTAACCGGGGCTACGAGGCCGCAAACCTCTTTTTACTGGATACGGTACTTACCGGCAACACATCTGCCACTCAAATGCGAAGTGATTCGTGCTATAGGGAGGTCCACAGACAATGTATAGATGTGTATAATGAGAGTCTATCTCTTGTATCTTTATTAATAGTCAAATCAATGTCAGATGAGAGGGGCCCATGTCAGCAATATAGTTATACTTGACGCATGCATGGTCCATTCTCTCTCCTCATTCTCACGTACAGAAGATGCATCACATGTCAGACTAATTCATGCCCTTTATTTTCTCTTTGCCAATTTCATTCATTCATATATTTTAAATTGCAACTTGATTTTTGAAACTTTTTATATATTTGAACTCCTGATGCCAAGACCTTTAGAACAAGATCAATCTTGAATACATTCATACATCTTTTAATTTCAACACTGCAAATGAGTGAAACATGTTTTCTGGAATACACGAAAAAAGTATTGGAGCGAAACCAAAATTTTCAAATGAGTACATTCTGTTTTCATGCATATGAAACAAATTTTATTCTGGAATTTTTTTTAACTTGTTATTTAGAAAATGTGAAACTAGTTATTTTAAAACATGTGAGACGGATTATTTGAAAAAAATTATAAATGAGTGAAATGTATTTTATGAAGCGAGTGAAATTGTTTTTTATTTCATTTAAATTTCACTTATTTCAAGTTAAAATTTATATTTCAAACATTTGAAACTAACTTTTGAGATGATTGAAATACATTTGAATATATTTCATAAATACAAAGTGGAATTAGTTTTTGAGATATATTTTGTAATGAGTGAAACCAGTTTTATGAAATGGGTTATTTCAATTAACTGAAATATGTTTTTTGAATTCAATGAAACCAATTTTATGAATTGAATGAAAACATTGTTTGAATGAGTGAAATCGTTTTTGAAATGAGTGAAATATAGTTTTCGAAATGAGTGAAATCTATTTTATTGAGCGAGTGAAATTGTTTTTTCATTTCATTTAAATTTCACTTATTTCAAGTCAAAATTCATATTTCGAACACTTGAAACTAACTTTTGAGATGATTGAAATACATTTGAATATATTTCATAAATACAAAGTGTAATTAATTTTTTGAGATATATTTTGTAATGAGTGAAACCAGTTTTATGAAATGGGTTATTTCAATTAACTGAAATATGTTTTTTTGAATTCAATGAAACCAATTTTATGAATTGAATGAAAACATTGTTTGAACGAGTGAAATCATTTTTGAAATGAGTGAAATATAGTTTTCGAAATGAGTGAAATCTATTTTATTGAGCGACTGAAATTGTTTTTTCATTTCATTTAAATTTCACTTATTTCAAGTTAAAATTTATATTTCAAACATTTGAATCTAACTTTTGAGATGATTGAAATACATTTGAATATATTTCATAAATACAATGTGGAAATAGTTTTTGAGATATATTTTGTAATGAGTGAAACCAGTTTTATGAAATGGGTTATTTCAATTAACTGAAATATGTTTTTTGAATTCAATGAAACCAATTTTATGAATTGAAAGAAAACATTGTTTGAATGAGTGAAATCGTTTTTGAAATGAGTGAAATATAGTTTTTGAAATGAGTGTAATCTGTTTTATGAAGCGAGCGATTTTTTTTCTTTTCAATTGAGTGAAATCGGTTTTTGTGAAATAATTGAAATGAGTTATTTGAAACAAGTTACATCAAATGAGTGAAGTTAGTTTTATGAAATAATTTAAGTTTATTTTTGTGACATATACCAGCTTCTTGAAACAAGAATATTTTTATTTTCAAATGAGTGAATTAGCTTTTCAAATTATTGAAACATGTATTTCTTTCAATTGGAACAACTCAAATCAGTTGTATCAAATGAGTGAAATGTCTTGTTTGATTCAATGAGTGAAATCAGTTTTCTGAAATGTTTGAAATAAATTTTCGAATGAGTGATGTCCATCATTTTGAAGTGAAATATGTTTATTCAAATGATTGAAAATGAGCGAAACACTAGAAAAAACTTTGTGAATTCCATATTCCAGTTTGTGAAAAATGAGCGAAACACTAGGAAAAGCTAGAAAAAATGTTGTCATACCAAATATATCCGTGTCTCTGTGAGATCCATATTCCAGTTTGTGAAAAATGAGCGAAACACTAGAAAAAGCTAGAAAAAATGTTGTCATATCAAATATATCCATGTCTCTGTGAGTTCCATATTCCAGTTTATGAAAATGAGTGAAACAGTAGAAAAAACTTTTATGACAGTGAAACAATCTAATGTTTTATGAAAGTGATTTCAAAAAATTTGAAATACATAAAATAAAACATATTTCAAACATATCCAAAATTGATCTTGTTCTGAAGGTCTTGTCACCACAAATTCAAATATATAAAAAGTTTCAATGATAGACATTTGGTTCAAAAGATATGAATCATTAAAAATATGAGGAGAAAAATGAAAGCATGTCATATGTATGGCTTGAGAGAATGCATGCATGCATGCACCGTTCACTCCACTCTAACTCTCTCTCTTCTCTAAAACTGACAATATCTGACAGCAGTACATGTATTGCTATGTCCAATCTAATATCTGGAAATAGGGTATAAGATATGCACAGATCTTGACAAAAGTGATGAGTGGTGGATTGGCCACCGGTACATACCAGCACCGGTAAAATAACTTAGTCGGCTACGAGCCACTGAGCACTTTATGAGTAGAATAGTAGAGCGTGACTTACTAGAGGGTAAAAAAGTTGGTTTTCACTTATTTTTTTCAATATTTACTTTGTTTCTATTTTTTATTAGTAATTTTCACCTTTCTTTCTCTATTTTAACTGGAGTATTTTTCTTTGGTTTTCTTTGTTAGTTTCTCGGCTTTCATTGGCTCTTTCCTTTTGGTTTTGCTTGTTTCTTTCCCGTTTTTCATCACTTTTCTGTTTTCTCTCGGGGTTCAATTTTTTATACACAATTTGGTACATATCGAATAATCTTTTCTAATAAATATTAAACACTTTTTAAATTTAATGTTAATTTCGAATACATGGTCAGATTTTTTTGTACACATTTGACAATTTTCAATTAACATTTTCCAAACAGACATATAACATTTTTAAATATTTAAATTAAAAAAATTCATACACATTTTAGCATTTTTCAAATGCTTGATTAACATTTTCCAAATACCGTATTAACAATTTTAAATATGATAATTTTTCCATACATATTTCACATTTTAAATGATTGATTAAAAAATAATATCAAATTAACGTTGTCTGAATACATGTTCAACACTTTTTATACACATTTAACACCTTTGAAATGCTTGATTAACATTTTTCAAATACCATAGTAACATTTTAATACATGGTCAACATTTTTATGTACACATTTAAATTTCTTAAATATTTGATTAATTTTTTTCGTTCTATGCTCAAAAAATTTCATACACATTGTATTTATTTTATACATTTTTCGTATACCTTGAGAAACATTTTTTTCTGTACACATTGAACAACTATAAATGATTGGTTAACATTTTTTGAAATGTGTCATGTAAAGTATTTTTGTAATAAAGAGTATCTAGAAACGTAAATGAAGTAAACAAGAACAAAAAACAGAAAAAAAAATCACCCAAAAAAGGAATGGTCATTCGAGGGATCGAACCATGTAACTGCCACTACTGACCGCTCGTCGCTAGCTAGAAGAGCTTATAAGATTCAGTGTGCATCTGGAAACTCGGACTACAGAACTATCCCTCAGTGACCGATTTACAGTAGCCAACCGATTTTTTCTTAGTATTTTTTCTGTTCATTTTTTGTTTTTCGTTTTTGTTTTATTTTATCTTTTTGTGGAGTTTTCCGGACGAAAAAAGGCCGATAAATGGCCCGACATGTCGCAACATGCAAACATTTCAAAATTCGTTCGAACCTGGCATGAATGCCTACCATGGGCAATGCCCATCTTCTTGTAATAAAGGTTTGGGTAATTTTAAGGATGTCCAAAAATAGACCATGTTTAACAGATAGTGTTTGGGTAGGCCAAAAGAGTTTGTTTGGGAGCACCTCGTTTCTCCACATTCCTTAAATGGCCCCAATTGTTTTTCATGAGTTTTACATTTTCTGAAGTTTTCTTGGTTAAAAAAGGCCGATAAATGGCCGAACGTATCGCAACTTGTATACGATGTCGAAAGTTGTTCAAACTAGGCATAGATGCCTACCATGGGCGTGCCCACCTGCTTGCAAAAGATGGGATCATTTCAAGGATACCCAAAACATAGACCATCTTCAATAGAGGGTGTTTGTGTAGGCCAGAGGAGTCTGTTTGAAAGCACCTAGTTTTTCGGCGTCCGCCAAATTGCCCCAATTTTTTCCACTAGATTATATGACCAATTCAAGGCATCAAGCCAAATTGTTTGGATTTTTCACAAGTTTGCATTTTTGGGAGTTTTCTCGGTGAAAAGGTGCTGATAAATGGTCGGTTGTGTCGCAACGTGAAAACAATGTCGGAAGTTGTTCACACCTGCCATGGATGCCTCATATATCCGTGTCAGGCTGCTGTAAGAAGCTATGTCATTCATAGTCAAAAATCACTATTTGAGAGGAGTGTGTGAGACTAGGCCAAATGGGTGCATCCATGACCATGTAGTTTTTCGTAATTTGAATTCTTCTGTTATTTGCAAATTTTGTTATTATCAATCAATGAACATTTTCTTATGTCCTAACCATTCCTTAAAAAAGTTTCAACTATTTTGGAATTTCATATTGTGTATGAAAATTTTACAAACTTGAACACTTGTTCAGAAAATGTTAATAAATTCAACAATTGATGAAATTTTGAACCTAAATTGCAAACCATGTACTTTTTCAAATTTATCAACATTTTTCAAACAGAAATATTTATAATTTTTGAAAAAAAACAAAAGCAGGAACATATTTTGAAATTCTAGAAGATTTTTTAAAATTGTAAGAAATATTTGCAAAAAGAACATTTTTTTCTTATACGAAGCAATTTTCCAAATTTTTTAACAGTTTTGAAAAATAATAATGAAGTTTGAAAATGAGAAAAATGAATTAACAAAAAAATAGAAGAAACGAAAAAATAGAAGAAAAACGCTTAGACCTTGGGCCAACTAGGTGATGGCATAGCTCCCGTTGGGCGTATATTGACCCTGCCCAAGTGTTCGCGGATTTGAAAAAGTTCATCAATTTTGAAAGAAATATTCACAAATTTGATAATTTTTGCAAATTTTGATAAAAAGTTAGAGAAATTGAATAATACTCAAAAATGTGTGAAAAAGGTTACGAAGTTGAATTATTTTTTCTTAATAAAATTCACGCTTTTGAATAAACAAAAAAGATAAAGGAAAAAAAGAAAACAAAAATAGAATAAAAGCGAACAAAACCCGATTTAAGAAACACAACGAAAACGGGCTTGAAAGTTGACGAATTTATATTTGCCGCATAAGAAGCGAAAAAGAAAGCAAGTGGGCATAAAAAATAACTTGTCTGAGTTGGTTACTATTAAATCTTGAGGGTTGGAGATCGAATCTCCCGTCGCACATACCTTTTAAAGATCAAAAATAAAGAGAGAAAATCCATATATGGGCAGTACGTATGCAGGCCGGGTACCACGCGGGCGACATATTTTTAGAAGAGACCCTCCTACCATTTATTATGATAGGGTATGGAGAGATCTCCTCTATTCATGTGTCTAGGGAGGGTTGGAGCAAAGCAGAAGTGTTTAAATATAGCACTTGCAAACCTAATTTTCTATGGGCCAAAACAAAATTGGATCTCTTTTTGGAAAGGTGTTACATTGGCCCTAAATGGGCTCTAGGAGATGGTAAATTTATTAGTTTTTGGAATGACAATTGGGATGGCGAATCTACTTTGAAAAATTAACTTTGGGATATCTTTGATATTTGGGACATCTGGGCTCTAGGAGATTGTTGTGTTGCCCAAGTATGGGATGGGCACAATCTCAAATTCACCTTTAGGAGATGGTAAGATTTGTTGACTGTTCTCTCAGCATATATCCCTAATACTGAGGCTCGTCATCCCATATACATGATTGAACCTTCTGGTTTATATTATGTCTATTCCTTTTTATAATATGTTAACCGGGGTGGGGTTCCTACCCCTATATAGAAGAATTTTTGGAAAAATGTTGTTCGTTGGAAATATCTAGTATTTGTGTGGGTTGTTTTTCCTAATAAATTTTGATTAGAGACTATTATCTGAGTAATAAAAAATAGGTGGACCACATGACTTGTTCTTTATGTAACGAAGTTGAATATGTTCAGCACCTATTTTTCGATTAGATTGTGACAAGATAGGTTCGGAAGGTTGTAGCTGAGATGTTCAAGTTCCAAAATTCCATGCAATATGTCTGACTTGGCTGCTTTGTGGTGTGTTGATAATCTGCGGTTAATATTTCTTGTGTTGTTGTTATTTGTACTTGTGTAGCTTATGGACTATGCAGAATGACATGTTTTTCTAGGGCGTAGTGTGGACAAGTATCCAGACTATTCTGTGAAAAGTTAGTGCTACGATTCATGAATGGAAAATCTTATGTGTGGACGATCAATCGGTGCTACTGCGGAGATGCCTACTGCTCCTAGATCGGCAAAGAGGAGAGCTCCTAAAGATCGCTTCGAGATGAAGAGATGGGCGGGTGAAAGGAAGACACGGAGATGCGTTGGCTTGAGAGCTCATTCCAGCTAGATGCTGATGTAAAAACTTGTAATAATGATAGCCTAACTATGCCATTTCCTTTCTGCGTTGCTGTGATATTTGTCTTAATTTCTTCCATAGTCCTTTGTGACACATGTGTAGGGGGTTTTAAGTTCTCGCTCAGCTACTCTTGCTCGGCCTGGCCGTTGTGAGTGGTTTTGTTGGCTTTGTTTGCCTCGTTTTAATAAAAGTAGATGATATCCCATACGTTGTTGCAGGAACGTTTTGCAATATATTTCAATAAGGTTTCATCGTATACAACATGAATATTTGAAGTAATCATATGAAAATGCAAAAGGAAAATACATATTATTTATTGTGTTTGATTAATGTGTAGTTTAATTTTTTATTAAATATAAATATCATAATAAAAGTGAAACTCTCATACATGTTGCATGTTAAGGTGGTTTTTTCTATGCATGGTTACTTGTTCTGGTGAACTTTTTTCCAATGTTACATGCTAAGGTGGCATATTTGCATATGTTGAAAGAAATAATCAGTGAGGGCTAGCTATTTAGATATAGAAGATGGGGCAGGGGTGACCACTTTCTTTCAAAATAAATAAATTTGTCCAATGTGAAAGGAGCATTTTTTTTAGTCGACGTGAAAAGGAGCAATGCCATGCTCTGTTGGCCGAGGACAGCAAAGTTAGTCAACTGGCCTGATATAATAGTGATTTCGTCTACTCATGGCCCTTGGCCCTTGGCATCTATTCTTGAGAGTATTTCTACATATCAATTAATTAGTCAGACGAAGTGATGAAACTTTCTATACATCGTGAGAGAGGAACGAGGTGGTAATTTAAGTTTGTCACTGGTAAGTATAATTTTTATCAATGATTGATTGAACATTCATAAATTAGTATTATTTCAATTTCAAACCAGTAGATGCCACCTAGAAATTAATAATCCATGTGTTCTTTCACATGAAGCAGCAGAAGTCCCTGATTATTATCTTTGCACTACCCTTTGTGTCACTTATTACCATTCAAAGAAAAATAATACTTACTATTTTCTAATGAAAAAGATCCAGATCTATCATAAAAGTTCATTAGAAGTTCAAGGCACCTCAAACGTAATAAAAATTACATCGAGGTCCTTAGACCACCGAAGAACCATTACCACCATCAGAACAAGCCGCTGACGTGTTGTTGACATCGTTCCCTACCAGAGTCGGCTTGGCCTTGTCGATAACAGTCGGGGAATCATCATGTACTTGCCCCTAAGGACCAGCGCCCTGGAGCCACAATCGTCGCCGTTAAACCCTTGAATAGATCTGAAGGAACTGATATCAAATCTCGCCATCGTGCACGGACGACGAGAAATCCTAACCTCGTTGTCCCAAGGAGACAACATGACTCTTCGTCAAAATTCCATTGACTACGCCCAGATGGACAAACTCGAGGAAGACCGGAGCTCGGAAGACAAATTTAAAGAAAAGCGTCGTCACCTCTGCAAGGATTAAAAAAAAACTAACCTAAATTACTAACCGGAGCAAAGGCACCGGAATTCCGCTCACCATCAGTGGAGTGACGGACAGAGGAAAGGCAAATCCATGGGCTCACCCATGAATTCTTAAGAGAAGACTTTGCCCTAGCCATCAAGGGGAACGGAAGAAAACACCTGGAGAAAAATAATACTAATTAACACTTGAGTTTCTTTAAGCATTCATGTGATTAAGATTTGAGAGCATGAAAGATGGACAAACCTTGTCTGATACCACGGCAAAAGCATTCATGTGACTGAGCGTACCCTTAGCATTTTCAGTAGTGATTGAAAGCAATTGAATTGATGCAGCCACTGGCGACATGCTGCATCAAATCTGGAATCTGAACTACCCAACAGGCCAGATTATTAGTGAGCGTACAACAACAATTGAATTGATGCATCTACTGGCGACATTAAAACCACTCATGGGGTTTCTTTTCCTTGCCTTCACTCGTAGCCTTCTGCAACTTTGCTTCCATGGAGAGAGCGTACGTGTATGACGGCATTGTGCCACTCAAAACAGACGTGCCACAAATCCTTATTTCAGATTCGGCGGTGTTATTAGTGGTAATCATGGTGGCATGTAACTATGTAAGTAGATGCTAAATCTAGTTAATTAGTACGCAAAACAAGATATCCGGCCGGGGTCGTTCGGTTGGTGTGCTCAGAGTCTACTCCGACATGCATAAGGCTACACTTACTTTTGCGTTACTCTAAGTGCTATCTAGGAGCATATGTTCTTCTCCCGTTCCTAGTGGATTTCCATCTGATCCTAGATACTTTGCTGTGTGATCAATTAATGTGCAAAGCTCCAGCTAATTCCTATGAATATTTGGCACATGTTCTTCTCCCGTTCCTAGTGGCATTCCATCTGATCCTAGATACTTTGTTGTATGATAAATTAATATGCAAAGCTCCAGTTAATTCCACCAAATATTTGGTATCTTAAGAGAATACAAGAAAATAGCCTCGCGGTGGTCGAATCTAATAACCTTGTGGGAACAGTGATCGGTCACACCTAAAAAAATAATTCTACAAGTGGATACCTCAATTACAAAATATCAAATCCATATAATTACATGCAATGCAAAATCTAATCTAAACGGAGCTTATCCGGCTCCGTCGTGCCCATGTATGGCGGTCGGTTTCGCCCCTCCAAGTGTTGCTCCGGCCGCCGGCGAGGTAGAGTAAGACATGGGACACACATCGGCTCACGGGACTCGAGGCGCCACCGTCTTCAATGCCCTACTCTTCCTCGTGGGAGCCGGGAGCCTTCACGATGTCATTCGATGTGAGATCGATGATGTATCCGTCTTGTTCGGGGAGGCCGACACATCCACCACGACGCAGCTGCGCTGCCCGGGGTTGCATGCCATCCGTTTAGGCGCAGGAGTGTGCGACTCTGCCTCGTCGATGTCGTCCGCGAGGGCTACTGTGGCCTCTCGCGCCCTCTACCTCGCACGATGGGCACGCCCCACCATACCCTCAGCGGACGGGCCATGGGTGGTCTCATCATCGGCGTGCCAACGAAGGGGTTGCGCGTCCGTCATGGTGTTCGGATGCTAGAAGGAGCGCGCCGCCTCCGCCGAGACAGCGACAACGCGATGCACACGGGATCCACGCACCATTTGGGCGGACGCTATGGATTTCGGGCGGATTGATTTCGACCTTGTCAGGCATTCTCTTGCGGGTGGGGTGGACCGCAATGCGGACGACCATCTCCTCCCAGGACCCGACTAGGATGAGGTCCCACTTCACAGATCGGCTGATGGAGGACTCTAATCCGCTGCCTGCCATGCCGAAGAAGGCCGGAGTTCACTGTAAGTGAGTTTGGGCGGAGGGGAAGGGAGTGGAGTGTCTAGGGTTTCGTCAGGGGAGCGGATGTGGACAAATACATGTGGGGTTGGGGTTGGCCAGCGTGGGTCGAATCCGACATGGCAGACATGCTCGGGCCTCCTCATATCCATCCTAGATTTGAGTTGTATATGAGTGGTGCCAGTCAGCCTAGGCATTTGAGGTCGGTTTGGGACGCCCAGCTTGATCACTTTTTTGTACCGGTCACTAATCGGTCCATCCTTCCGTCCGTCCATCCAGGCGTTTGAGACAGGTTTGAGGCACCCGGTTGTAGATGCTCTGAGACCTACCAGAAAGAATAGCCTGCTCCCAAAATATCTTATAATTTGGGGTAGAGGAAGTACATTACTATATTCTCTACAATTTGGAAATTAAATATCAGAATTACTATGACCATATCAACCCTCATTTACAAAGGAAAGTCACATCGGAAATTCGCAGGGGCACGTGAGTGCGGGGGCACTCATCTCCAAGCCCTGCCGTCCGCTTGATTTTCCTCGCGATTCGCAAAGTAGATGAATCTCGGGCACAATAAAAGAGGAAAATCTCTCAAAAAGCTTTATGTTTCAACGATGAAACTTATTGTCTTTTCATCTAAAAATGCCAAGTTTCAACAAGTTTCAAAGATATAATTTTAAGCATTTTTCTCTGTCGGCGTAGACACAAAATAATTGATTTTTATCGATCACTCGTACTAAATTTCAACATTGAAACTTCACATATTTTTTGGAAATCGCCAAAATATATTTAAAATTGATCTTATTTCAAAGCACTGGTCACGAGAAACACGAATATGAAATCAGAAGCCAAAATAAAAAGGCGGCAACAGGGCTTGAGTGACCTTGCACTTGTGTGCCGCAAATCCTCGTCCAAAGCCGCATACACGTTAATTAGTGTCACCACTCCAATTTGCAAAACAAAACAAAAATGTCACCACTCGACCTTTATTTTGATCGGTGATTTCATCTCCTTTTTTTTCATCTCCACTTCATTTAGTGGTATACTCCCTCCGATTTTATTTAGAGCATAATTGGTTTGGTGCCAAAAATTGGCATGCCAATATTTGGCATTGTGTCAAATATTGGCTACTACTTAGTTCGTTACCGAGTTGTCTTGCCTATCTTACATAAAGTTGCCAATAGTTGGCAAGTCTTGATATTGCCAATATTTGACAATGCCAACATTTGGCTAGCCAAATTTTGGCAGCAAACCAAACATGTTGTTACTCCGCATATTAGCTTTGACTGAAATCAAACTTTATAAAGTTTGACCAAGTTTGTAGAAAATAATATGAGCATTTACAGTAAGAAATTTATATGATGTGAAAGTATATGCAATGATGATTCCAACGGTATTGATTTGGTGGTGCATATGTTAAATTTTTTTTTACAAACTTGCTAAAACTATATAAAGTTTGACTTTAGACAAACCTAATATGCGGATTAAATAAAAAGGAGGGAGTATAAAGTTACGATGTGTCATGCACTCATGCCAATAAGAATTTGACAATTTGAATTAAGTATCTGCTTTTTTAGCATGAAAATGAATTAAGTATCTGCCTGATGACACTTGGACTTTACCGCATGTTGGAGAATCTCCTTAAAAACGTCCCACATAAAGAAAACCCCCGGCAAGTTCCAGTTGACGCTGTAAGTCAACTTGCTTTTCATGGGTTCGTTTCTCACTTGGATCATGTATCTCCGGCCGACTCCAATGCTTTGATATTTGATTCACAAGCAAACGCAACACTTTGCAGTTTGCACGATCTTGATTAGAGCATATAGAGTTTTTTAAAAACAGAGTTTGCCACGGTGGGGCTGCGGTCATTCCCTGATTATCCACTTTCGGTGGGGCCTACACGTATTGCTCCTCGGCGGTGGGGCCATTGTAGTGGACAGTCACTTCAATCATCGAAAAGCTTCGTGGCCCCCAGCTGCCTTTGCACAAAGTGATCACTTGAATGGCGTCATTCTTCTCATCCAAATCCAGTCTGCAAAGGGTCCGCCCCACCTGGCGACGGTTTGAGTCCGGTCTGGCGATCCAGAGGCGATTAGGGTTTGCGGGGTCCGCCGCCGGTCTAACCCTAGTTTTCGTGATCGGTGATCTGCGCACGTTCTGGTCCCGGACTGGCCACTTCGATCTTCGGCGTGCTCCCTAGGGCGCGTCGTCGCAATACACCTAAACCCTAGGAGGACAAGGGGGCAGGCAAGGAGAATCATGGAGGGAGTTGCAGGGATGTTGAAGGGATTGAAGCTGACGGAGGAAGAGGGGAGGGGTGTGAAGATCCGTATCCCAGCAAGAGAGAGGGGCAAATGCGTGGAGTTCCAGGTGGTGGGCAAGGTACTGTCGGACAAACTGGTGCACCAGGATGCGATCTCCCTCTCGTTGGGTCGGGTGTGGTGTCCGACCAAGGGCACTGGCTGCAAGGATGTGGGGGACAACATGTTCGTTTTCACTTTCCTCCAGGAATCAGGGAAGAGAAAGGCGATCGAGGATGGGACATGGATGTTCGACAAGGACTTGGTGGTAGTAGAGGATTACGTACCAAGCAAACGGATGGAGGATTACGACTTCAATTCTATTCCAATGTGGGTACGAGTGTTCGGCCTGCCCCTCAGTATGATGACTGAGGAATCAGCAGAGGAGATCGGGAATATCATTGGAAGCTTTGTGGAGGCGGACACGGGTAGGGATGGAAGAGCGATGGTGAAGTACATGAGGGTGAAGGTCAGAATGTGCATTGATAAGCCTATCATGCGCGGCTTCATGCTTGAGGAGGAGGATCCAAGGGATACACAGAGGAGGAAGAAAGGCAAGGACGGAGAGGGGGAGGATGAAGGTGCTTGGTGTCGGTTTGAGTACGAGTTTCTACCAGACTTTTGTTACACATGCGGGGTTATTGGGCATGGAGAGAAGGACTTCTCAAAAAAACTTAAAAGAGGGGAGGAGGCCCAATATGGCAGATGGTTGAAGGCGGACATGGGCCAAAGGAGAAGGAGCCGGGATGAGGGTGGATGGAGGAGTGGTAACAAAACCTTGGGAGGGAACAGAAGGTTTAGGTATGGACGCTCGAATGATAGATTGGGGAGTGGGAGTGACAGTCTTTCATGGCGTAAGGGGAACTCTAGAGGAAGTGAGGAGGATGGTGGGAAGGCGGAGAAGGGAGAGGAGGTGACAAGCCCAGCGAAAAAAATTAATCATGAGGCCCTAAGAGATAATAATCCACGGAAGCTTGTGCTTGGTTGTGATGATATGGGAAAGGCTGATGATAATGTGTTAGGAAAGGATGCAAGAGTGGTGGTGCAGACAACTGAGGAGAAATCGAATCCATCTAAGCAGCTCATGGAGATTGATCCTGAAAAAATAGCTGAGCAGAACAAGCAAACTGAGGAGCATGAAGGGGGGGAGTGCTGCTGGAGAGAAGGAGATAGGGGATCGAAAGGGTAAAGGAGCTAATGGAAGAAAGTTTAGGCGGAGGAGTGGCAGGGAACATAGCACAGCCCCTGAGGAGTTGACTGATCCGGTTGCGCTTGGAGCCAAGAGGAGTCGCATGGATGATGATAACACTATAGCAGAGAAGAGAGGAAGAGTGGAGATGCAGGTTGGAGGGCTGAATGTGTCGGGAGACAGTGACAGATGCATGAATGAGCATATATCGGCCGGGCTGCAGGCGCAGCCCTGCCGGGACCAATGAAAGTCATAGGTTGGAACTGTCGGGGGCTCGGGAACGGCCCGGCAGTTCGAAGCTTCCTCGACATGGGGAGGATGGAGGAGCCCGATATCCTCTTCCTGGCTGAAACTAAGCTTGTGGAGAAGGAGATGGACAGATTTCGGTGGTCGTTGGGTCTAGCCAACATGGTGGCATGGGGTTCGGAGGGTAGAAGCAGGGGTATTGCTATGTTTTGGAAGCGGGGTGTGGATGTAACATTGCGGTCATATGGGAGGAGGCACATTGATGTGGATGTTAAAGGGGAGAATGGAGGTGTTTGGAGACTGACCGGAGTGTATGGTGAATCGGAGGCGGAGCGGAAGAAGGAGACCTGGAGGACTATTCGGATTCTTGGCCAACAGCACCAGCAAGGACGTCCATGGATGTGTTTGGGGGACTTCAACGAGATTCTTTCCAACGATGAGAAGATTGGAGGGGCTGAAAACCCACAACGATGTATGGACAGTTTCAGGGAGGTGCTAGAAGGATGCGATTTTGCTGATATCGGTTTTTCCGGCGACAAGTTCACATGGAGGAATCATAGCCAGGAGCTGGACACATACATATGTGAGAGGCTGGATAGAGCTGTTGCAAACGCTCAGTGGTGTGAGATATACCCCGAGTTTGTTGTAGTCAATGGCAGGCCATGTCATTCTGACCATCGTGCAGTCATCGTTATGACTAATGGTGATAGTATGCAACGCCCTCATGGAGATAATGGGTTCCGCTTTGAAGCTTGGTGGTTAAAGGAGGAAGGTTGTAGTGAGGTCATAAAGAATGAATGGGGGAAGGGATGGGCGGAAGGAGCGAGTGATGTGTCTGAAGTTCTGCGCAAAATGGCCGGGGGTATGAGGAGATGGAGCAAAGAGGTCGCAGATGAGCTCGAAGAGAGACTTAAAAGAGCCCGTCGGGAGCTGGAGAATTGCACGAGGGCGCCTGTTTCAGAGTCTAAGGTCAGGGAGGAGGCGAGGCTCCGCTGTGTGGTTGAGGATTTGGAGGGGAAGAAGAATCTTAAGATGAAGCAACGGTCACACATGTCATGGTTGAAAGATGGGAATAGCAATAATAATACCCGCTATTATACGGCTGTTGCTTTAGGGCGGAAGAAGGCGAATCGAGTGAAAACAGTGAGGAAGGAGGATGGATCAGTGATGAAGGAGGGGGAGGAAATGACTAATTACGTTTGCTCTTTTTTTCAGGACTTATTCTCCTCATCTGGTGGCGACCGCCTGGATGAACTCATGAGCAAGGTTCAGCCGCGCGTAACGAATGCGATGCAGAATATCCTTGATGCTGAGTTCACAAGGGAGGAAGTAAAAGCCGCTCTTGATCATATCGGGGACCTAAAAGCACCCGGCCCTGATGGCATGCCCTCAATTGTATACAAACAGAATTGGCCGCTTATGGGCGATCGAATTGTGCAGGAGGTGTTGCAGGTCCTTAATGGTGGTATGCTACCCGAGGGGTGGAATGACACGATTGTTGTGTTAATCCCGAAAGTGAAAGACACTACCCGAATCAAGGATCTGCGACCTATAAGTTTGTACCGGGACGGTTAATAACCGATAATGCACTCATTGCTTATGAACTGACCCACTACCTCCTCAACAAGAGAAAGGGAAATGATGGATACGTGGCAGTTAAGGCTGACATGAGCAAAGCATATGATCGGGTAGAGTGGCGGTTCTTAGAAGCAATGCTGAGTAAGATGGGGTTCAGGCAAGGCTGGGTTGATCTCATCATAAAGTGTGTTACCACTGTTTGATATCAGATCAAGGTCAATGGGGTGCTTACAGAACAGTTCAGCCCCTTCTGGGGGCTCCGGCAAGGCGACCCCGTTTCTCCGTACCTGTTCGTCATATGTGCAGAAGGGCTCTCTACGCTCCTACATGATGCAATATCTCAAGGGAATCTAAGTGGTGTGAAAATCTCCCCAGCAGCTCCGGTTGTTTCACACCTCTTTTTGCAGATGATTCGCTTCTGTTAATGAAAGCAAACCAGCAGGAGGCGGCTGAACTCAAGAAGGTGCTTGACCTGTATGAGAATTGCTCGGGGCAGTGTATCAAGATAGAGAAATCAGCTCTTTTGTTCAGCCCAAACACATCATCGACTTCACGCGAGGATGTTAAGGCAGCTCTACAAATCCACAGTGAGAATTGGAATGACAAATACCTTGGATTGTCGGTGCATGTCGGGAGATCTAAGCGTAAAGCATTTGCATATGTCAAAGGTGCTATTGCCGGAAGGGTCTATGGATGGCAGGAAAGATTGATTGCAAAAGTAGGCAAGGAGTCATTGGTAAAGGCGGTTGCCCAAGCGATTCCCACATATGCTATGTCATGTTTCTACCTTACTAAAACTTTTTGCAATGAGATTAGCTCCCTCATCAGTAATTATTGGTGGAGCCAGCAGGATAAGGATAATGCGTTGCACTGGATTTGTTGGGAGAAGCTCACTATGGCTAAGGGACAGGGTGGTCTTGGATTTAGAGATATGTATAGCTTTAATGTTGCCATGCTCTCTTGCTAGATTTGGAGACTTATACAACAGCCTGATAGCCTTTGTGCAATGATTCTTAAAGCCCGCTTCTTTCCCAATACCCACATCCTTGAGGCCACACCGACGGACGGGATTTCTTATACCTGGCGGAGTCTGTTGCATGGGATGGAGATTTTCAAACAGGGCTATATTTGGAGAATCGGGGACGGATCCAATGTCCGGATTTGGAGTGATCCATGGATTCCTAGGCCGTGGGCTCGTCAGGTCATCACTACAAGAGGAGGTAACCTACTGGAGTATGTATCTGATCTAATCTCCCCAATCACCGGGACTTGGGACGAACAACTGGTTCGGGATACGTTTTGGCCGGATGATGTAAGGCACATATTGCAGATTCCATTGCGTGAAGGGGTTCCTGACTTCGTTGCATGGCAATTTGATGAGAAAGGTGAACACTCAGTTAAGAGTGCCTACAAGCTGCATGTGCAAGTTGGAAAATAGGCTAAGAATGTTGGACAGGGTAGCAGTTCTGAAACAGTTGGTAATCTGAATGCTTGCCAGGAAGATTCATGGAAGAGAATATGGAAACTGCTGTGCCCAAATTTTTTTCAGATGTTCGCATGGCGGTTAAAGCACGAGTCCTTGGCTTTCCGGACAAATGTGGCTAGAAGAGGGATCAAAATAGAGGACACAAAATGCCTTTTCTGTAGTAGAGTGGACGAAGATGGGGTGCACCTGTTTATCTACTGCAAATCGATCAAACCAGTGTGGCGGGAACTCGGGCTAGAGAGTGCCAGGGAACAGTTGGAAAACATCACATCCGTACATGTGATGCTTGACTTCATGTGGAAGTTGGAGGAGAGGACCCGAGTCCTAATCCTGACGGCCTGGTGGATGTGGTGGCACAATAGGAATAAGCTCAGAGAGGGGGAGCTGCCAATGCCTGCAAGTGAGCTTGTAAGGCGTGCGAGGTCGTATGGAATGGATTATGCTGAAGCTTTCAGTCCGCAAGTCAAAACCCGGGGCGGGCTGGACAGATGGAGACCACCTGGGGATGACATGATCAAGATAAACGTAGATGGAGCCTTCACTCCGGGTGACTCGTTCACAGGATTGGGTGTGGTGGCATGGGACGGGGCAGGCAACATTGTCGGCGCCCGTGAAGGCCGCCAGGATCATGTCCAGGATGTGTTTGGTGCTGAAGCTTTTGCTATGTCACAGGGAATTGCCCTTGCTGCTGAACTGGGACTGACCAGGGTGATCTTCGAGTCTGATTCCCAGCTACTGGTGGAGGCTCTTGACCTGCACAAGGTGGACTATTCGGCCTATGCTGCTTTGATCGAGGATTCCAAACTTCAACTGAAGCTATGGTTCTCGCAACATAAAATCATGTAATGTGTACGTAGGGCTAACACCGTAGTGCATGAACTCGCTAAGCTTGGTCGTATGTACTTACCCAACCAATTCATTGAGTGGGACTCTGATGTACCTGGCCTTGTGGCCACTTGTGCTTTGGGCGATATGCCCCAGCACCGTTATTAAAAAATTCAGTCTACAACCACTACCACAAATAATGCGACGTTGGGTATTAAAAAAACAATAATAAGGGCATCACCAACGCTGACTTGTAAACCTCCCTCAACCGACTGGACTGGACTGTCCACGCGGGTCTGTATCGATCTGCAGAGCTGTTCGGACGCGATTTTACCCACAAACAGGAGACAAAAGTGGGGAAATTTGCGGGAGTCCAGACCGATCCCAAGCCCGTTTCTAACCGTCCTGGCCCACCACAAATCCCTCACCCCTACCGCTTACTGGCGCAGACACTGAAGCGGTGCACCGACCAAGAGAGCGCTACCTGCGCCGCTTCCCGGTGCAGACGACTGCCACGCATGCAAACGACACGACGGTCGCCCGTCCGTCTGTCTGCTGGCTGCCGCCTGCGTTGGTGGCATGCAGTTGCCGAGGCGTCTCCTCCGGTGCCACCCATCCGTCCGTCTGCCGCCCACCCGTGCTATATAATCTGCTGCCCTGGTGCCCCGACCATAGTCACAATCATCCCTCTCAACACCACTTCCCGCCATGGATCCCTCCGTGGCCAAAACTCTATGGGACGGGCTGATGTCGGAGTAGAAGAAGGCCATGGCCGCCATTATGCCGACTGGTAGGCCGACAGGCAGCTAGAGAACGTGCAAATGAGGACGCCTCCGGTGATGAGCGAGGGCAACCATCCACTTCCTCCGCGACACCCTCCTCCTCGGCTCCACCCTGACCATGGGCGAGGCATGTGCCCATTATATGGACATGGTGTGGGAGGAGCAGTTCCGGGAGGCACATGCCAATGCGAACTACAACCACAACCTCCTCTAGGAGCATCTACAGGCGGTGGAGCAGGTCACCACCAGCAGGGAAGTCGCGCCGAATGCAGACCTGGCGGAGCAGGAGGCGTTGCTTGAGTCCTACCACTCCGCCCGCAAAATTCGCCTCGCCAGCTGACAGTACCGACAGCGGGCGGCGGAGGTAGAGGCCGCCGACAAAGGAGCGCGAGGATGATGTGGGCGAGTCGTTGTTCGGCGACACCGACAACGAGGAGACCGCGCCCCAGCGCCACAACCAGGAAGAAGCTGGCACGTCGCCGGGTGTCGCCGACAGTGACGAAGAGTAGTGCATGATAGGTCGCCGCCGCTCGGGTCCCAGGAAGACCACCGCTCCTCCCCTCCCATTGATGCCAACCTTGGTGGGCTCAGCATCTTTGGCCGATTAGTCGCTTGGTGACAACATCAAGGCGGGCAGCTTCAGTTCCGAGGCACGGGGGTGGAGGTCACGGAGGCACAGCTGGAAAAGGCGAAACTTCCATTTTCTTGGTTCATGGTCGGAGACGGGGACAGATGCCGGCGATTATTTAGATTAACCCGCCTAGGACCACTTTGATGTATTTGTAATGAAATCCATCATGTTTATATGAAATCCGGTATGTTTATATGAAATCGGGCAGTGTTTATATGAAATTCGGACTTGTTTGAATGAATTTTGTCTGGTTGATTTGAGTTGTTGTGAAAATGTATGCGACTAGCATTGGATGGCTGCCCCCACCCGTGTCTGCGGATTGGTCCCTCTATCCGTGAACGGATGCAGGAGATTTTTTATGGGTTGCCATTAAAGATGCCTTAAGGCATCATTAGAGCATCTCCACCCGCGCCCCCAACAGGCCCTCCCAGGTGTTTTTGCCGCGCCGACGCCGAAAAAACGGCCCAGTCGCCCCCCCCCCCCCCCAGAAGCCTGTTTTTCGCCGGCTCAGGCCGAAACTGATGTCGGCGGACCCAGGCAGAACCCGGCGCTCTAGGGGGCTCCTGGGGAGCCGGCACAAGCGAAAAGGGCGCGTGGGTCCGGCCTGTCGGCGAGTCGAGCGCCTCTTCCCGCCGTTTCTTCCCGCTTTTCCCCACTTCCCTCCCATTTCCTCCTTTCCTCCCGCCAATCTCCCTCCCGCTCGCCTCCCAGCTGGCCGCCATGGCACCGAAGAAGTACGCCGTCCCCCGTGCCGCGGCAACCGCTACCGCCTCCGTCACCTAGACGAAGCAGAGGAAGCCGAGGGCGCCGCCGTCCAAGCCGCCGGGCATGACAAACGCCGATTGGAGGGTAGAAGTGCAGCGATAGGAGGCCGTCACCGCCGACCGGCGGAACAGGGCCCTCGCTAAGAAGGCCCGCGACAACGCGGCACGCGCGGCTGCGGTTGCCACTGCCGCTTCGGCGGACCAGGCCGAGGCCGAGGCGACTGGCGGGGATGATGAATCCCCCAGGCAACCACGCGCAGTACGCGCCCTGGGGCCAGCAAGGCGTCGGGTCTTCGTCGCCACAGCCATGGGGATCGCCGGGCTACGCCGAAGGGGACGCACACGGTGGGTTCAACCCAAACGTCTCTTTCCCCCATGGACACCCGACCCAGCGCATGCCCTCGCCCGCCTTCACCGGCGTGCAGTACCCTCCATACAACTACTCGCCGCCCGCGTACGCGTCCTCCCCGCCGCCCCCTCTCCGCCATTGTGCACTGCCCTTCTCGCACCTCGGCGACGCTGACGAGACCGAGGCCGACATGGACGACATCATCACGGAAGGTTCGGCCGCGGCCGCCGCGTCTCCCGGCTTCACCGCGGATGAGACGGTGGATCTCAGCGGCGGCATGGACGACGAGCTCGGCTACGTCTACGGCGAGGAGGAACGGGAGGAGCAGGAGGAGGAGGACGAGGAGGAGCAGCCAGCGAGGAGGCGCAAGAAGAAGAAGCGGACGACCAGGTCGGGCGAGCCGCGCATCAAGTGGGCGTCCAAGGAGGAGGAATGCCTCACCGAAGCATGGAAAGTCGTCTTCCTCGACCCGACCACCGGCGTGAACCAGAGGATCGAGACGTACTGGGCGCGCATCAAGGCCGAGTTTGACAAGTGCAAGCTCGTCGACCCCTACTTCAAAGGCGTCTACATGCAGCGTAGGTCAAAGGCGATGGCGAAACATTGGGGGCTTATCCAGTGGCGTGCAACAAATGGCATGGGGTCGTCGAGGAGGTCGCCTCTCGCCCGGAGAGTGGCGCCAGCTTTGAGGATCAGGTATGCCACGCCGGTCTCCCGCCTCTCTTCGCCATGTGCACCCGCCAACTTTTTGTTTGTCCCCGCGTAGTTGTTGCGCATGTTCGGCCTGTACCGGCAGAGCAATAGCGACGCCGAGTTTAAGTACCTCCACGTTTACAAGCGCATTGACAAGTGCGATAAATGGGGGGAAGTCCGGCGCACCCTCGAGAAGGCCAAGGAGACCTACAAGCCAGACGCGCCGACTACGGGCGCGTCAGATGGGCGGCCAGACGGCAACAAAGGTGCCAAAAAGGGGAAACACGCCGACACGGCCACCGCTCGCGTGCAGGAGTCCATCCAGCACTGCCTCGTCGACGCACAGGTCCGGGCTGCCCTTCGTGAAGAGAAGACCGAGGCGCGGTGGTCGGCGTTGATGTCGACCAGCGCCGTCAAGCTCGACCTACTCCGGACCAACGTCGCCGCGAAGAAGAGGAACATCGACCTGGCGGTCCTGCTGGGCGGGGCGGACATGCTCCAGAGCACCGACGAGGCGGTCAAGGCGTGGTACAGGGCGCATGTTGGCCTCATCCTGGACCAGCTTCCCTCGACGACACCGCCCATGCCCACGACGACGCCGACGTCGTCGGCAAGCCCGACCGATGATGCCGCCGAGACTGCCCGCAGCACAGAAGCGACGCCGCCAAGCACAGAGACCCCGTCAAGCCCGCGCACGCCGACTCCGTCGACGCCGGAGGCCGACCTCGCCGCCTGATGCTTTGCCATCCGTCCTTTCTGCTTTTTGTACGCCAAACTTTTCATCTGATCGCCGATCTACTGGCCGCTTGATCGCCGGATTGTGACGTCTATTTTAAACGCGGGAATGAACTACGTTTGAATTTGCCGTGGCTGGGGGGCGGCGCCTGGGGGTGTGGCTGGAAGCTAGGCCGCCCCAGGGACCGAACTAGCGCCGGCTTACCCCCAGACCGCAGTTTTTCGGCGCCCTGGGGGGCCGAACGGCTCGAGATGCTCTTAGTTGCCCAGGTCGGGAGGCGCAGTTGGCGAGCAAGAGGTGGTATATCGGAGCGAGGGCCCGGAAAGGATCACTGGTGTTTGGGTGGATAGTGAGTTTGTCGCTCCGATCGATGTGATCAGACAGCTCGGTCTCGCTGGTAAGTCTGACAGCACACCGGTTGTTTGACACAATGGTCCGCGGCCGGTCTCACGTAGAAAGGGCTACATGGCGTCTGAATCATGTGACATTATATAGCTCAAGCGTGAATGCGGAAGTCGTAGCAGCGACTCTCTCGATCGTTGTTTGTGTTTCGTGTGGTAGGCGACTCTTCATTGTTTGTGCGGCTTTCCACCATGTATTTCTCATACGGGCACCGATAGGCGCCGGCGCATCGACCGAAACTTTTCGGCCGGACGCACGCTAGCCATTGTATGTGACCTGCCCTAGCCCTTGGATCGCATGAAAAAATGTTTGCCCACAGCTTCTTCTTCCTTCCTCCTCCTACGCATCTAGCCGCCATGGATGAGCGAGGCCCCCCGGCCTCGAAGCACCACCGAGCTTCACCGCCCCGAACGCCGGTCACCACCCTCGCCGCCGGTCACCACCCCCGCCGCCGGTTGCCGCCCTCGCTTGCGTTTCACGCCGGCTGGACGCACACAGCAGTGTGTGCCCTAGTTGTAGCTCCCTTGGCGACGGTCACAACTCCGTTGCAACGGTCGGAGCTCCGGTGGCGACGATCACCGGCCGCGCGCCCTCGACGACAAGCTCACGACTGAACTGAGGCAAGGTTTGAACCGTCGCACATGCCCTGTGTTGCAAACGCTGGAAAAAAGTTTCAACCTCTGGATGGAAAAGCTTCAACCCCTAGAGATAGAAAAGCTTCAATCAGCACTGCGAATCTGGGGGGATGCAATCACTGACATGAAAATGCTTCAACCTTAGACGAAAAAAGTTTTAACCAGATGATAGGAGAGAGCTTCAACCAAAAGCGCTGCTCAAAACAAAAGATGTTTCAAACGTTTACAAAAAAGCTTCGACCGTGGATGGAAAAGGCTTCAACCGTGTATGAAAACAGCTTCAACCATTGGATAAAAATAGCTCCAACCAGACACTGCAACCAGAGAAAAATTGCAAACGTTGACAGAGAAAACTTCAACCATATACGAAAAAGCTTCAAACGGCTATCGGCGACGAAAAATCATGTACTAATCATGTACTTGAGAGTTGATAATACATTTCTCTTGTTTCTTTCGTAAAATCTTACATTTGAAATTTAAATCTAAGAAAGATGCGGAAAACACACCAACTGTTTGCTATTCTTGACTTTTTTCCTTGGATTGCATAAGTTTGCTAGACGAAGATGAAGTATTTGTGGAAGTGGTCATGTGACGATACATATTGTTTTGTCATGTGTTGCACTTATAGATTGTTTTTGCATCTGCTATATTCAAATGAATACACTCCCACAGAAAAAAGATGGTATCCATCATTACGTATAGCTAATAATTAGCCATTATGCTGATATTGGAACAATCTGTCAACACATGAAACATTTTAGGCTGGTCATAGTGGGGAGTAACATAGACTAGTAACATGCATATGTTACTAGTCTATGTTACTACCTTCATAAGGCTAGTCATAGTGGGAGTAACTTAGCAAGTAACATAGCGCACTCCGAGATTTTTTTGCTTATGTGGCATGTAGTTAATGAGAAGTGGTAACATAATATGTTACTGTAACATAGCGCTTTTCAAGACAAAATGAGTCTACAAGCTAATTAATGAAGCCCTCTATGACACTACTACTATGTTACTTTGCACTATGAAGATAGTAACTTAGACTAGTGTCATGTGCATGACACTAGTATAAGTTACTCCCCACTAGTAGTAACATATGTAGATGATAACATGTAAGCCTTCATTAATTGAGCTATAGACTCATTTTACCTCGGGGTGTGTTATGTTACAGTAACATAATATGTTACCACAAACATCTCTCTCCTCATTAACTCCATGCCACATAAGTAAAATAGTCTTGGAACGTGTTATGTTACTAGCTAAGTTACTCTCACTATGACTAACCTTACTGATGCTAAAGAAAGGCAGGAAAGCACTAGAGTAGACACAATGATGTTTACCCAAACACTTATGTCACCATCTCTATTATCCACCTCCATCATGCACAACACACAAAACAGGTAATGCAAAACGCAACTTTAGCGGTAGCCGACGCAGGCGCAGCAGAGCGCGCCTTACTTTCTAGTTCTCTTTAATAGTAGAGA
The DNA here is from genome assembly GCF_002162155.2 of Triticum dicoccoides. NCBI lineage: Eukaryota > Viridiplantae > Streptophyta > Magnoliopsida > Poales > Poaceae > Triticum > Triticum dicoccoides. The sequence goes on from NC_041393.1 coordinate 109,959,444, forward strand.
TAATTTATTTACATGCGCTTAGCTAACTTTGTTGTCCCTATAAAATACCACTGCCCTTCCTCCCTCTATCCATCCCATCCATGATCATTCCTACATCCCCCGCCTCCTTCCCCTCGTCTACTGCCCATGCCCATTATGAAGCACTCCGTCATTGGCCTCACCATCACGCTCCTGGTAGCGGTGCTTGTGGTGGCCGACCTAGTCGTGTCGCCGGACACGTTCAACTACAACAAGGTGATGACCAACTCCACCATGCCAGTCGAGGCGCAGTTCCCCGAAGCTGGCGCCCAATGACTCTTCCTTGACAATGACAAGACCTTCCCACCCAATAATGTCCGGGAAGCGGATACCAATGGTGCCGACGACAACAAAGTACGAGATACATTACAAACACCGGAGATTTACAACTGATCAATTTATCCCGTGAGGCGGCTTACAAAGGATATATATATAGTAGAGGTGACATAGGATGATAATGATCCGTACCACGCGGGGGAGGGGGGGCATCGCCCCCAGGCCTCCACTCCGTCATAAATTAACATTTATACATTATATGAATTTGGATCTCAACTTACGGTTGCATTGATGATACGCGGTCGACCAGGCAACACCCGATACTGGCGCAACAACAGTTACGCATCGCGCCGGCTACGTGGTTCAACCTCACACTCACCGACAAAGGGAAGGATAGAGTCGACTTATCCTTTCGATCCGATGACCTTTATATGTTAGGCTTTGCCAACAATCAGGGGAAGTTGTTCGCCTTTCAGCCTCAAGCAGAGCAGTACACCATGCCAGGCGCAGCGCTGCTGTCCTTTGGCGGCAGCTACCCCGACCCTTTTCTGCAAGGAGGGGCTAGTGGACCGCTGACGGTGGAGATCAACTAGACGAGGCACTCAAGCATATGAAGACTCTCGCTAATCACCAGGGCGGGCCTGACCAGAGGTTGGAGGTCCCCTTGGTGTTCTTCATCCTTTTTTTTTCAAGAGCACGCTAATGACGTACCATACTTTTATAGAAGGTAGAAAGCGTAATTACAAGAGCTTGTCAGGGATGCATTCTTCATCCTCATGATCGCAGAGGCCGAGAGCTTCGCTCCAATCTGAGGTGTCATCTTTAATCGGTGGGAAAGCGTTGTTCCGCGCGTCGTTAACAACCTGGTTCTGGTGAAACCCAAAGTCTATGCCCTTGATACGGTGACAAAATGATGCCGCTTTTCTTGTGCTTTGCTGAGCTAGCATAGGCATGGACAGACCAGCGACCGCGTGGAGAAAGAACCAGGAGGCAACGGAGATCAGACCCTTGGGCGTTGCAAGTCCAGAAGATGGGCTTGCCAAGGTCAATCCGGTCCTTCAGCCCTCCAAATGCAGCTGGACCCAGTACTCTGTGTTGTGTTGAGAGTTTGTGGCAGTTGTAGTGTCAACTGCGTGAGTTTTTTGCACCTTGTGCCAAGTCCGTTGTGGCTTCGAGTAAAACTGAATGAATAAAATAAAATGACCATTCACTGTCAGTTTTCATTATGTTCATCATTTGTTTGTTCCCACTTTCTTGTTGGAGGGCTTTGTCGCGTTAAAATAAAATGACCCATGATTGGTGTAATGTTTGTGCTTGTTATATTACGATCCAAATTCAAGTATAAAGAGAAATGTTATATCTGCCGTTTCTCATCCTGTTGTTCTTAGATACAGGGTCCCTTCTTCGTCTAGTAGTCCTAATTTGGTGAGACTAGTGATGTGTCCAATAATGTGGCTTCGGTCTCTTCCTCACCACAGCGACGCCGTTGAGCCGATGGCCTCGTCTGCTTGTCGTTCTTTCAGAGCTATAGGCCTTGTGTTTCCTGTGTCTGGTGGTTGTCGTCTCTCTTAGCGTCGCCGGCAAGTGGGACTGATTTGTGCTGGTACAAGGTTGGTGCCTGACAACGACAGATATTTGGTGTTTTTCCCCGCAACATCAGCGGGATGCATTAGATTTGGATCCATATTGGCATGGGGAATGTCCTTGGCCGACCCGCCACATCGTCAAGCGCCTGTCTTACAGGTCTGGTCTTCGGCTCACAACGGCTACAAGGCTATGGCGCTGGCCTGGATTTTGGTTGCTGGTGCTCTGCCTCTTCCTTCGGTGTACATCTCTGTGGCAATTGGCGGTGGATGGCGATTTCAGATTAGGTTGTTTGTAGGGTCCCCAAGGAATTTACTTGTAATATTTCCTTTTGGAGTATTCTTTCTGCAAAGTTTCCTGGAGACATGTCATGTCCCGGGCTTTTTTTCTTAACACAGTACGCAAGCACTCATATATACTCATCCCTATGTATGTTTCCGCATGTATGTATGTAGTTGTACTATGTTTTATTGATTAATATAATGTATGCGGTTTAAAAAAAAGCAGCTAATTAACTACACCAAGATGACGAGGGCCCAGGGTCCTAGATAAAAGAGTCAATTACACCACAGGTGTCTGAACTTGGCGAGAAAAATCAGCTTGGTGCTAAAACTTGCAGCATACATTGAACCGGTGACAGAATTTGGCTTGGGTGTGCATCTACGGTGCTAATCACGCTTGTATACGTACAGGCTGTTGATGTGGCGAGCCAGCATGGCACGGGGCCCACCTATCAGTGACTGGGAGACGCAGACGAGGGCGTTGGCCTGTTTTTCTTTCTGCAAAAACGCCCTAAATTTCATTTTTCTCACAAAAAGCCCCTCAAAAATTTCGTTAAAAATTTAAAACAACACTTTATATCTGTATAACCATTGGGCTGTACCCGTCAGGATACATTACACGGAGGAAATTAATATGAAAAATAACACGCCAGGGAGGTTCGAACGGACGAGCAATGGCTCACTGGCCGACCAGACTAGTCACCAGACCGTGAATAATTTGCTGTCGAAATTGGATAGCTAGTCCTAGTGAACTATAGGCAAGCGCGCACATAAGGCTTAAATGGCGGCTGTCACCGCGCCTTAATTTTTTAATGTTATTATCTTTTCTTAGAATTATGTTGTATTGTTCCTAAAAAATATAAAAAAATAGAACTATGTTGTATTATGTAAATTATAAATAATTTAAATACACAGGAAATACATTATTTAATATAATTTTCATGTACTTTATGAAATATCTTACTTTAAATATGTTCATATAATTCTAATAAATGTTCTTATTTAAAAGAATATTTGTGTAATTCTATAAATACACACACTAATTTAAAAAATTTTATATACATAAAGTAATATTTATGTTTTTAATAATATATATTAATTATAATATTCATTCATCTATTCATGTATTTTAAGGCTATAAACATATATTAATTTTGAGCGAAAATTATCATTTCAAATATTTTTTTGTGTAATCTTAAAAATGTTAATGTATTATTTGAATATATAAACATATACAACTAAAACTATAAATATTAATTATAATATTATTTTTCAATTTAAAAACTAACATGTGAAGAATGGGCTGTGGTAACTGCAGCGGTGCAGCCTAAGCCCCATCTACAGTTTCTCAAGAAAAAAACAAGCCCCATGTGCTTGTCTGCTCATAGGATATTATGGCTAGCCTGCCAGTGTTGTTGGTTTGAGCTGGCTGGTTCGACCCATGGCTGACAAAATAAATTGTATTAACTTCCTCTTCATACTGTTTCCTGACATGTGGGCCTCAAGGGTCATAGAGACAAAATCACGTTTCTGAGCTTTTTTTAGAAAAAAAAAACAAAGGGTCTTTTATGATAAAAAAGAATTTTGAGGTGTTTTCTGCAAAAAAAACAGGCCAAACTCCTTTGCCCCGTCTCTCATTCACTTACGAGTGGACCCGCGCCATGCTGGCGTGCCACGCCAGCAGCCTGTATGAATACATATGTGATTAGCACCGTAGATGCACGTCCAAACCAAGTTCTGTCACTGGTTTAATGTATCCCACAAGTTTTAGTACCAAACTGACTTTCCTCGCCAAGTTCGGACACCTGTGGTGTAATTGACTCTTAAAAAAAAACACTAACTCGTCCACTTAAAGCCAAAATCACGGAACTGAGAGCAAGGCCACATCTAAGATCAGATGTGGTGACCACACAGACGCTAAGCAATCAACGCTAATTTGGCTCGCTCCACTAATGTAGATGTTCGTTGTGCTTGAACTGGTTTTTATCTAGAGTCAATTACACCACAGGTGTTCGAACTTGGCGAGGAAAGTCAGTTTGGTACTAAAACTTGTGGGATACATTAAACCAGTGACAGAACTTGGCTTGGACGTGCATCTACGGTGCTAATCATATATGTATTTATACAGGATGCTGGCGTGGCACGCCAGCATGGCGCGGGTCCACTCGTAAGTGAATGAGAGACGGGGCAAAGGAGTTTGGCCTGTTTTTTTTTGCAGAAAACACCTCAAAATTCTTTTTTATCATAAAAGACCCCTTGTTTTTTTTTCTAAAAAAAGCTCAGAAACGTAATTTTGTCTCTATGACCCTTGAGGCCCACATGTCAGGAAACAGTATGAAGAGGAAGTTAATACAATTTTTTTGGTCAGCCATGAGTCGAACCAGCCAGCTCAAACCAACAACACTGGCAGGCTAGCCATAATATCCTATGAGCAGACAAGCACATGGGGCTTGTTTTTTTCTTGAGAAACTGTAGATGGGGCTTAGGCTGCACCGCTGCAGTTACCACAGCCCATTCTTCACATGTTAGTTTTTAAATTGAAAAATAATATTATAATTAATATTTATAGTTTTAGTTGTATATGTTTATATATTCAAATAATACATTAACATTTTTAAGATTACACAAAAAATATTTGAAATGATAATTTTCGCTCAAAATTAATATATGTTTATAGCCTTAAAATACATGAATAGATGAATGAATATTATAATTAATATATATTATTAAAAACATAAATATTACTTTATGTATATAAACATTTTTAAATTAGTGTATGTATTTATAGAATTACACAAATATTCTTTTAAATAAGAACATTTATTAGAATTATATGAACATATTTAAAGTAAGATATTTCATGAAGTACATGAAAACTATATTAAATAATGTATTTCCTGTGTATTTAAATTATTTATAATTTACATAATACAACATAGTTCTATTTTTTTATATTTTTTAGGAACAATACAACATAATTCTAAGAAAAGATAATAACATTAAAAAATTAAGGCGCGGTGACAGACGCCATTTAAGCCTTATGTGCGCGCTTGCCTATAGTTCACTAGGACTAGCTATCCAACTTCGACAGCAAATTATTCACGGTCTGGTGACTAGTCTGGTCGGCCAGTGAGCCATTGCCTCCCTGGCGTGTTATTTTTCATATTAATTTCCTCCGTGTAATGTATCCTGACGGGTACAGCCCAATGGTTATACAGATATAAAGTGTTGTCTTAAATTTTTAACGAAATTTTTGAGGGGCTTTTTGTGAGAAAAATGAAATTTAGGGCGTTTTTGCAAAAAGAAAAACAGGCCAACGCCCTCGTCTGCGTCTCCCAGTCACTGATAGGTGGGCCCCGTGTCATGCTGGCTCGCCACATCAACAGCCTGTACGTATACAAGCGTGATTAGCACCGTAGATGCACAACCAAGCCAAGTTCTGTCACGTGGATTCGAGGCTCGTAACCAACTAGGGCCGATCGATGAGCTTCGAGGACCTTGAGGCGGGCGTCCTGCGGCCGGCGCCGCTGCCGCTGCCGCAGGTGGTGGCGCACGGCGTGTTCCAGATCAACACCAAAGTGGCGGCGCTGCGGCACCTCGGCGACGCGCTCGGCACGCCCAAGGACACGCCGGCCCTCCGCGTCCGCCTCCGCTCGACGCGCGCAGAGGCCGCGCGGCTCGCCAGAATCACGTCGCAGAACCTCAAGCAAGCCGCCGCCGCCGCCGGCGACGGGGGCACCGAGGGGTCGACATCACCCTGCTCCAAGCTGGCCATGGATTTCGAGGTGGCCCTGAGCGAGCTCCAGAAAGTCCAGCAGCGGATCGTGGCGGCAGAGCGACAGGTCAACTCCTGTGCTGCTGCCGCCGCTGCTGCTGGTGGTACATTTGCCGGTCATGAACAGTGCACCGGGCAAACGCAGCAGCAGCTCCTGTCACATGGATCGGAAGTCGAAGAGCTCGAGGCCGTCGTCGACGAGAGGGAGCGGGGATACGGGAGACAGAGCAGGTGATCACCGAGATCAACGAGATCTTCAGGGACCTCTACGCGCTGGTCGACGAGCAGGCCTGCAGCGTCGATCACGTCGTGTGCGACATCGAGAGCGCCGCCGCGACGACGAGCCAGGCGGAAGAAGAGGTCTCTGCGTTAGCAGTGGAGGCCGATCGGGTCTCGAGCTCCAGCTCGAGCTCGTCGACGAAATACTTGCTGATGTTTGTTGCTGGCATCTTCTTGTTCATCTTCCTCTTGGTGCTTGTAGGATAGCCCGGGTCGCTGAGTGTTTCATGGAGTCCATATTCAGTCGGGGAGGCCTGAGTTTGCATCGAGTCGAGGGTTTCATTCGTACTGTACTGGCTACTGGGCACTGGTGTGAAAACAGCACTGTGGTTGTGGTGACAGAGTCATAGGTGATTTTCTGATTCCAGCTGATACCATTCAGATGTTGAATCCCACCTCCGCGTAAAATTAGTGTATGCCTCTTTTTTGGGAAAAGAAATGTTTGATTTTGACACCTTCAGACTTGTTTTAATGATTCAACGCAGTAAACATGTAATTAGTTTTTTCTGTGAATTAGCTTGTATCTTTCACATTGGTTTGCTTCTAGTCTTCTACTCCCTCTGTCTCAAAATATAAGAACGTTTTTAACACCACAGTTCTTATATCGTGGGACGGAGGGAGTAAAAAATATAGTTTGCTTTTAGGATTTTATTATTATTATTTATTACTTTGTGATTCCTCAAATCCACAGAATATTTTTTTTCATTCAATCCAAAAAAACAGACCGGGTTTCATTATCAAGGGATAACAGAACAAAACAAGAAAGATAACAAGAAAAAACTCTGTTTGAACACTACCATTAACTAATCTAACCATAGATTTCTTACGCGAACTACATTTCAAGACTAAACGAAAGAAGGCATCACATGTATCACCAAACTATGAGAGCCAAGACCAACTACATCATTTTCCATAAGAAAATGACCTAATAGTATTTGTCTGTCTACCAATCTGTGTTGGCCTCATAACTTGGAAGAAAACAGATAAAAAAAAGTGCAAGGTCTGGGTAGACCAAACTAGCCATGCTGTGCGCAGCGGCACGCCACGCCTCACTGACTGTGTTTTGTATAGTCTTTTATAATTTGTGTAAGATCTTATGAGTTTGATCTAATTTTATTTGGTCATTTTGGTTGTTTTTCTGTATTGTTGTTTTAGGTGAAACACCTATCTCCACCTAATCCCCACTAATACCGCTCATATAAATGATAAATCATATGTACACATAAAGCTCTAACAGCTACAGCACAGCAACACATCATATCACCTGAGCTTCTCCGAAAGGAACAATGAATGCCATACTCAATAACTGAATCTACACATGCTATGTAAGTCGATGGCTATTAATTGAGCCAATATCTCTAGAAATTTAACACCATATTTATTTGAAATGAGCGTTTCCATGGCATCATATCAAGTATTATCATGTACTCCCTCCGCCCCATAACATAAGATAGTTTTGCAAGCTGTTTGATAACAAGTGTATTCTATCTACAACCTAACATCTAGAAGAAGAAAAATATATCAACCATGTTCATCTCATGATATAAGCTAGTAGCATCATTGGTGACACATTCCTCCTTGTAAAGAAGCAATGTATGAAGCATACAGTCAAACAAATATAGCATGCAAAGATAACAGAGACAAGCACATTTTGGCAAAGCATGGGAAGTAACAACTCTTAACTATCCAGAGAAAAGAAAAGCATAAAAACTACACCCACTTGAATGAAACCTATGCTTAGCAATGATTCGAGGCAGAGCAGTCCAAAATGCAATAAAATATCTGCCAAATGAAGATGTCACAAAACTGTATACATCAGTAAGGGGTAAAATAAAACTTGCAGATCCATATATCAATTCCACAGGCATTGATGTTCAGTCTATCTAAGTAAAGCCCCAATGAGCATATGCGTGAGGTAATGCACAATAAATGCAAGGATTTTCTTGTCTACGCAGTGGACACTGGTGAGTTACCTCAACAACTGCAGTCTTGGTTATGACATCAATGGCAGGGAAAATCCCACTATACAAGTAGAAGGCAATGAAATTTGTAGGTCGGAATAAAAATGGGCATGCATTCTAAATAAAGAGGAAATATCCTTACTGCAGAAAGTTCCAACTCTGGGTTGCTATGGAGAATAACAAGGTCAAGGAGAATTCAGAATTGTAAGTAGTTTTGGTTAAAAAGAGATCGCAAGTACTGATTGTACAATGCTAAATTGCTAATGAGGAGTAAACAAAAAACATGAGTAGATTCCAATTAGACTAAACATATATGCTGCAACAAAGGAACACGTGTGCGACCAACAAGACTAGTTAGTTCATAAGCGACTCTGCATATATATAACACAAAAGAGCTAACATTGCATCACCACAACAAACAAAATGTTACAGTTGCATTCAAGATCAACAGCAACCGACACAATGCATAGCACCAGGGACCAGTTTTCCTGAACAATTGCACTCTTGGTGAGTGTGAGTTACTACCTCTAACTGCACTCTTGGTTGCAGAAAAAATCCCACTATACAATAGAAGGCAATGAAATTTAGTATAAGATGTTCTAACTTTCTACTGAGTCAGGATGTATATAGACACGTTTTAGTGTGTTTATTCACTCATTTCAGTCGGTATGTAGTCCATATTGGAATATCCAAAAACTGTTATATTTGTGAAAGGAGGGAGTACAATGCTGATGAGGAGTGAACAAAAAACATGGGTAGATTCCAATTTAGATTAAACAGATATACTACAAAAACAAGCGTGCGACCAACAAGGCCAGTTCATCAGCGACACTGCGGAATGTTACAGTTGCATCCAAGACCAATAGCGACCGACACATTGCGGAGCACCAGGGACCAGTTTTCCTGAACAACTCCAGTCAATTATTCATCATCCCCAAACAGAAACGAGAAAATGCCTCACCCTGGCACGGTCGGCAATCGGAAGGGTGGGCACTCAGCCGGCCATGGGGTGGTTGGCGACATACTCGATGGCGAGCGGAAGCGAGTTGATCTTGTCAGCCTCCAAGTCGGGGATCTCGAGCTTGAACTCTTCCTCGATCGCCATCACCACCTCCACCGTGTCCAGGCTGTCCAGCCCCAGATCCTTCTCGAAGTGCGCCTCGGGGGTCACCTGCCACCACCGCACTTAGGGTTAGGGTTTCGATGGCGCCGCGATGCGATGCGGATTTGAGGGCGGATCGGGGGAGCGGGGTTACCTTGGAGGGGTCGACCTTGGGGTGGCACTTGAGGACGTCGAGGACGCGGCCGACGACCTCGTCGCGGGTGAGGTGGGCGTCGTGTGAGGACATTGGCCGCGCGAGCCACGGCGCGAGGGCGAGGGGCCGGCCGGCCGCGGCGGCGGCGGCGAGAGGGGCCGCCGTGGCGGGCGAGAGTCGGATGTGGCGGAGGATCGCCGGACGCAGTGCGGCCGCCGCCATCTTTCCTGCCCGCCTCTCTCTTCGCTCGGGATTTTGACCTCACCGTTCGTCGGCCTCTCTGCTATGAGAGCGTCTCCAAGGATCCCCTCACTGATTTTTGACCTCACCTCACCTACATCTCCACCTGTACTTGTACCAGTGTTCTAATTTCTGGGCCCACCAGTCATCCACATAAACGAATCCATTCCCCGCATAGGCCGCCGCTCCCACCAGCCCACCTGAGGCCGGGCATAAAAACCAACGAAACTGCTTCATGCACGATCCTGCTGAAGCCAAAGACCAAGCCCGAACCCCGTATGAACCGAACTAAAATCGCTCGCTCAAAAGTAACAGACCGAATTTAATTCAGTCGGGTCGGTCTTCTTCTCTAGATGACCGAATAACCCAAATATATCAAATTAGCACGTTTTTCTAGATTTTTGTGGCACAATTAGCACAATGTTGGTCTTTTGTGGATTTTTATAGCACAGGTCTTGTTGGATACACCTACTACATACTTCCTCCGTCCCAAAATAAGTATCTCGACTTTAATATAACTTTGCAAGTGTCTCAAGACACTTTATTTTAGGACAGAGGGAGTACATATGTTTGAACTCTAAAATTTGGTTGCATAAACTGTTACACATACATGTTTTCTGAATTCTACTTGCATTCACATGTACCGTAACGAAATTTAGTTCATTTAATCAGAGCCGAACACCATCCGGGGAGCGAATGGTGAAGAACCAAGAACCGAAATGATTCCGGTGATCAACTATTGAAAATCAAATTCTTGGAAGATCGGAAAGATCAATAAACCGAACCAAGCAAACCGAAAAGACGGAACACACGGTTTAAGCCCACCTCCAATTGGCAATGCTCAATACAAAAGCAAGCGCACCATCCATGCCGGGGTGCTAGGAGCGCAGTCCGCAGCCCCACGCAAGGTCACCGCCGTGGCAACTGGAGATGCTTCGTGCACGTTCCCCACCGAGGTCTCAGACATGGCGTGTGTCTGGGTCGTGCAGCCGGCGGCGAGACCCACGGAGGCACAAGGCATGACCCAGGCGATGAAGGAGCATACAACCACATCTGCACGGCAGTGGGCGGCGCCTCCTCTGAAAGCGTCTCGGGTGCCACGGATGGGGGAGCGAGAGCAATGGCGTCGACGCAAGCTTGGGATAGGGGGTGCCCCCCGCAGCAGCCCGTATTCCCATGGACCATGGTGATGAGGGCCATCCATTCATCAAACTCATATCAAGACGGCTCAAAGGGAACGCTACCCCTCTCCAATAAATTCAATTTACATATACAACACGGGGGTCTTCAGTTACCCCTTTGTAGATCAGTTACATAGATTTCAGTGTTACAGAAGAAAGTGTCCAGAATGTAATTTTCCCGTTCTAGCTCCTAGTGGTACAAAAATGCTTGTGATCTGAAATCCCCGCTAACCGGTTCTCAGCTAAATAATGGCATATTCGACAAATGTCGCGTCGCAGAAATCTATAAGGCCTGAAAATACACCAGTTAAAAAACACAAATTTAGCAGATAGCCATATTGGAATACTCTTTGGCAGTCAAACATCACATTCTTACAACTTACTGACCTTTTACTGAACCATACTATCAAGGGTGTTTCTGTATGTAGCCAAGTTCTGCATAAGAGAAACAAATCTCAAACACACACATGAAAACACTACAAAGCTAGAAAAAATCAGATAAATAGAAGCCTTAAACATTAAACAGTGGGTCAGTATACACTTAATACCAAACTTATATATGATGCAGGGAATATGTACTGCAACTGAAGATTCTATATAAAGGTTAATACTTCTTCTATATGAAGGTTAACAGTGTAAGCAAGAGTGATAATAACATACTACTCCCTCCGTCCCATAATATAAGAACGTTTTGCAAGCTGTTTTAGCTTGCATTATATTATGGAATGGAGGGAGTATTTGAAAGTGTCCGTGCAAGAGGAATGGAAGCTATCCCCTTTTTTTTCGAAAAGGGGGTTTGCCCCGGCCTCTGCATCAGGAAGCTATCCCCTATCAACATCAAATGTTAAGACAGACTTTACTTCAATTAAATGCTTCTATGCCTTTTTTTTACATTTTATAATAAACGATGCCATCAATCACAATGCTTACACCGAATAACGTATTCAACTAATTTTATAGTCAACTTGATGTCTGATTGAAATCATGTACAAACATGGCATGAGATTATTCAGATCCAGCCACTAGAGCAGTTATATGCCTTTATTGGTGTCAATCAGTTTGTTTTAATATATACTGTGGATACAAATTGTTCTGTCGAGGGATAGAAAATGGAATAGACCCTTACCCTTGTATAAGCATAAACACTTGCTTCAGAAGGTCCTACCGGGCTCCCCCGTCTAATAAACTCGCCTTCCTTAAATATGTAGAGCATAGGAATGCCTGTTGACAACTCGAGGCTGATTACCTGAAGAGAAGAGTGCCAGCCCCAATTTCAGCACAATGCAATGAGGAGCCAAATCAAACGAGGAGGTGGAATACAAACTATTTATACAAGAACAGATCACCTCCTGGGAAGTCAATTTGTCTAGATGCATTATGATTGATCGAAGTGAGTTTGCATGTGCAGCAACCATCACATGCTTTCCAGCCGTGAGATGTGGAACAACCTATCAGACAACCACTTCAAATATTAGGTAGGAACTAGAATAACAGTTTCAAAGTACAAAACAAACTACAAAAAACAGTCTAATATTTGTTTGGTCAAATATTTGATATCAGGTTGGGCAATTCTAACAACAGAAACAAATTAGTATGTATTGCATTTTATTCTTCAGCATAGTTTGGATGCTCGTGATTCAAGTTATTTTTCTTTCTTTAAGGCTCATATCATCGGATAGACAGTGAATATGCACATCTCGTTAGTGTAGACATATATCCTTACCTGATCTTTGAAATAGGAAACGGCTCTGTCTGCACACATCTCTAGGCTCTCACCATTTGGGGGAGGGGTGTCGTAACTACGGCGCCATTCATGAACTTGTTCTTTGCCAAACCTATCTGCAGTTTCTTGCTTATTGAGACCTTGCAACTCACCATACCTGGAAAATCCCATGGGGTATTTTAAGCGATAAAACTATTAAGTTACTATGCACATTACCTGACTGGCAAGCTAAACAATAGTAGCAGGAGACAGACTCTTACATCCGTTCATTCAGTTGCCAAGCTGTTATGACAGGAATGGACTGCTCTTTTGTATCTTCACTGTATATCTTACTCCAACTCTGAGCTTGTTCGCTCTCCTTATGTGTGATGATTGGAACCTGCAGATACATAAACAGGCCCCTCAGTATAATTGCCCAGGACAGTGGATATAAATACCGCGTTTATTAAAGCAAAGACAAACAACCTTCTTGCGCCGATGCTGCATCATGGCAAGCATTGCAGTCATCTGAGAACGAATCATCGCCGACGTAAATATTACATCGATCGGAATGTTGCATATCCTCTTACCCGCCTCGATGGCCTCCTCCACGCCCTTCGGTGTCAGGGGCACATCGACGCAGCCAGTAAACAGATTTTTCTCATTCCACATCGACTCACCGTGCCGGATCAGTATAAGGGAACTCTCACCTACATTCAGAAAAGGATAACAGCTTTATGGAACTGCATCTGTGTGCTGAAAAAAAAGTCTATTATAATAAACTCGTGAGAATTACTTGATTTCTTGGGGCTGTGGTCTCCCTTGCCATTCGAGGGTAGGTGAACCGGGTCGATGACCGAAGACTGGGAGCCCGATGCACAAACCAGACCCAACTTTCTGCTGCCTGGGCAGCAACTTCCAACTGAAACCAAACGCACATTCGCTGTTCTCTTGTCCAATCTAGAGTTCTTGCCGTTCCACCGGTGGGATTGTGTAGACACTATGGCATTGTGAGATGTAGCCGCGGCCATTCTGATTCCAGCAAAATACAAGCAAGCAATTCATTAGTCGGCTGCATCTGTATACCTATTTCGCAGCTAGGATTCTGCGATTCTTGATTTTCTTTCTGAAACTAGGCAAATTGACGCAATAAATCACAACTCAAACAGTACAGCCCAAAACAATAGCGATGAACCCCCTGCTTCAGCTGCAGTTCTTTCGGAAAGAACAGACCGCCCCCAGGCCGGAGATAAAGAACTCTTTCAGAAAGAAGGAACCGGGACCTCAGGTAAGCGCACCTCAAGAACCCAATGTGGAGACCTTGCTGGAGAGCTGGAACCGAGGAGCTCGGCGAAACCAAGTCGAGGGGAGCACGTCGGAGAGATCTAGAGCGCCGGGGGCGAGAGGGCCGAGGACAGCAACGAGAAAACCGAGGAAGAGCCTGTCCCGCGCCCTCTTCAGTTCTCGGTAGCGCAGGCGCGTGGGCTTGTTTGGTTTCTGTCTTCTGTAGATCGAGGGGGGAGGCTCTCTGTTCTGGTTATTTGAAGGAGGAAGAAACGGCATTGACCTATTGGGGGCGACAATGGGAAAATAGGAGTTGGAGCAAACTGGCAACGACCGTGTTAGGGTTGGTGGCATATTACCACGTGAACCACATGGAACCAATCGGTGACTTTGTTAAATATATATATATATAATCAAAACTCCTTAATTACCTGTACATTGCCCGCGCAGTCACGGTCGCCACTCCCTCCTCCTTCCCATCCTTGCCACCGCCGCGCAAAGTCCCTGGCAGTCAGTGACGGTGGAATCATGTTCTCATGTGCCCTTCACCTCCTTCGTTCCAACTTTATTGATCCCAACCGGAGCCCCGGGCTCGTCGCCATGTGGTGCGTGCGACGGTCTCCCATTTCCCCATGACGCAGGCGGTACTGGACGAGTGCAACATTTAGTAGGGCATCTTCGTGATGCCCTCCGCTGCCAGCTCAAGCTCGGACAATCGCCAGCTACGCGCGCGGCTGAAGTGACCACTTTTTGCACTGTCAACGTTGTTGGACTTACTTCAACCGATACTACGATGTGGAGCAACCGACAACCTCCACTACTTCCAGCACCTAAAAGCTTGCCCCGAACTCAACACATCCTTGTCATCCATGTGGATGAGGTGGATGGTACAAGTGATGGTGTGTCGGCGGACCCCTGGTCTTCCTCACTGGGTTTGGGATCCCCGGTCGTTTGCACACGACAAACCAAGATAGGGAAGAAGCGGCAATGTCAAGAATAGCCGATGTGATCATCGTTCGACCATACCAAAGATTTCTCCTCCTTGATACGTTGGTCACCTTGTGATATGGTGCCACAAGCAAGGACGATGGAGCAAAAAGTGATGTGTGATGGTGTTGTCTGATACAGATCTTTCATCGGGTGCCAGCTGGAAGGACTACGTGGGATTGTTGAAACCTCCTGAATTGGGCATTTTTGCAGTGAAGGTGACCTTTCTTCCTCATCACTGACTTTGTCATTGTTGAGCTCCGTTTGGGCTTTTCTCCCTTTCATCATTCTTTTTTGGTGCTTGGCCAAGCGGGAAGTGAAGCGCAGGCTAAATGTTGCTAAAGCCAAGCATGGGGGCTGCAAAATCGCAGAGGGACACATGAGTATTTGCGAAAACCTGTTCAGTACCGAGGTTAGGCCAACTCCAACACGCGACCTCAAATCATCTGTCGCGTCTGTTTGGGGGTAAGCGAACACAAACCGCGGCCCAATGTGCGGGAGCAAACAGACAAATGTCCATTTTTGGTCCGCTTTCGACCCATTCTCGGACCAAACTTGGGTCACGTTTGCGGGCAAACAGACAGCGCGCGGACGGGCGGGACGCGCGCCCTTGTCCTTCCATGGCCTGCCCGTCGGAGACAGAGCCCCATTTCTTCCTCCCCCTTTCGTCGCTCTGCCCTCGGCCCCTCGCCATTGCCACCGCCACGCCCGTCACCACCTTGCTTTGCCCGTCGGTGGAATAGCCCCTTATCTTCCTCCCCAGTCGTCGCTCCGCCCTCTGCCTGTGGTCGTCCACCTTGCTGCGAACCAACGACCTCGACGTGCCCTTTCCGTCCGCGTCTCCACCATGCCCGCAAGGTGTTCGACGCTTTGCTTGCAAGGTACCATGGCTAGCGGAGATGAGTACTTCTTTCACAACTTCATTTGTTCATTGGATGATTCGTCCTCGGACGATGAGGACATAATGGTGGCAGCATTGGTCGTCCATGACCACATCAGTAGGATGCGGCCTCAGTTTAGGGGATCAATCCCCTGGCATGCCCCGGCCTTGAACTGCAATAGGGAGAAAGGGCACCACCTCCTCTATTCCGATTACTTTGAGCACCGCACTCTATAAACCGCATCAATTTCGTTGCCGCTTCCGAATGAGGAGGCGCGTGTTCAATCGTATTCGGGAAGTAGTCGTTGCATATGACCCATACTTTGAATGCAAAGAGGACGCCCTTGGAAAGCTTGGCTTCTCTTTTTATCAAAAATGCACTGCGACTATTCGCATGCTTGCATATGGAATTCCCGGTGGTCTTGTGGATGAGTATGTGCGTATGAGTAAGTCCACATGCCTCCTGTCAATGTATAGTTCCTGCAAGGCCGTGGTGGCAGTGTTCGGTCCTGAATACCCGAGAGAACCAAATGTCGCTAATACATAGAGGTTGTTGACCATTAATGCTGAGAGGGGCTTTCCAGGCATGCTTGGTAGTATCGATTGTATGCACTGGAAGTGGAAGAATTGTCCATTTGCTTGGCAAGGGCAGTACAAGGGACATGTGAAAGGTGCCACTATCATACTTGAAGTTGTGTCTTCACAAGATCTGTGGATATGACATTCTTTTTTCGACATGGCTGATTCTTACAATGATATTAGTGTTCTTCAGCATTCTTCAGTGTTTACAAGGCTTGCAGAAGGCCACTGCCTGGAGGTCAACTTTGAGATCAATGGCCACCATTACAACAAGGGATATTATCTAGCGATGGTATCTATCCTCAATGGTCCACTCTTGTGAAGACCATATCCAATCCGCAAGGAGAGAAGAGACAGAGGTTTTTCAAATGCAGGGGAGTGCTAGGAAAGATGTGGAGCATGCATTTGGTGTGCTTCAATCTCGATGTGGTATTGTTCGAACCCCTGCATTGACATGGAGCACTCAAAAGTTTTGGGATGTGATGAATGCTTGTGTGATCATGCATAACATGATCGTTGATGATGAGCGTGATGGCGGTATCTACGACCAAGGGTTTGATTTCCAGGGTGAGAATGTTGAGTCTTAGCACCCACCTACTGCAAGTCTGCAACCTTTCAACAGTTTGTCCATTTTCATCGTGAGTTGCGTGATCGGAACACTCATACGCAACTCCAAAATGACTTGGTTGAGCATACGTGGGATCACATTGGCAATCAATAGATCTATCAATTTAATCTTTTTTCGTGTGCACAAACTTTGAGTGGTTTTGTAATACTATTTGATATTTCTAAAACTTTAACTGAATTGTAATAAAAGACTATTTTGAACATATGTTTGATTTAAACTATTTTTGCTATGTTTCATTTTGTTGTACTTGGTCTCCAGCGGACGAGATGGGGTCGAAGATGCGGCCGCGCGTTGGGCGCCCGCCCGACGCAAACCCAAATCCGGACGGATACGGCCCCATTACCACCTCCAAACGGATAAAATCCAGACACAACGGATGTCCGTTTGAGGTCGTGCGTTGGAGTTGGTCTTAGATTGAATCTTTCAACCATCCAAACATCGGGTATTCAAGCCAGGGCTGTTATTGAATTCGCAGATGACAAAATAGTGTTTGAACGCCCGTCTGGCCGAAGGCTTCTAGAGCAGGTACGAGCTATGCGTCTGAACATGAGCTCAAAAAGAAGACCTACTACGCTCGTTCAAATTTTGAGATGCTCCCTTGCCTTGTTTAGCCGCAGAACCACCACCAGCTTTGTAAGTTGTGCTGCGCAGCTGGACGTGTGCTCCAGCTCAAGCCATTTCCGATGACCAGCATCTCTGCGTTACCAACTGCCAAACCTGTTCTTAATATCCCATGGACATTCTCCTATTTTACGAAGATTCGCGGCGCGCACCTGCAAACTTGCCGTCACAGATTTTGGTCGTGCGTGCACACATGCCACCAGAGCTTCGACCTTTTGACCTGGCCGGCCTCGAGACCAGACCGGACAAGACAGAACGGGTCGCGAGAACGCATGTAAGACAATAGGTTTGGGGAAACCGGCACAACCCTTTAGGGGTGGCCTATCTCATATATATAATGAAGGGGTACAACGTTATATCATACGTACACATATACGTACACATATACAGAAAGCTATACAGTCTAACACCCTCCCTCAATCTTAGCCACTTCCTAAAGAATCTAGAAGGGTAAGATTGCGCCGACAATTCTCAAACTGCGGAAGAGGTAACGGCTTGGTGAAGAAGTCTGCAAGTTGATCTTTGGAAGAGATGAACTTGATCTGTAGTTGCTTCTGAGATACCCGTTCCCGTACAAAATGATAGTCCACTTCGATGTGTTTCGTTCGGGCATGAAATACCGGATTAGCAGACAGATATGTAGCACCGATGTTATCACACCAAAGAATAGGAGACTGTGACTGAGATATACCCAACTCCTGAAGTAAAGACTGCACCCAGATGATCTCTGCAGTTGCATTAGCCACAGCCTTATACTCAGCTTCAGTACTGCTACGTGAAACAGTAGCTTGTTTCCGAGCACTCCAGGCGATCAAGGTAGAGCCAAAGAACACAGCATAGCCCCCCGTGGATCGCCTGTCATCCGGACTGCCAGCCCAATCCGCATCAGAATATGCTGAAATGATCCCAAAGGGATTCGGTCGAATGTGCAAGCCATAGGACAAGGTGAAGCGAATGTAGCGCAAGATGCGCTTAACTGCAGACCAATGAGCGTCACGAGGTGCCTGGAGATACTGACATACTCTGTTGACAGCAAATGAAATATCTGGACGGGTGATCGTCAAGTACTGCAACCCACCAACAATACTCCGGTACTGTGTCGCATCAGCAGAGGGAAGAAGCTCACCATCTACAACATTGATCCTGTCAGTAGCAAACATAGGTGTAGTAGTTGGTTTGCACTTAAGCATTCCAGCCCGCTGCAATAAGTCCAAACAGTACTTCTTTTGTGTCATAACAAGACCATCAGAGAGAGAAGCGACTTCCACACCAAGAAAGTAGTGAAGCTTCCCAAGATCTTTGACTGCAAAGTCAGCACCAAGAGACCGAACAAGAGCAGCAACAGCCGACTGAGAAGAACTGACAAGTATAATATCATCCACATAGACCAGCAGATACATAACAACTTCAGGCCGTTGCAGAAGAAATAACGAAGAGTCAGCAGCCGATGATGCAAAACCATGAGCACGTAGAGCTGTCGCAAGACGAGCATGCCAAACACGGGGAGCCTGCTTCAGACCATAGAGTGCTTTCATAAGACGGCACAAATAATCAGGACGATCAGGATCAGAGAACCCTGGTGGCTGCCGCATATAGACCTCCTCCTCCAGAACACCATGGAGAAAAGCATTCTGCACATCAAGCTGACGAAGAAACCAACCCCGAGTAACTGCAAGAGAGAGAAGAAGCCTGATGGTAGTCGGTTTAACAACTGGGCTGAAAGTGTCGTCGTAATCAAGACCATAACGCTGCCGAAATCCTCGAGCAACCAGCCGCGCCCTTGTAGCGCTCAATAGAACCATCAGAATGCTTCTTCACTTTGAAAACCCATTTAGAATCGATGACATTAACTCGGGGTGGGGGAAGAACAAGAGTCCATGTCTTGTTACGAAGAAGAGCATGGTATTCCTGTTCCATAGCCTCTCGCCAATGAGGTATGCTGAGAGCAGCTTGGTACGTACGAGGCTCAGAAGTAGGATCCGCACGGACAGCAGCCAGACATGCGGCCAACCAGGCAACCGTACCATCAGTGCGTTGTTTGGGCTGAAAGACTCCACTGCGACTCCGCGTATGTGGCCGTTGAGGAGCCACAGGTGACGGTGATGGCGATGCCACAGCCAGTGACGGAGATGCCTCAAAAAGCACCGACGGTGATGTAGGTGGTGACGACGATGGCGAGGCCTCGACCATCGATGGAGATGCCTCAGGGAGCAACGGCGAGAGGGCTCCAGGAGCAGGTGAGCTCGGTCCAGGCGAGAACGACCCAGGCGAGCATGGCCCAGCCGTGTCAGGCCGAGAGGGTGACGAGGCCGGCGTGATGGCGAGCCGAGATGACGACGAGGCCCCCTGGCGAAGCGGCGAGGCTGGCTCAGCGGCCGTGGTGACGGGCCGAGGCGACGAGGCCTCCTGGCGAAACGGCGAGGCCGGCTCAGCGGCCGACTCCGAGCCCATGGGCGACGAAGATGGACCAGAGATCAAGGGCGCCAGGCCAGGGGCCGGGGGCACCGAAGCAGTCGGCGTAGGAGGAGGTTTGGCCCGATGTGCATGAGCACGATTGCCGAGGTCATGCAGGGACTCCTCACGATCATCAGGAGGAGAAGACGGCGCCTCCAAAATCTCCAACCGAGCCCCACGTCCAGTGCCTGCACCATGGTTAGGCAGCAAAATAGGAGAGTATGCAACATCATCAAATTGGTCAGATGCAACGGAGGATGAATGCAAAGATGATGGTTCAGCAGTGGACACAGGAAGCTTGGCAAAGGGAAAAACTTGCTCATCAAACACAACATCCCGAGATATATAGACACGATTTGTGGGAACATGAAGACATTTGTAACCTTTATGAAGAGAGCTATAGCCAAGAAAGACACACTTCTTGGAACGGAACTCAAGCTTGCGCTTGTTATATGGACGAAGATGCGGCCAGCAAGCACACCCAAAGACCTTGAAAAAGGTATAATTAGGTTGTTCATTAAGGAGAACCTCAATGGGAGTCTTCATGTTTAAAACATGAGTGGGAGTACGGTTTATGAGAAAGCATGCAGTGGTGAAGGCATCACGCCAAAACCGAAACGGAACAGGTGCATGGGCCAAAAGAGTAAGACCAGCTTCAACAATGTGACGATGCTTACGTTCTACTGAACCATTCCGCTGATGTGTATGTGGACATGCTAGACGATGAGCTATCCCAAGCGATTGGAAGAAGGAGTGGAGGTTGCGATACTCACCACCCCAGTCCGACTGAACATGAACAATTTTGTGCTTGAGAAGGCGTTCAACATGTTTTTGGAACTGAACAAAAATGTCAAACAGATCAGATTTACGTTTGATAAGATAAAGCCAGGTAAAGCGACTGTAAGCATCAACGAAACTGATATAATAATTATGACCACTGACAGAAGTCTGAGCAGGACCCCATACATCTGAAAACACAAGTTCTAAAGGATGTTTCACCTCACGACTGGACTTCGAAAAAGGAAGTTGATGACTCTTCCCCTGCTGACAAGCATCACACACTGCTACATCTTTATTACTAGACACACTAGAAAGCTCATGACGACGCAAAACATGCCGGACAATAGGTGTGGCCGGGTGACCAAGACGAGCATGCCACTGTGACGGAGATACCCGAACTCCATAGAAGACGCGAGCGACGCCAGGATGCTCCAGACGATAGAGGCCCTGGCAGAGCTGCCCACTAAGAAGAATGTCCCTCGTGCCCCAATCCTTAATAAAAAGATCAAAAGGGTGAAATTCACAAAGCACATTATTATCACGTGTGAGTTTAGGAATTGAAAGAAGATTACGTGTCACAGATGGAACTCAAAGAACATTGCGAAGCTGAAGACTCCTATTGGCATGTCTAGTGAGAAACGATGCTTGACCAATATGAGAGATGTGCATACCTGCTCCATTGGCGGTGTGGATCTTGTCGGAGCCATGATAGGGTTCACGAGTGCGAATCTTCCCCATCTCACTTGTCAGGTGCTCCGTCGCCCCAGAGTCAATGTACCAGTGTGGATCGATGGAGTAGGACTGAGTGTGTCCCTGTTGCTTCTGTGGCACTGGCCGATCAGCCATGGCGACCTGACGAGCAAGGTTGCATGTATCTTTGCCGTCATTTCCAAGAGCAAGAAAACTCCGCTGGAAGCGCTTGTGACACTTGGAAGCCCAGTGCCCATCGCGGCCACAAAGCTGACACACACGCTGGCCGCCAGCCCCCGGTAATGTCGCAGTAGGAGGGGGGGTCGAGGCGTGCGGTGGTGGAAGCCCCGAAGGAGCCCGGGATGATGAAGAAGAGCGGCCACCCTTGGTGGCAGCGTTGGCCGAGAGGGAGCCGTTGCCCCTGGAGCGACGCGTCTCGACCCGTTGCTCAGTGAGAAGGAGGCGGAAAAAGACCTCGTGTGCCAGCATGGGTGTCGAGTTGCCCCGCTCGTTGATGATCTCGACTAAGGCATCATACTCCTCATCAAGACCATTGACAATAAACGAGTTGAACTCGAAGTCGGTGAGGGGCTGTCCAATGGAGGCCAACGTGTCAGCGAGGCCCTTGACCTTGTTGTAGAACTCAGTGGCAGTGGAGTCAAGCTTCTGACACTCGACAAGCTGACGGCGGAGTGCAGAGACACGGGCCTGAGACTGCGCCGCAAAGGTGCGCTCAAGGATGGTCCAGGCCTCATGAGCCGTTTTTGCGAAAACAACAAGCCTGGCGACAGCCGGTGAGAGCGACCCCTGGATGGAGGAGAGGTTCGCCTGGTCCTGCCCCGTCCAGACGCGGTGGGCCGGATTGTAGACCGGACCGTGCATGCTGTCCACCAGTGCGGGGGGGTAGGGAAGAGAGCCTTCGACGTAGCCGAGCAGATAGTGGCTCCCCAATAGCGGGAGAACCTGTGCACGCCAGAAGATGTAGTTGTCGGCGGAGAGCTTGATGGTGATGAGATGGCCGAAGTGAAACGGCGGTGGTGGTGATGATCCCACCGAGTGGGCTTCCTGGGGCGCAAGCGCCATGGGGGAAACCGGGGTCGCCGAAGACGGCGGAGGGCCAGACGGCGCCGCGACCGGGGCGTACGCCGCAAGACCCGCCATCGGGGCAGTCTCGGGCGCGGTCGGCACAAGCGGCGGGATGCCGTCCACAGGGACGGTGGCGGACGTCGGTGCCGCGGTGTGAACCGCGAGCTCTCGCCCGAGAGTTGAGGGCGCCGACGGGGTCGAGTAGACGGAGCCGATGCTCCGCGTCCCGAGCGGGGCCGGGACAGCGATGGCGTCCAGAGGGAGGTTCAGCAGGGCCGCGAGGGAGGCCGGCAGTAGCCCCGCGGCGGTGGAACCGGACGTGGCGGTGCTCGACATGGCGGGGGCGAGATTGGTGGCGCGGCGGCGGTGAAGACGGCGGCGGCGGCGGTGCGGGTTTTAGGGTTTTGGAGCGGAAGCGATCGTAACCTAGCGTGATATCATGTAAGACAATAGGTTTGGGAAAACCGGCACAACCCTCTAGGGGTGGCCTATCTCATATATATAATGAAGGGGTACAACGTTATATCATACGTACACATATACGTACACATATACAGAAAGCTATACAGTCTAACAACGCATAAAATGAAAAGATCGGTCGCCTCGTGGTCCTTGGATGAAGCTGCGGATGGGATGACCGTGTAATCTCCCACGTGATCCATCGTCTTTGCAACAAATCTGTTGTTACAATTTTTTTCTGCAACAGAGGTCTAGTTGTAAAAAAGATTCACAACAAGGGTCATGCTACAGAACTTTTTAATACTGTTTTTTTTTCTCTGAACCTATTACAGAGCATTTTTGCAACAAGTGTCTTGTTGCAAAAACACCCTGTTGCACAAAATAAAAATCAAGTGCGGATCCCACTCATGACATTCAACAACAACTTTAGACACGGGCGGGGCCGGGGTGACAGAGGCGTGGAGGCTGCCAAGGCAATGCAGCGTCGACCTTGTTGTAGCGGCGCAGATCCGGCGGGAGGCAGCTCGGGCAAGGTCTCCGGACGACTGGTGAAGAGGCGACCGACAACCGAGGAGATGGAGCAGGAGAGAGGGTCGGGTTCGACGACAGAGGAGATGAAGGAGTAGGATAGAGCGGAGGGCCGATGACAGAGGAAAGGGAGGAGAGCAGGCTCGTCCACGCCGGCGTCGACGCGTCTGGTGGCGCACGTGTCTGAAGACTCTGTAGATCCAGATCTTGCAACAAGCTAGTTGCTGCGGGGGAGAAAATTGCAACAATGACCCAGTTACAAACCTAGGCTGTGAAAAGAGTATGCTTCTAAGCCATCTGACTAAAGAAAGATCTGATGGCCGAGAGGCGATGGTGCGCACAAAAAGATCTGTCGGGTGAACAGAAGTGTTTCCCTTTTTCAAAGATCGTGGATTGCCTTTAAAAGTCTTCTATTTGTAAACCTAAAAAAGGTCTAGTTTTAAAATAGAGGATGAAACAAAGTGGAAGCATTGTCACATTTGTTTTTGCTTTTTTTTGCCGAAGAGAAAACAAGAATGAAATCCCGTGAAATGAATATACTGCCGCAAACGGTCACATTGACATCGCGACTCCATTACAAACAGGGATAGAAAGCCAAAGTTTGTAGGGACCATCAAACCAATTGATACATATGGAAAACACACAAACATGCTAACAAACTCGTTAAATTGCTAAGACTCTTAATTGGCTAAAAGCAAATAAATCGTAGGAAACTTTAAGGAGTGGAAGGGGTCAAACACGACGATTGGGGAACTCCAACCAAGGATGAATGTCAAGTGTGAGTGATGAGACTTTTGTTGGGGACGTGGGGCGACGATCATGTCGAAGGAGTATAGGGCGGTTGATGGACGAAGGATAAGCTGATGGAAAGAAGACAAGTAGAATCGATGGAGGGTGGCAGCTGAAGGGGGGAGGATGGACGACAGATGAAGGAGGACATGGTCAAGTCGTTGACCTTATCGGTGCCACGCTTGCGAGCATGCATAGAGGTTGAGCGGCAGGTGCTAGCGAAAGCGTGTTGGTTCTGTGCGGGAGAACGGGATCATGGAAGGATCATGAGTATTAGCTACTTTTTGTTCGATAGGATCGAGCTGGCTCAAATGTGTATATAGGCTATATGACAAATTTTATCTACAAGCAGGGGTAGTTACCTCCTAATTATCCACCATCAATGTGCAATAGGACAGATCGGGTTTGCGGGCACATGAATCTGTTCGCATGCAACCTAGTTTTCTAATTAAATAATCCGGCCGATTTACAGCTAGTTTAAACAACCCACTTGATTGTCGCTACATGCATGCCTATTGCATGCGCTAGTCCGTTCGATCCATAGTAGTATCATTTTTTTTATAGAATCTATAGAGTAGTATGTTGACATGTTAACTGGATTAACACGTCTTGTAATTATGTGTATGTCTACTAGCTTAGAGTGTTGTTGGCCGGCCATGGTACCGAAATATGCATGTTTAACAGAGAATTTTCAAGTTATTAGTTAAAGGGATTAATGAAGAGATGAGTATATTCATCTAATCTCAGGAGTATATGAATCTAAAAAGGAGTATATCACAAAAAAGGAAGTTGAAAAGGGAGTATTTTTCATACTATCATACTCCTTTAGTTTCATATAGTATGTAGTACTCCCTCCGTTCCTAAATATTTGTCTTTCTAGAGTTTTCAACAAGTGACTACGTATAAAATATGTCTATATACATCCGTATGTGGTAGTCCATTTGAATCTCTAAAAAGACAAATATTTAGGAACGGAGGGAGTATATCACATCACACAAAAAATGTATGCAGTATATCACTGAACATTTTTTTCTAGAAAGGTAGTATCGAGTATATATGAACTAAGGTAGTATGGAGTTCATATAGTATGTAGTATATCACTGAACAATTTTTCTAGAAAGGTAGTATATGACCGAAATGGAGTATGAAGTATCTTTTTTTAATAGTGCGAAGTATATTTCTAGAAAGGTAGTGTGGAGTATATAAACAAGAGTGGTATGGAGTATGTCGACAAAAAACAAGAGAGTTTTTCTTTTAATTAAGTTGCAAAAATATAAAACTATAGGATTAACATACTCCCTCTGTCTCAAAAAAATGTCTTAATCTTTGTACAACTTTGTACTAAAGTTAGTACAAAGTTGAGACACTTATTTTGGGACGGAAGGAGTAGTATATTTTATCATTCATGTGTACACATCATGTATATGTATATATACCTCAACTTGAAGTATGTTGTATGTAAACCGTCCTAAAAGAATACTCCGCACACCATTCTAGTGACCATACAGGTATTGTCATCATAGGCTACAATCAGTACATTTCACTAACATGAACAATAGTGGAGTCCAGTGATCGATTGTATCTATACAATCCTGGCCGCCGGCCTGCTGATATACACAAGGCAAAACGAACTAGTTCTACTAAGGACAAGCCATGGAGATTTAGAACGTGCAAAACATCTAGCTAGATACTCA
This sequence comes from Triticum dicoccoides, assembly GCF_002162155.2. Lineage (NCBI taxonomy): Eukaryota > Viridiplantae > Streptophyta > Magnoliopsida > Poales > Poaceae > Triticum > Triticum dicoccoides. The sequence goes on from NC_041393.1 coordinate 109,985,456, forward strand.
TGATACGTAAGCATATCTTGTAGCCATTGTTGCCGCTGGATTATGGGGTAGCAGATCAGGTATGTATCTAGTGTTGATGAAGGCGGCGTATATTTCAGTGATCTCTGACACCTTGCGCACTCGACGGCCGCGGCGGATTACACAGCTTGGTTCCTTAGGAGTGAGTCGATGCAGCTAGCGTTGTGCTGCAAACGCGGAGCCAATACCAGATTTGAGGGACGTCGGCGGCGTCGGCGTCGGCCATGCTGGCAGGCCGGATGGCGGGGTGCATATCGGATAGCTGAAAAATCCACCAGCCAATAAAATACGTAAGTGGCTCGCTAGTGCTTCCGGAACATTAATGGAGATAAAAGGAGACGATCTAGCATGAAGATTATACATGGAACGACGGAAATCACAAACAAACAAAGAATCTCACGAGATGCATGGATGGAAATTGCAGGGCCATACCGAATACCTTATTTTTTGTTGATAATTGCCCCAGATCCCATTATTTCGGTGCAGATGTGATTTGGAGAGAGAGAGATCTTTGTATGGCATCCATCCAGAAAAGGTTGCGCCATAAAAATTGGGAGGTCCGGCCAACAACTAATCGGGTTCAAGATTAATTACGTCTTACTGTGCCCGACCCGTTTAGGAATGCACGAATCTGAAAGAATCTAACGGCAATAGAGATGGAGGTAACTACCACCTAGTGGTAGGATGTATTTTTCCTATATATATATATATATATATATATATATATGCATGTAGTTTTGTTTATGTTTCCTAGGAAAGAAATTCGCTCCTGCTTTTTTTCATAAATCATTTAATTTTTGCGCTCCATTTTGTGAGAATAGATAGAATGTTTGGGTCAATTTTTAGCCTGCTAGCACTGTGGCGAGGCAGAGAATATATTATTTGGGCTCGAACATGAGACCTGGTTCCTTTTGTTACCCGCGCGATGTCCCTCGAGAAAACTAGTCGCATGTTTTTTAACTATAAATTGTACATAGGTTTTAAAATTTTCGCGAGTTAAAAAGTTTCATCCGTTTTCAAAAATATAACTAATTTGAAAAATGTTCATTGATTTCAAAAAAATCACTAATTTTGAAAAGAACTCATCAATTTTGAAAAAGTTCATCGGATTTAAAAAAATCACTAATTTTGAAAAAAAGTTCAACGGATTTGAAAAAAGTTAACCGATTTTGCAAAAACAATTCATCAAACTTTAAAAAGAAAATCAGCAGAAAAAAATCAACAAATTTGAAAAAAGTTCATGAAATTCGAAAAAATACATCAAAATTTGAGAAAAGCTCATCAAATATGAAATTTTTTGTGCATTTTGAAAAATAAAGAAAAGAAACATGAAAAGGAGAAAAAAACAGAACAAAACATGGTCTAGAAAAAATAGACAATGCAAAAAAAAACATGGGCAAATTATAAAAGAAAAGAAAAAATATTATCACAACGTGAGCAGTGTCTGGTTATTTACTGCAAGCTGCAAGTAAGGTGGAGGTCGCGAGCTTGAGACTCTCTAGAGAACATTTCTTTTGCATATTAAATGAAAAGGAGGGGTGTGCACCGATTTGTCAAATGGCCTATAACCGGCGCATGAAGCGGTAAATAGGAAATCTCTCGTTCGCACTATGCAATTGGTGGGCAATACGACGAGTCCTCCTAATACATGCGTAGCGCAGCATGGCTAAACCCTATTTCGCAAATATAGCGCCAAAAACAGGTAACACATGAATCTGCATCAAGTTTTGTAAGCTTCCAGCCAGATTTTGAAGCTTTTAGGAGCTTCTGACAGGTTTTTTTATGCTTTTTGTTCGGCTACTTTTGTTTTTAAAATTTATTTTTTTTATTTTCAAATTAGTGACATTTTTTAAAAATTGCTTTTTTTAATTTCATGAACTTTTTGGATTTTGTTAAACATTCTTAAATCCACGGGTCTTTTTAAATCCATAGCCCTTCTCAAATTTTGTCACTTTAAAAAAAGCCTGAACTTTTTTGAATTCATAGACTTTTAAAAATCCGTGAACATATTTGAATTTGTGTTTTTCTTTTCAAATTGATGAAGCTTTTATTAAATTCGTGAACAATTTTTGATTTTACGAGTGTTTAGAAAAATTAACTCAAGAAAACCATTTTTTCCAAACACCAATAAACCCGAGATCATACTAGCACTACGTAATTTGTCAAATGAGGAGAAGATGGCCAATGCAGAGCTCTCAGATGCTTCGTTGCTAGGGAAAAGAAACGCGGGAGAAGAGGTGTCATCCGCAGCTGGAGTGGAACCAAGGGACAAAGCGATGGTGCTCTATACTAATCCAACTGCTGCAGCAGTTTATGTGTTTTCAGGTACGTTGAGGAAACGTAGAACTACATAGACGTTGGTGGGGCAGCAGTCTCAAGCGCATGGCGGAGTACGCCATCAGGACATGCTAGAGGTGTCCAACCCATTGGAGGCAGTCGGCCCAGGGACTGTCGACGAACTGACGGGGCTGGCGGAGCCCCGTCAGGAGCAATGAATGTCCTAAGTTAGAACTGCTAGGGGGGTGGGAACCCCCGGACAGTTCGTGAGCTTGTGAGTCTTGTACAGGCTCACCCTTAGCATTGTTTTTGTTTGTGAAACTAGACAGTTGAAGAATAAAATGAAGAGGTACCGTTCTCCGTTAGGTTTAAGTGGTTTTGATGCATTGGATAGTGTTGGTCTTAGTGGTGGTTTGGCTTTGTATTGGCATGAGTCTCCGCGTCGTGATGTAAAACAATAAATAAAAGATATAGTGATGCGTACGTGATGACGACGACGGGGGAGCCACCTTGGCGGCTTACCTACGTCTACGCTGAACCGCGAACGGAGGACCGACATGCATGTGGTCCATCCTCTGTCATCTTCACCGCCAATCCGACATGTCATGGGTGGTGATTGGAGACTTCAATGAGGCTATGTGGAGCTTCGAACACTTCTTTGAATCGCCGCAGTCGGCAGGTTAGATGATTTATTTTTGTGATGCTCTGGAAGTTTGTGGATTGGGTGATCTTGGTTTTGAAGGGATGCCTTTCACTTGTGAGAAACATCGTGGTGGACGGGCGAATGTCAAAGTCAGATTGTACTGGGCTATTGCAAACAATTCTTGGCGTGACATCTTCACAAGTGCAAAGGTGGAGCACTTCGTGATGCCCACTTCAGACCACCTAGCTATTTTGCTTTGGTGTGTCATGCAGGAACAACTACCGGCGTCGGGTAGGAGGTGCCGTCAGTATGAGGTAATGTGGGAGAGAGACCCGACTAAGGGAGTCGTGGATAAGGGGGTATCCGGACAGCCAGACTATGTACTTTGGCCGGACTGTTGGACTATGAAGATACAAGATTGAAGACTTCGTCCCGTGTCCGGATGGGACTCTCCTTGGCATGGAAGGCAAGCTTGGCGATTCGGATGTAGATCTCCTTCTCTGTAACCGACTCTGTGTAACCCTAGCCCCCTCCGGTGTCTATATAAACCGGAGGGTTTAGTCCGTAGGACACAACAACAATCATACCATAGGCTAGCTTCTAGGGTTTAGCCTCTCTGATCTCGTGGTAGATCAACTCTTGTAATACTCATATCATCAAGATCAATCAAGCAGGAAGTAGGGTATTACCTCCATCGAGAGGGCCCGAACCTGGGTAAACATCATGTCCCCAGTCTGATGTTACCATTAGCCTTAGACGCATAGTTCGGGACCCCCTACCCGAGATCCGCCGGTTTTGACACCGACATTGGTGCTTTCATTGAGAGTTCCTCTGTGTCGTCGCTGTGAGGCTCGATGGCTTCTCCAATCTTCAACAACGCCGTCCTGGGTGAGACTTTTCTCCCTGGACAGATTTTCGTGTTCGGCGGCTTCGCACTGCGGGCCGACTCGCTTGGCCATCTAGAGCAGGTCGACAGCTACGCCCCTGGCCGTCAGGTCAGGTTCGGGAACCTAAACTACATTGCCGACATCCGCGGAGACTTGGTCTTCGACGGATTCGAGCCCACGTCAGGAGCGCCGAACGATCGCCACGCACATGACTTAGATCTACCATCGGACAGTATTCGAGATATCGCGCCTGCCATGGCTCCGGACTTTGATCCAGAGTAGATCGTGCCCTCTGAGGACAGAGGGATGGACCCCGCCGCGGAGGTCACACACCTATCGGCATTGGAGCCGAACACAGACTCCGCTTCTAAGGAGTTCTGTGTCTCCGGACCCCCGGACTTATTTTTGGTCATAGGTCCCGGACCGCGTGCATCCATGCCCATCGAATCTGATTGGGCTCCGGTCATGGAATTCACCGCCGCGGATATCTTCCAGCACTCCCCCTTTGGTGATGTGCTAAATTCACTAAGGTCCCTCTCTCTGTCAGGAGATTCTTGGCCGAACTATGTTCGGCTCGAGGGGGAAGCAGGCGACGAAGAAATTCATCACCCACCAACCACCCACTTCATAGCCACGGTCGATGATTTGACCGACGTGATTAACTTCGACCCCGAAGACATCGATGGTATAGACGACGATGCGGGAGAAGAACAAGAACCACCGCCCACAGGGCGCTGGACTGCCACCTCTTCATATGATAT
>NC_041393.1:109990439-110086463 GCF_002162155.2 Triticum dicoccoides
ATGAGGCAACAGGAGATAACCCCTTAGGGAAGAAATCAGAGCATGGGCGTCATCGGCGCCGCTCCAAGCCCCGCCACAGCAACACCGGCACTGGAGAAGAAAATCCAGATGGCGCCGAAGAGGAATACAATCCTGATCAGCCCACCTTCGAGCAAGCCGAACAAGAACACGGGCAGGTCAGCCCAGATGAATAGGCGACAGACGGATACTTAGAGGATAATAACTATATGCCTCCCTCCGAAGACGAGGTGAGCCTCGGTGACGACGAATTCGGCGTACCGGAGGATCCCATAGAGCAGGAGCGCTTCAAGCGCCGGCTTATAGCCACTGCAAGAAGCCTGAAAAAGAAATAGCAGCAGCTCCAAGCTGTTCAAGATCTGCTCGCGGATAGATGGACCGAGGTCCTGGCGGCCGAGGAATACAGACTCGAGCCCCCCATCAGGGGATACCCAAAGCACAAATTGCTAGAAGAAGAGGCCGAAGAGCCTGAACTTCCAGCATAAGATGAGGCTGACCGGCCACCTCGTGGCCGGGATAAAACAACGTACCAGCCCGTACCCCCACACCGGTTCACTACGGCCCAGGGCAACACGCAGGACCTGCGAGACACATTGGAAAACAATGCAGGACAACCAAGATCAATCTACGGATCACGAGGGCGCGCCACAACACATGACGATGATCGTCACGCCGGATACACTAATAATAAATCCGGCCGAGCCGAACATAACCGACCAGACCTAGCCGGACTGTGTCGTGACATAGCCCAGCACAGAGGCGCCGCACACCCCCTCTACTTCACTGATGAAGTAATGGAACATGAATTCCCAAAAGGGTTTAAACCTGTCCACATCGAGTCATAGGATGGCACAACAAACCCCGCGGTGTGGATTGAAGATTTCCTTCTCCACATTCACATGGCTCGCGGTGATGACCTACATGCCATCAAGTATCTCCCACTCAAGCTTAAAGGGCCAGCAAGACATTGGCTGAATAGCCTGCCAGCAAACTCCATTGGCAGTTGGGAAAATCTTGAGGACGCATTCCTGGATAACTTCCAGGGCACCTACGTGCGACCACCGGATGCTGATGACTTAAGTCACATTACCCAACAGCCCGGAGAGTCAGCCAAGAAATTCTAGACTCGGTTCTTAACTAAAAAGAACCAAATTGTCGACTGTCCGGACGCCGAGGCCCTGGTGGCCTTTAAGCATAATATCCGCGACGAGTGGCTTGCCCGACACCTCGGCCAAGAAAAACCAAAGTCCATGGCGGCCCTCACGACACTAATGACCCGCTTTTGCGTGGCCGAGGACAGCTCGTTGGCTCGCAGTAACACCGCGCCAGGAAACTCTGGCACTTCAGATATCCGCGACATTAACCGAAAGCCACGTCGCAATAGACATAAGCGTCGGAACAATGGCGACAATGCCGAAGATACAACAGTCAATGCCGGATTCAGCAACTCCAAATCCAGTCAGCGGAAGAAGCCATTTAAAAGAAACGATCCGGGATCGTCCAGTCTGGACCGCATACTTGACCGCTCGTGCCAGATTCACGGCACCCCTGATAAACCAACCAATCACACTAACAAAGATTGCTGGGTGTTCAAATAGGCCGGCAAGATAAATGTCGAGAACAAGGACAAGGGGCTTCACAGCGATGATGACGAGGAGCCCCGACGTACGAACACTGGGAGACAAAAGAACCCCCCAGGTGAAAATGGTAAACATGATCTACGCCACTCACATCCCCAAACGGGAGCGAAAGCGTGCACTTAGGGACGTCTATGCGATGGAGCCTGTTGCCCCAAAGTTCAACCCATGGTCATCCTGCCCAATCACCTTGGATCGTAGGGACCATCCCACCAGCATCCGTCATGGTGGCTCAGCTGCATTGGTCCTTGACCCAATCATCGACGGAGTCCATCTCACGCGAGTCCTCATGGATGGTGGTAGTAGCCTGAATCAGCTCTATCAGGACACAGTGCGCAAAATGGGCATAGATCCCTCACGGATCAAGCCAACCAAAACCACCTTTAAAGGTGTAATTCCAGGGGTAGAGGCCCGCTGTACGGGCTCAATAACACTGGAAGTGGTCTTCGGATCTCCGGATAATTTTCGAAGCGAGGAGTTAATCTTCGACATTGTCCCCTTCCGTAGTGGCTATCATGCACTACTAGGACGAACTACGTTTGCTTGATTCAACACGGTGCCTCACTATGCATACCTTAAGCTCAAGATGCCAGGACCCCATGGGGTTATAGCAGTCAACGGAAACACAGACCGCGCCCTCCGTACGGAAGAGCATACTGCGGCCCTTGTGGCCGAAGTACAAAGCAACATTCTTTGACAGACAGCCTATTCGGCAACAACAACCCCAAGCACCGTCAAGCGAGTCCGGAGCACCCCGCAGCAGGATGGTCAGGTGCGCCAAGAGCTCTATTAGCAATCCGGCCTCCGCAATAGCCCCCAAGGAGGCATTTGTGCCACGTGTACACAACTACGGACTCAAAATACCATGGGCATATGTGTAGGCAAGTCAACGATGCAACTCACAGTGCGGTTCAGCCCCCACAAGGCCCGCACATCCTTCAACTTCCTTTCTTTTCAGGACCCCACTTTCGGGAAGCCCCTTTTAGAGAATCAGACTATCGGACTCATCACTAAGGGGGACACCAAGGAGGCAAGAGGCTTTGCACACAAGGGAATACCCAGGTGGTCTCTTTCAATGATCGTTATACCTATTTTTACATACCCGCATGCAGCCTGCCCTTGGATAGGAAATGTCAAATAGTCCTATTTTTCTCTGCTTAATGCACTAATTGTACACATACGCCTTGCCGTATTATCCAAACAACAATGGGAAATAGTATACAACGTCAGCTTCTTATTACTATCTTCATATTTTCCCTTGAATATTTATTTAATGTTGGATCCGAACACTTTGGTACGATCCGTGGGCCAGGGGCTTTCTATCGAGCCCCATAATATGGCAATAAAAGTCCGAACACTTTCGGTAGTGCGGCACCCCAAACTTATATCATTATATGCATCAGCTCTGAATCATGTCTTGGGTCAATAGTTGGGTTAGCCCGGCTCCCTTGTTTTGGTACCTTACATTCCGTTACATCGGCTAAGGTAGCGCAGGGAGAACTACTGCGATTGTGTCTCGGTTCTTCCGGACGAGCACCTCAGTAGAGAAAGCCAAAAACTGACCGTCATGATGTGGCGAGAGCTGGTCGCTGTTCGCAAGGTACTAAAACCTTAAAGATTTTTTCCGCTTAAGGTGAGGAATCGGCCTTGCCCGATTTAGGCATGTATAGCGCCCCAGTTCGGCCTTCCGAATACTAGGGGCTTCACCGAAATTTAAAAATATAGACTTCTATGGCCAAGTGAGTAAAGCCGAATAGTCCGATTGCCTTGTTCGCTGCGCTAAACACCTCCTTAAAGGACCAATAATTTGGATAAATAGTGTTTGGGTTTTCCACGAACACCCGAGTACTAGCTACAAGGGGGCGGAAGCCGATGACTGGCCTACTTTCAGATTTTGATAAACGGCCGCAGAGAAGGTAATATTTTAAATCAAACAAAGCGTTATATAACGCAAACAAACTCGTTCTCATATTACAAAGACGACATGAGTACATTCACTCAAAGATTATGTTCTTGGGACATTCATTTGCCACAAGCCAAGCGCCTTTCATAACGCCATCATAATATTTTCCGGAGTAGCGATGCTCCTTACCCTCTGGGGGTCCATCCTTCACGAGCTTCTCAGCATCCAGTTTGGCCCAGTGCATCTTTGCGCGGGCAAAGGCCCGTCGGGCACCCTCAATACAGACGGACTACTTGATAACTTCTAGCCGTGGACAGGCATGCACCATCCGCTTTACCAGGCCAAAATAGCTGCTGGGTAGGGGCTCGCCAGGCCACATCCGGACTATGAGGTCCTTCATGGCCAATTCAGCCGCATTGTGGAGTTCGACCAATTGTTTCAGTTGGTCACTTAGAGGCATCGGGTGTTCGGCTCCAGTGTATTGGGACCAGAACAGCTTCTCCGTTGAGCTCCCCTCTTTAGCATGATAGAACTCTGCGACATCCGAAATGCTACGTGGCAGATCTACGAATGCCCCTGGAGAGCTCCGAATTCGTGTAAGTAAAAGAAATGACTCCTCCACATGCTTGCTTTGCATAAAGAATGCCTTACCCTCCGCTATCTTCTTGGCCACCTGGATCTCCTGGAGGGCCTTTTGGGCTTCGGCCTTGGCGTCTGTCACACTATGGAGGGCCTTCGCAAGCTCAGACTCTTGCGACTTGAAGTCATGCTCCAAGGACTCGAACCTCTTGCCGAGCTCCTGGAGCTCTTGCTGTACCTCTCCTACCCGAGCATCTTGGTTCTCACGCTCGGTGCGCTCCATACCCGCCTTGGCTTCGGCTACGGACAGCACTTTCTTCAGGGTCGCCACTTCGGTTGCGTTTCCTATCAAAAACCATGATGCTTTTTGTTAGCATCATCAATTTTTTCTCCTCTATATGACACACGGACGGGGTTTCACTTACCTTTGTTCTCCTCAAGCCGCTTCTTCACGAGGCCAAGCTCTTCTTCGGCCTGCCCCAGTCTGCACTTGAGTCCGGCAACCTCAACCATGCGCGCAACGGCAGTTAGCAGCAATGCCTGCTTGTTCACATAGACAAATACTATTAGCTTCCTGTGGTTTTTTAGTTGACCCTCCGTTCGGCTTTTCCTCCCGAACACCAACCAGAGTATTAGGGGATACTGTCTATCGGGTGATATTTCCTCACACTTTTTCATTACTTACCTCAAAGCCTGTTAGTAGGCTGGTGTAGGCTTCAGTCAATCCGCTCTTGGCGAACCGAACCTTCTCAATCACCGTACTAATAAGAGTACGATGCTCATCGTCAATGGAAGCGCCTCGAAGCACTTCCAACAAATTATCCGATGCCTTCGGCTGGGCGGAGGTCATCGGCATGGCCGGCTCGCTCTCCTTCGCGAGGGGCTGCCTACTGGAATCCGGAACCTTTGGAGGCTCCGACGCAGTAGCCGGCTGGGAGCCAGACTTGCTGTGGCTCCTGTCAGCATAATCCATGGGGGTATTACCCCCCATGCGCCCGGCGTCTGGGATTTTGCCTTGGGGCGTCTCTGGAACTGTCACCTCCTGCTCTAGTATCCTTCGGGACAACACCTCGGTGTCATCCGCAGGTTGTGGGGAAGTGGCCGTCGGGAGTGAATTCATCTCCGACTCGCCCAGAGACTCCTCCGAAGAGGACACCCCGAGATTGGACCCGACCAGACTGCATATGCGTGTTCAGCGTTATTACAAGCCATGATGTCAAAGTCACACGAAAAAGTATTACAGAGTGCAGATACTTACGACCTCGCCCGGGGCTTGCCCCTGGGCAGCCACTGCTCGTCGCTATAAGCAGCGGTAGTGGAGTGATCTGGAAGGGACGCCTTTCCCTTCTTCGGTGTCCCGGCCTCCCCCGACGGGGCGGCCTTCCTTTTCTTCTCCTCCCCAGCACGGGGAGGGGGCATTTCTTCATGTTTCCCCCCGTCTTCTAGGGGGGGGATCTTTTTCGTCATCCTCGGATGATGAGTCTATCACGGCCCTGCGCCGAAGACCTTTTCTGGTCCCTGCGGCTGCCTTCTTGGACCCTTCGGCCCCCTTAGTTGAGACGGACTTCCTCTTTCTCTCCTCCCCTTCTCGGGAGGGGTGCGCCTCGTCATCTTCTGGCGAGGCGTCTGATGCGGCCTCGCGCCGGAGACCCTTCCGGGTCCCCGTGGCCTTCTTTTCGGCCTTTTTCTCCGGCACCTTGTAAGGCGCCAGAACCAGCATCTCCGCTAGGAGTGCGTCTGCTGGATCCTCAAGCAGCGAAGCCGGACAGTCAATCCGCTCCGCCATCTCCACCTAATCCTGTTTGGTCAGCATGGTGACTTAAAAATCCTCCCACAAATGTACTGGGAAAGGAATATCTTGTAATAGTCAGAGGACTTACCGGATTGGCGAGGCGCTTTGCGCTGAGCCCACGGTCCTCGGAAAGGGGCGGGGGGAGCTTCGCCGGCCTTGAACAGTACCTTCCAGACGTCTTTGTGCGTCGTGTCGAAGAGTTCCAGCAGCATCTGGTGTTTGGCCGGATCGAACTCCCACATATTGAATGCCCGTCTTTGACACGGGAGAATCTGGTGAACGAGCATGACCTGGACCACATTGACAAGCTTGATCTTCTTGTCCCTCATACTTTTGATGCAGGTCTCGAGTCCGGTCAGCTCCGTGGGTTCGCCCCAGGCTAGGCCCTTCTTTTCCCAAGAAGTGAGCCGCATGGGGATCCCGGATCTAAATTTGGGGGCCGCCACCCAATTGGCGTCGCGTGGCTCGGTGATGTAGAACCACCCTGATTGCCACCCTTTCACGGTCTCCACGAAGGAGCCGTCAAGCCATGTAACGTTGGGCATTCTACCCACCATGGCGCCTCCGCACTCCGCCTGTTGGCCGCTCACGATCTTCGGCTTCACGCAGAAGATTTGCAACCACAGGCCGAAATGGGGCTTGATGCGGAGGAAGGCCTCGCACACGACAATGAACGCTGAGATGTTGAGGACGAAATTCGGGGCTAGATCGTGAAAATCTAGCCTATAGTAATACATGAGCCTGCGGACAAACGGGTGGAGTGGAAATCCTAGTCCATGGACGAAATGAGGGATAAATACTACTCTCTCCCGAGACTTTGGGGTGGGGGTGATCTGTCCCTCTGCGAGTTGCCTGTGCGGTGATGCTCTCAGCCAGGTATCCGGTCGCCCGAAGCTTGGTAATGTCCTCCTCTGTGACAGAGGAGGCCATCCACTTGCCTCCCGCTCCGGACATGCTGCGGAGAAGGTGAGAACTTGGGCGCTGGGGCTCGAGAGTGCGAGAACGGATGAGCAAAGGAGGAAGAAGGCTTGGGTGAGAACGGGAGATCCTCATCCCTTTATAAAGGCGGTGCAGAATGTGTGCCTCCCCACTTGCCTCTCGAAATCACTTATTTTCCAAGCGCCTCGATCGATGGCGCTGGTTGGGTTACCCATACCCGTATTGATGGAGATCCTGCAATAAGGGGACACGATCTCTGCTTTGACAAGATGTGCCAAAGAAATCGCTTCGCGATGTGTGTGGTAGCTGATTGTAAAAACAGTTCGAATAAGAGCCGAGCAGTGGCATGATGTCATGCTACGAAGAGCTGTCAGCAGATTAGATTCGTGGATTATTGTTCTCTCTACGGCAGTATGTGAAGTTTGTCTTGCAGAGCCGGACACAGACCTTGTGTTCGGAAGTAATCTTGGAGTATTCGGAGATGGAACCCGCCTCGCAATGCCGAAGACAATCTACGCGCCAGACTCATCGTCGTTGAAACTTGGTTCAGGGGCTACTGAGGGAGTCCTGGATAAGGGGGTATCCGGACAGCCGGACTATGTACTTTGGCCGGACTGGTGGACTATGAAGATACAAGATTGAAGACTTCGTCCCGTGTCCGGATGGGACTCTCCTTGGCGTGGAAGGCAAGCTTGGCGATTCGGATGTAGATCTCCTTCTTTGTAACCGACTCTGTGTAACCCTAGCCCCCTCCGGCGTCTATATAAACCAGAGGGTTTAGTCCATAGGAAACAACAACAATCATACCATAGGATAGCTTCTAGGGTTTAGCCTCTCTGATCTCGTGGTAGATCAACTCTTGTAATACTCATATCATCAAGATCAATCAAGTAGGAAGTAGAGTATTACCTCCATCAAGAGGGCCCGAACCTGGGTAAACATCGTGTCCCCAGTCTCCTGTTACCATTAGCCTTAGACGCATAGTTCGGGACCCCCTACCCGAGATCCGCCGGTTTTGACACCGACACCGACACCGACCCTCCCAGAGTAATGAATACTTGGGTTGATTTGGGGTCTATGTTGAACTTGGGTGATATAGCTGCTGGTTTGGGCACTATGATGAAAAAGCTGCAAGATTGGAGTCGTAAAAAAATCGGTAATGTCATTAAAGAAATAAATAAGTCTCGCTCACGTCTGGAAGAGCTTATGTCTATGAATGCAGATAGAAAAGTGATTCATGAGGCTATTGACAAGATGAATGAACTGTTGTACCGAGAAGAGATGCTTTGGATGCAGCGGTCTCGCATTGCGTGGCTAAGCGAAGGGGGGCGGAATATAAAATTCTTCCATCGGAAAGTGGTCTGGTGCGCTTGGAAAAACTGCATAAAATCACTTGTGGATGATACAAGCACAACACATCACTGCCATGCAGTTATGGTTGAGCTAGTTACGTACTATTTCTCCAACATGTTCAAGGCAGACAGTACCCTTTGTGTGGATCCGATGATCAATTTAACCAATGCACGTATTACTAACCAAATGAATGATGGTCTCTGTGCAGAGTTCACGGACAAGGAGATAGCGGATGCGCTCTTTCAGATTGGCCCGTTGAAAGCGGCAGGCCCAGACGATTTCCCCGCCAGGTTCTTCCAAAGAAACTGGTCTTGCATGCGGTAGCAGGTGATTACTAGGGTTAAGGAATTTTTTCGATCGGGAATAATGCCGGAGGGGGTGAACAACACCTCCATTGTTCTCATACCAAAGGTTGACAAACCCTGAGAGGCTCACAAAGTTCAGGCCTATCAGTCCGTGCAACATCATTTATAAGGTAGTATCCAAGTGCTTGGTTAACTGTCTGCGACCCATTTTGGATGAGATAATTTCACCAGAACAAAGTACCTTTGTCCCTAGGCGGATGATCACGATAATGCCTTGATAGCTTTTGAGTGCTTTCATTCTATTCAGCATGAAAAATACACTAACAAAAGTTTATGTGCTTACAAGTTGGATATTTCTAAAGCATATGACAGGGTGGACTGGATCTTCTTGGAGCGAATGATGCAAAATATGGGTTTCGCTCGCCGTTGGCTGGACTGGATTATGACTTGCGTCACCTCGGTGAGATACACTGTTAAATTTAATGGAACCCTCTTGGATTCGTCTGCACTATCATGAGAGCTACGACAAGGTGATCCACTCTCCCCTTTTCTATTCCTACTGGTGGCTGATGGTTTTGTCCGAATATACACCTCTGAGAGTGTGTCGACAAGCTCCAGGCATGCCACACTTGCTTTTTGCAGATGATACCTTGTTATTTTTAAGGCATGAGAGGAGCAAGAAAAAAGGTACATGAGGTTCTTAATGTGTATGAACAGGCTACAGTACAATGCATCAACTCAGCTAAGTGCAGCATTCTATTTGTCAATGTGTGCTCCATGGAGGACCAGGAAAGGGTCTGGTCTATACTACATGTGAATGTATTGAATTTTCAGGACAAGTACTTGGGCCTCCCCACACCTGATGGTTGTATGTCGCGAGGTAAATTTCAGAATTAGCAGTCCAGGCTTCCGAAAAGAATCATTGCATGGGGAGATACCCTTTCTCTTGCTAGTATGGAAACCGTGATTAAAGTTATCGCACAGGCCATCCCAACTAATATCATGGGTGTTTTCAAGCTCCCTAAGTCAGTATGATGTGATGATTTGAATAGGATGGTGCGGAACTTCTGGTGGGGCCCTTCGCAAGGGAAGAGGGAAACACATTGGCTGGCATGGCCCAAAATTTTGGCACAGAAAATAAAGGGCGACCTAGGCTTCAGGGACTTCCGCCCGTTCAATCAGGCCCTGCTTGCCAGGCACGCATGGCGCTTACTCACTAATCTTGCTAGTTTATGTGTGCATGTTCTCAAGGATTGCTACTTTCTGGAGGGCCGCCTCGAGGACATGGTCTTATCGGGGAACGCCTCCCCTACTTGGCAGGGAATGCACATCCTCGACCTCTTGAAGAAGGGCATCTTGTGGCACATTGATGGTGGCCATAACATTCGCATCTGGCATGACTGTTGACTGCCTACTGTGCCGTCGCACCAGCCCATTACTCAGCAAGGAACCTACCGAGCAAGGAGAGTCGTGGAGCTCCTCGACGAGTCAGGCAACTGGCAGATGGGGACCTCCTCCGCCGCCACTTCCTTCCTCCAAACGTCAACTCGATCAGTAGCATCCAGACATCGCCGTACATCATTGACGACATCATCGCATGGCCTCATGGGAAGAATAGTATCTTCACTGTTTGTTTCGCCTACCGCCTAGCCATGGACAAGCGCGAGCGTCCCTTGGCAACCTATACGATTAGGGCACTGGATCGTCATCACGCCATCTAGAAGACCATATGGGGGTGCCCTGCTCCTCCAAAGGTACGCATGTTCACATGGAGAATTGTAACCAATTTGTTGGGCACCTGGGCTAATAAGTTATGTCGCCACCTCAAGCTTACTGACATGTGCTCCCTTTGTGGTGTGGAATGAGAGGACTCTTTTCACACGACGCGCAGGTGCCCACTTGCTAGAGGCCTTTGGCGAGCCAGGGAGAAAGACTGTCTGATCCCCAAGGTGGAGACCATAGAGAATGATGGGTCAGAGTGGTTCTTCATGCTTCTGAACCCTCTGTCAGACATAACGCGTATGATTGTCCTCATGACCATGTGGCGGGCGTGGTATGTCCACTATGAAATTACCCACGACAAGGTTCCTCCATCCACAGAAGCATCCAGGCATTTTCTTCATGGGTATTATCAATTCCCTGTTGTGCATTCAGCAATTCCCACAAGCAAACATGGTGAAAGTAAAAATGGTTGTGCATGAAAGTGGTCGGCCTAGACATGCTAGCGAAGAGAAGGAGCCACCGCTCTGGTACCCCCAACTGGCCGGGCAAAGACGGACGAGAGCTTTGTGCAGTCAACGGGCACAACAGGTGGTGGTATGGTACTGAGAGATGATAGAGGAGAGCTCATATTGACAACATGCAGGCAGATGTTCACATGTGATAATAGCCTCCAAGCGGACCTGGAAGCATGCAAAGAAGAATTACAGTTGGCTTTGCACCTTACCAACATGCCCATCTTGGTGGAGTTGGACTGCTCTAAAGTGGTCTCGATGCTGTCGGTGTAGTCAATGAATCGCTCACAAGTCCGATCGCTAGTAGAGAAGATACATACAATAGCGGTTGCTAATTCAAGGGAGATTTCCTTTTCTCTTATTAGTAGGTCACAGAATAATGTCAGTCATGCGCTCACCACGTATGGACGTAGTACCTCGTGCACGGTTGTCTGGTTGCGATCGGGTTTAGACTACATTGTAAACCTATCTGAGGCCGAGAAGCCTCCTTGAGTTCATGACATCTCCCTTTTTCCCGCAAAAACAGAAGGTTATCCCTTTGCAAAGGTCACTCCCCAACTACTCAGGTGCTGACAAGTGGCACACTAAATGTTCACCACTTGTCGTAATATGAGAGTTTTGTTGGGAAACGTTGCATGGAAAACAAACAAAATTCTACGCACATGCAAGATCTATCCATGGAGATGCATAGCTATGAGAGGGAAGAGTGTGTCTACATACCCTCGTAGACCGTAAGCGGAAGCATTTATTAACGCAGTTGATGTAGTCGAACACCTTCGCGATCCAACCGATCAAGTACAAACATACGACACCTCCGCGTTCAGCACACGTTTAGCTCGATGACTGATACGTCTCCAACGTATCTATAATTTTTGATTGTTACATGTTATTATATTATTTGTTTTGGATGTTTAATGGGCTTTAATATGCTCTTTTATATTATTTTTGGGACTAACCTATTAACCGGAGGCCCAGTGCCAGTTTCTGTTTTTTTTTGCCTATTTTAGTGTTTTGCAGAAAAGGAATATCAAGCGGAGTCCAAACAGAACGAAACCTTCGCGAGGATCTTTCTTGAACCAAAAGCAATCCATAAGACTTGGAGTTGAAGTCTGGGACTCTACGAGGAAGCCACGAGGCAGGAGGGCGCGCCTAGGGGGTTAGGCGTGCCCCCCACCCTCATGGGCCCCTCGTAGCTCCACCACCGTACTTCTTTCGCCTATATATACTCTTATACCCTAGAAACATCAGGGGGAGCCACGAAACCACTTTTCCACCGCCACAACCTTCTGTACCCGTGAGTTCCCATCTTGGGGACTTTTCTGGCGATCTGCCGGAGGGGGATGTTGGGGAACGTAGTAATTTCAAAAAAAAAATCCTATGCACACGCAAGATCATGGTGATGCATAGCAACGAGAGGGGAGAGTGTTGTCCACGTACTCTCGTAGACCGATAGCGGAAGCGTTATAACAACGTGGTTGATGTAGTCGTACGTCTTCATGGCCCGACCGACCAAGCACCGAAACTACGGCACCTCCGAGTTCTAGCACAAGTTCAGCTCGATGACGATCCCCGGACTCCGATCCAGCAAAGTGTCGAGGAAGAGTTCTGTCAGCACGACGGCATGGTGACGATCTTCATGTTCTACCATCGCAGGGCTTTGCCTAAGCACCGCTACAGTATTATCGAGGTGGACTATGGTGGAGGGGGCACCGCACATGGCTAAGAGATCCAAGGGAATAATTGGTGTATCTATGGGGTTCCCTCCTCCTCCGTATATAAAGGAGTGGAGGAGGGGGGTGGCGCGCCCAAGGGGGGAGTCCAACTCCCATCGGGAGTAGGACCCCCCCTTTTCCTATTAGGAGTAGGAGAGGGAAGGAAGAGGAAGGAGGGAGGAAGGAAAGGGGGGCCGGCCCCCCTCCCAATTCGGATTGGGCTTGGGGGGGGGTGCGCCCCCTCCCTTGCTCCTTTCCCCTCCTTTCCACTAAGGCCCAATAAGGCCCATATACCTCCTGGGGGGGTTCCGATAACCTCCCGATGATTCGGTATTGTCCCAATTTCACCCAGAACCTTTTCGGTGTCCAAATATAGTCGTCCAATATATCAATCTTTATGTCTCGACCATTTCAAGACTCCTCGTCAAGTCCGTGATCATATCCGGGACTCCGAACAACCTAGGTACATCAAAATATATAAACTCATAACGAAACTGTCATCGTAACGTTAAGCGTGCGGACCCTACGGGTTCGAGAACAATGTAGACATGACCGAGACACGTCTCCGGTCAATAACCAATAGCGGAACCTGGATGCTCATATTGGCTCCCACATATTCTACGAAGATATTAATCGGTCAAACCGCATAACAACATACGTTGTTCCCTTTGTCATCGGTATGTTACTTGCCCGAGATTCGATCGTCGATATCTCAATACCTACTTCAATATCGTTACCGGCAAGTCTCTTTACTCATTACGTAATACATCATCTCACAACTAACTCATTAGTTAAATGCTTGCAAGGCTTAAGTGATGTGCATTACCGAGAGGGCCCAGAGATACCTCTCCGACAATCGGAGTGACAAATCCTAATCTTGAAATACGCCAACCCAACATGTACCTTTGGAGACACCTGTAGAGCTCCTTTATAATCACCCAGTTACATTGTGACGTTTGGTAGCACACAAAGTGTTCCTCCGGTAAACGGGAGTTGCATAATCTCATAGTCATAGGAACATGTATAAGTCATGAAGAAAGCAATATAAATACACTAAACGATCGTGTGCTAAGCTAACGGAATGGGTCATGTCAATCACATCATTCTCCTAATGATGTGATCCCGTTAATCAAATGACAACACATGTCTATGGCTAGGAAACATAACCATCTTTGATCAACAAGCTAGTCAAGTAGAGGCATACTAGTGACACTCTGTTTGTCTATGTATTCACACATGTATTATGTTTCCGGTTAATACAATTCTAGCATGAATAATAAACATTTATCATGATATAAGGAAATAAATAATAACTTTATTATTGCCTCTAGGGCATATTTCCTCCAGTCTCCCACTTGCACTAGAGTCAATAATCTAGATTACACTGTAATGATTCTAACACCCATGGAGCCTTGGTGCTGATCATGTTTTGCTCGTGGAAGAGGCTTAGTCAACGGGTCTACTACATTCAAATCCGTATGTATCTTTCAAATTTCTATGTCTCCCACTTGGACTAAATCCCGAATGGAATTGAAGCGTCTCTTGATGTGTTTGGTTCTTTTGTGAAATCTGGATTCCTTCGCCAAAGCAATTGCACCAGTATTGTCACAAAAGATTTTCATTGGACCCGATGCACTAGGTATGACACCTAGATAGGATATGAACTCCTTCATCCAGACTCCTTCGTTTGCTGCTTCCGAAGCAGCGATGTACTCCGCTTCACATGTAGATCCTGCCACAACGCTTTGTTTAGAACTGCACCAACTGACAGCTCCACCGTTTAATGTAAACACATATCCGGTTTGCGATTTAGAATCGTCCGGATCAGTGTCAAAGCTTGCATCAACGTAACCATTTACGATGAGCTCTTTGTCACCTCCATAACGAGAAACATATCCTTAGTCCTTTTCAGGTATTTCAGGATGTTCTTGACCGCTGTCCAATGATCCACTCCTGGATTACTTTGGTACCTCCCTGCTAAACTTATAGCAAGGCACACATCAGGTCTGGTACACAACATTGCTTACATGATAGATCCTATGGCTGAAGCATAGGGAACTTCTTTCATCTTTTCTCTATCTTCTGCCGTGGTCGGGCATTGAGTCTTACTCAACTTCACACCTTGTAACACAGGCAAGAACCCTTTCTTTGCTTGATCCATTTTGAACTTCTTCAAAACTTTGTCAAGGTATGTGCTTTGTGAAAGTCCAATTAAGCGTCTTGATCTATCTCTATAGATCTTAATGCCCAATATGTAAGAATCTTCACCGAGCTCTTTCATTGAAAAACTTTTATTCAAGTATCCTTTTATGCTATCCAGAAATTCTATATCATTTCTGATCAGCAATATGTCATCTACATATAGTATCAAAAATGCTACAGAGCTCCCACTCACTTTCTTGTAAATACAGGCTTCTCCAAAAGTATGTATAAAACCAAATGCTTTGATCACACTATCAAAGCGTTTATTCCAACTCTGAGAGGCTTGCACCAGTCCATAAATGGATCGCTGGAGCTTGCACACTTTGTTAGCTCCCTTTGGATCGACAAAACCTTCCGGTTGCATCATATACAATTCTTCTTCCAGAAATCCATTCAGGAATGCAGTTTTGACATCCATCTGCCATATTTCATAATCATAAAATGTGGCAATTGTTAACATGATTCGGACAGACTTAAGCATCACTACGAGTGAGAAGGTCTCATCGTAGTCAACCCCTTGAACTTGTCGAAAACCTTTCGCGACAAGTCGAGCTTTGTAGACAGTAACATTACCGTCAGCGTCAGTCTTCTTCTTGAAGATCCATTTATTTTCAGTTGCTTGCCGATCATCGGGCAAGTCAACCAAAGTCCACACTTTGTTCTCATACATGGATCCCATCTCAGATTTCATGGCCTCAAGCCATTTTGCGGAATCTGGGCTCACCATCACTTCTTCATAGTTTGTAGGTTCATCATGGTCTAGTAACATGACTTCCAGAACAGGATTACCGTACCACTCTGGTGCGGATCTTACTCTAGTTGATCTACGAGGTTCAGTAACAACTTGATCTGAAGTTTCATGATCATCATCATTATCTTCCTCACTAATTGGTGTAGGTGTCAAGAAACCTGTTTCTGCGATATACTACTTTCCAATAAGGGAGCAGGTACAGTTACCTCATCAAGTTCTACTTTCCTCCCACTCACTTATTTCGAGAGAAACTCCTTCTCTAGAAAGTTTCCAAATTTAGCGACAAACGTCTTGCCTTCGGATCTGTGATAGAAGGTGTACCCAACAGTCTCCTTTGGGTATCCTATGAAGACACATTTCTCCGATTTGGGTTCGAGCTTATCAGGTTGAAGCTTTTTCACATAAGCATCGCAGCCCCAAACTTTCAGAAATGACAACTTTGGTTTCTTGCCAAACCACAGTTCATAAGGCGTCCTCTCAACGGATTTTGATGGTGCCCTATTTAACGTGAATGCGGCAGTCTCTAAAGCATAACCCCAAAATGATAGCGGTAAATCTGTAAGAGACATCATAGATCGCACCATATCTAGTAAAGTACGATTACAACGTTCGAACACACCATTATGCTGTGGTGTTCCGGGTGGCATTAGTTGCGAAACTATTCCGCATTGTTTCAAATGTAGACCAAACTCGTAACTCAAATATTCTCCTCCACGATCAGATCGTAGAAACTTTATTATCTTGTTATGATGATTTTCAACTTCACTCTAAAATTCTTTGAACTTTTCAAATGTTTCGGACTTATGCTTCATTAAGTAGATATACCCATATCTGCTCAAATCATCTGTGAAGGTGAGAAAATAATGATATCCACCACGAGCCTCAACATTCATCAAACCACATACATCTGTATGTATGATCTCCAATAAATCAGTTGCTCTCTCCATAGTACCGGAGAACGGTGTTTTAGTCATCTTGCCCATGAGGCACGGTTCGCAAGTACCAAGTGATTCATAATCAAGTGGTTCCAAAAGTCCATCAGTATGGAGTTTCTTCATGCGCTTTACACCGATATGACTTAAACGGCAGTGCCACAAATAAGTTGCACTATCATTATCAACTCTGCATCTTTTGGCTTCAACATTATGAATATGTGTATCATTAATACCGAGATTCAATAAAAATAGACCACTCTTCAAGGGTGCATGACCATAAAAGATATTACTCATATAAATAGAACAACCATTATTCTCTGATTTAAATGAATAACCGTCTCGCATCAAACAAGATCCAGATATAATGTTCATGCTCAACGCTGGCACCAAATAACAATTATTTAGGTCTAAAACTAATCCCGAAGGTAGATGTAGAGGTAGCGTGCCGACCGCGATCACATCGACTTTGGAACCATTTCCCACGCGCATTGTCATCTCGTACTTAGCTAATCTTTGCTTAATCCGTAGTCCCTGTTTCGAGTTGCAAATATTAGCATCAGAG
Organism: Triticum dicoccoides; assembly: GCF_002162155.2. NCBI lineage: Eukaryota > Viridiplantae > Streptophyta > Magnoliopsida > Poales > Poaceae > Triticum > Triticum dicoccoides. The sequence goes on from NC_041393.1 coordinate 110,007,362, forward strand.
CCAGTATCAAATACCCAGGTGCTACTGCGAGCATTAGTAAGGTACACATCAATAACATGTATATCACATATACCTTTGTTCACCTTGCCATCCTTCTTATCCGCCAAATACTTGGGGCAGTTCCGCTTCCAGTGACCAGTCTGCTTGCAGTAGTAGCACTCAGTTTTAGGCTTAGGTCCAGACTTGGGTTTCTTCTCCTGAGCAGCAACTTGTTTGCTGTTCTTCTTGAAGTTTCCCTTCTTCTTCCCTTTGCCCTTTTTCTTGAAACTAGTGGTCTTGTTAACCATCAACACTTGATGCTCCTTTTTGATTTCTACCTCCGCAGCTTTTAGCATCGCGAAGAGCTCGGGAATAGTCTTTTCCATCCCTTGCATATTATAGTTCATCACAAAGCTTTTGTAGCTTGGTGGCAGTGATTGGAGAATTCTGTCAATGACGCTATCATCCGGAAGATTAACTCCCAGTTGAATCAAGTGATTATTATACCCAGACATTTTGAGTATATGCTCACTGACAGAACTGTTCTCCTCCATCTTGCAGCTATAGAACTTATTCGAGACTTCATATCTCTCAATCCGGGCATTTGCTTGAAATATTAACTTCAACTCTTGGAACATCTCATATGCTCCATGACGTTCAAAATGTCGTGGAAGACCCGGTTCTAAGCCGTAAAGCATGGCACACTGAACTATAGAGTAGTCATCAGCTTTGCTCTGCCAGACGTTCATAACATCTGGCATTGCTCCAGCAGCAGGCCTGGCACCCAGCGGTGCTTCCAGGACGTAATTATTTTGTGCAGCAATGAGGATAATCCTCAAGTTACGGACCCAGTCAATGTAATTGCTACCATCATCTTTCAACTTTGCTTTCTCAAGGAACGCATTAAAATTCAACAGAACAACAGCACGGGTCATCTATCTACAATCAACATAGACAAGCAAGATACTGTCAGGTACTAAGTTCATGATAAATTTAAGTTCAATTAATCATATTACTAAAGAACTCCCACTTAGGTAGACATCCCTCTAATCCTCCAAGTGATTACATGATCCATATCAACTACACCATGTCCGATCATCACGTGAGATGGAGTAGTTTCAACGGTGAACATCAATATGTTGATCATATCTACTATATGATTCATGCTCGACCTTTCGGTCTCTATGTTCTGAGGCCATATCTGTTATATGCTAGGCTCATCAAGTTTAACCTGAGTATTCCGCGTGTGCAACTGTTTTGCACCCGTTGTATTTGAACGTAGAGCCTATCACACCCGATCATCACATGGTGTCTCAGCACGAAGAACTTTTGCAACGGTGCATACTCAGGGAGAACACTTTTACTATGATAATTTAGTGAGGGATCATCTTATAATGCTACCGTCAATCAAAGCAAGATAAGATGCATAAAAGATAAACATCACATGCAATCAATATAAGTGATATGATATGGCCATCATCATCTTGTGCTTGTGATCTCCATCTTCGAAGCACCGTCGTGATCACCATCGTCACCGGCGCGACACCTTGATCTCCATCGTAGCATCATTGTCGTTTCGCCATCTATTGCTTCTATGACTATCGCTACCGCTTAGTGATAAAGTAAAGCAATTACAGGGCGCTTGCATTTCATAGAATAAAGCGACAACCATATGGCTCCTGCCAGTTGCCGATAACTCGGTTACAAAACATGATCATCTCATACAATAAAATATAGCATCACATCTTGACCATATCACATCACAACATGCCCTGCAAAAACAAGTTAGACGTCCTCTACTTTGTTGTTGCAAATTTTACGTGGCTGCTACGGGCTGAGCAAGAACCATTCTTACCTACGCATCAAAACCACAACGATAGTTCGTCAAGTTAGTGCTGTTTTAACCTTCGCAAGGACCAGGCGTAGCCACACTCGGTTCAACTAAAGTTGGAGAAACTGACACCCGCCAGCCACCTGTGTGCAAAGCACGTCGGTAGAACTAGTCTCGCATAAGCGTATGTGTAATGTCGGTCCGGGCCGCTTCATCCAACAATACCACCGAACCAAAGTATGACATGCTGGTAAGCAGTATGACTTATATCGCCCACAACTCACTTGTGTTCTACTCGTGCATATGACATCTACGCATAAAACCTGGCTCGGATGCCACTGTTGGGGAACATAGTAATTTCAAAAAAAAAATCCTACGCACACGCAAGATCATGGTGATGCATAGCAACGAGAGGGGAGAGTGTTGTCCACGTACCCTCATAGACCGATAGCGGAAGCGTTATAACAACGCGGTTGATGTAGTCGTATGTCTTCATGGCCCGACCGATCAAGCACTGAAACTACGGCACCTCCGAGTTCTAGCACACGTTCAGCTTGATGATGATCCCCGGACTCCGATCCAGCAAAGTGTCGGGGAAGAGTTCTGTCAGCACGAAGGTGTGGTGACGATCTTGATGTTCTACCGTCGCAGGGCTTTTCCTAAGCACCGCTACAGTATTATCGAGGTGGACTATGGTGGAGGGGGGCACCACACACGGCTAAGAGATCCAAGGGATCAATTGGTGTATCTATGGGGTGCCCCCCTCCTCCGTATATAAAGGAGTGGAGGAGGGGGCCGGCCAAGGGGGGTGGTGCGCCCAAGGGGCGGAGTCCAACTCCCACCGGGAGTAGGACTCCCCCTTTTCCTATTAGGAGTAGGAGAGGGAAGGAAGAGGAAGGAGGGAGGAAGGAAAGGGGGGCCGGCCCCCCTCCCAATTCGGATTGGGCTTGGGGGGGGGGCGCCCCCTCCCTTGCTCCTTTCCCCTCCTTTCCACTAAGGCCCAATAAGGCCCATATACCTCCCGAGGGGTTCCGATAACCTTCCGGTGATCCGGTATTGTCCCAATCTCACCCGGAACCTTTCTAGTGTCCAAATATAGTCGTCCAATATATCGATCTTTATGTCTCGACCATTTTGAGACTCCTCGTCAAGTCCGTGATCATATCCGGGACTCCGAACAACCTTTGGTACATCAAAATATATAAAATCATAATGAAACTGTCATCGCAACGTTAAGCGTGCGGACCCTACGGGTTCAAGAACAATGTAGACATGACCGAGACACGTCTCTGGTCAATAACCAATAGCGGAACCTGGATGCTCATATTGGCTCCCACATATTCTATGAAGATCTTTATCGGTCAGACCGCATAACAACATACGTTGTTCCCTTTGTCATCGGTATGTTACTTGCCCGAGATTCGATCGTCGGTATCTCAATACCTAGTTCAATCTTGTTACCGACAAGTCTCTTTACTCGTTCCGTAATACATCATCTCACAACTAACTCATTAGTTGCAATGCTTGCAAGGCTTACGTGATGTGCATTACCAAGAGGGCCCAGAGATACCTCTCCGACAATCGGAGTGACAAATTCTAATCTCGAAATACGCCAACCCAACATGTACCTTTGGAGACACCTGTAGAGCTCGTTTATAATCACCCAGTTACGTTGTGACGTTTGGTAGCACACAAAGTGTTCCTCCGGTAAACGGGAGTTGCATAATCTCATAGTCATACGAACATGTATAAGTCATGAAGAAAGCAATAGCAATATACTAAACGATCATGTGCTAAGCTAACGGAATGGGTCATGTCAATCACATCATTCTCCTAATGATGTGATCCCGTTAATCAAATGACAACACATGTCTATAGTTAGGAAACATAACCATCTTTGATCAACAAGCTAGTCAAGTAGAGGCATACTAGTGACACTCTGTTTGTCTATGTATTCACACATGTATTATGTTTCCGGTTAATACAATTCTAGCATGAATAATAAACATTTATCATGATATAAGGAAATAAATAATAACTTTATTATTGCCTCTAGGGCATATTTCCTTCAAGGGAATCGATCATGGAGGGCTTCTACATCAACACCATTGCCTCTCCGATGAAGCGTGAGTAGTTTACCATAGACCTTCGGGTCCATAGTTATTAGCTAGATGGCTTCTTCTCTCTCTTTGATTCTCAATACAAAGTTCTCCTCGATGTTCTTGGAGATCTATTCGATGTAATACTCTTTTGCGGTGTGTTTGCCGAGATCCGATGAATTGTGGATTTATGAACTTTATTATCTATGAATATTATTTGGTTCTTCTATGAAATCTTATATGCATGATTTGATATCTTTGCAAGTCTCTTTGAATTATCGGTTTAGTTTGGCCTACTAGATTGATCTTTCTTGCAATGGGAGAAGTGCTTAGCTTTGGGTTCAATCTTGCGGTGTCCTTTCCTAGTGACAGTAGGGGCAGCAAGGAACGTATTGTATTGTTGCCATCGAGGATAAAAATATGGTGTTTATATCATATTAATTGAGTTTATCCCTCTACATCATGTCATCTTGCTTAATGCGTTATGATACGTCTCCAACGTATCTATAATTTATGAAGTATTCATGCTATTATATTATTTGGTTTAGATGTTTAATGGGCTTTACTATGCAGTTTTATATGATTTTTGGGACTAACCTATTAACCTAGCGCCCAGTGCCAGTTTCTATTTTTCCTTGTTTTTGAGTTTTACAGAAAAGGAATACCAAACGGATTCCAATTGACGTGCCAATATTTGATGAATTTTTATTGACCAATATAAGCCCCAGGAGTGAAAGAGTTGGGCCAGAAGAGTCCTGGGATGCCCACGAGGGTGGGGGCCACGCCCACTCCCCTAGGGCGCGCCCCCTGCCTTGTGAACAGCCGGGAGACCCCCCTCCCCCCTGACGTGAAACCTACACCAAAAGTTCCTATAAATACTAAAACCTCCAGAAAAGAACCTAGATCGGGAGTTCCGCCACCGCAAGCCTCTCTAGCCACCAAAAACCAATCAGGACCCTGTTCCGGCACCCTGCCGGAGGGGGGATCCCTCATCGATGGCCATCTTCATCTTCCCGGCACTCTCCATGACGAGGAGGGAGTAGTTCACCCTCAGGGCTGAGGGTATGTACCAGTAGCTATGTGTTTGATCCCTCTCTCTCTCTCGTGTTCTTGATTTGGCACGATCTTGATGTATCGCGAGCTTTGCTATTATAGTTGGATCTTATGATGTTTCTCCCCCTCTACTCTCTTGTAATGGATTGAGTTTTCCCTTTGAAGTAATCTTATTGGATTGAGTCTTTAAGGATTTGAGAACACTTGATGTATGTCTTGCATGTGCTTATCTATGGTGACAATGGGATATTCACGTGATTCACTTGATGTATGTTTTGGTGATCAACTTGCGGGTTCAGTGACCTTGTGAACTTATGCGTAGGGGTTGGCACATGTTTTCGTCTTGACTCTCCGGTAGAAAGGAACTTTGGGGCACTCTTTGAAGTACTTTGTGTTGGTTGAATAGATGAATCTGAGATTGTGTGATGCATATCTTTTAATCATGCCCACAGATACTTGAGGTGACAATGGAGTATCTAGGTGACATTAGGGTTTTGGTTGATTTGTGTCTTAAGTTGTTATTCTAGTATGAACTCTATGATAGATTGAACGAAAAGAATAGCTTCATGTTATTTTACTACAGACTCTTGAATAGATAGATTAAAAAGGATAACTTTGCGGTGGTTTCATACCCTACTATAATCTCTTCGTTTGTTCTCCGCTATAGGTGACTTTGGAGTGACTCTTTGTTGCATGTTGAGGGATATTTATATGATCCAGTTATGTTATTATTGTTGAGAGAACTTGCACTAGTGAAAGTACGAAACTTAGGCCTTGTTTCCTAGCATTGCAATACCGTTTACGCTCACTTTTACCACTTGTTACCTTGCTGTTTTTATAATTTCAGATTACAAATACCTTTATCATCCATCCATATTGCACTTGTATCACCATCTCTTCGCCGAACTAGTGCACCTATACAAATTACCATTGTATTGGGTGTGTTGGGGACACAAGAGACTCTTTGTTATTTGGTTGCAGGGTTGTTTGAGAGAGACCATCTTCATCGTATGCCTCCCACGGATTGATAAACCTTAGGTCATCCACTTGAGGGAAATTTGCTACTGTCCTACAAACCTCTGCACTTGGAGGCCCAAGAACGTCTACAAGAAGAAGGTTGTGTAGTACATCAAGCTCTTTTCTGGCGCTGTTGCTGGGGAGGTGAGTGCTTGAAGGTATATCTTTAGATCTTGCAATCGAATCTTTTTGTTTCTTGTTTTATCACTACTTTAGTCTATAAAAGAAAACTACAAAAGAAATGGAATTAAGTTTGTCTCATACGCTCCATCTTTTTAATATCTTTCGTGAGAATGATGGCAAGGAAAATTGTGTTCAAGTGCTAGAAGAAGAAATCTATAAAATGTTTGGTACTAAATCTTTGAATGATGAGCATTATTGCAATGTTGTTAGTATGAACTCCTTGAATATCCATAGTACTAATGATGATTGCTCTAGTCATGATGAAAATATATCTTATAAGCATGTCGATTTTTGTGGAGAGCATTGGGTTTGCATACACACACCAAATATAGAAGATAGATATTGCAAGAGGCATAAGCATTAGAAAGTAAATTGTTGCAAGAAAGGTTAAACGTGAGTGCTGAAAATTTATATTTCCTTTGCCATACTTGAACTTTGCAATGAAAGTGGTCATTTACATCTCTGATGCAAATTGTTTCATGATCGAATCGTGTCCAAAAATTGTGATGATTTTATCTCCCTTGCACATTATAATGAACTTAGTTTGCTTATGGGTCATAAAGAAATGAAACGTTTAATTAAGCACCTTCCAGAATTTGCCCGTTATAAACTTCTTGATTTTGTTCTAGAGAAAATTTATTTGTATTGTGCGGTGAATTGCATTCAAAATCCTTATATTGCCAATTACGTAAAGAAAATAATGCAAATACAAGATGAAGAGAATACTAATGAAAGGGAAGATACTTCCCATTATCCTCCTATTATTTCTTATGATGAATCAGGTATCGAGGAGGAGCCTTCTGTTCAACCAATCTCATCAATAAAGAGCTCAAAGAAGAGGGTTGAACCCACACATGATGTGAGGAAGAAAAAGAAAAAACGGAGAAGCAAAGGTAAAAAGGTATCCTTCCCAAATGATGTTGCTCCTACTACTCATTGTGATGATGATAATTGTATGCTATTGGTGCTATCCATAGTATTAATGATGAGAGTGATTATGCTTATGATATGAAAAGTCCCAAGCTTGGTGATGCTACATTTAATGAAGATGATATTTTTAGCCTCCTAAGTTTTGATATGCAAAGTTGTTATAATGATAGCATGCCTCTTACCTATGATGATTATATTGATGAAAGTGGGTTTGGAAGAGTGTCAACTTTAGGAAGTAATGACCCCACTATTTTGGAGGATGTTGAATCTTATTGTGATTAATATGAAAGTGGATTTGGAAGAGTGTCAACTTTATTTAGTGATGATTCCACTATCTTGGAAGAGGTTTCAATCGATTATGATGAGAACAAAGTTGCTACTTATGATGATTATTGTGATGAAACTTATGCTATAAAAAGTAGTGATGATTATATTTATAAAACTTGTCATGATTATGATTACCCTTTTTCTGAACATTACTCTTTTAATGTGGAAACAATTTATAGTATTCAAGTCTCTTATGATACTCCCACCATTCCGAATGAGAAGAATTTTGCTTATGTGGAGAGTAGTAAATTTTCTATGCTTATAGATCATGAAAAGAATGCTTTAGGTTCTGGTTATATTGTTGAATTCATTCATTATGCTACTGAAAATTATTATGAGGGAGGAACATATGCTTGTAGGAATTGCAATAATATCAAGTTTCCTCTCTATGTGCTTAAAGTTTTGAAGTTATGCTTGTTTTGCCTTCCTATGCTAGTTGATTATTGTTCCCATAAATTTTTTGATCACAAAATCCCTATGCATAGGAAGTGGGTTAGACTTAAATGTGCTAGTCATATTCTTCATGATGCTCTCTTTATGTTTGAATTCTTATCTTTTATGTGAGCATCATTGAAATCATCATGCCTAGCTAGGGGCGTTAAACGATAGCGCTTGTTGGGAGGCAACCCGAATTTATTTTTGTTCTTTACCTTTTGCTCCTGTTTAGTAATAAATAATTCATATAGCCTCTGGTTAGATGTGGTTTTTATGTTTTAATTAGTGTTTGTGCCAAGTAGAGCCTTTGGGAAGACTTGGGTGAAGTCTATATGATCTTGCTGCAAAAAACAGAAACTTTAGCGCTCACAAGATTAGCTGTCATTTTTTACTGCAAAGTTATTTTAGCTTGATTCTTTTTGAAGATGATTAATAGACAAATTCCTCAGGTCCACCAATTTATTTCCGAATTTTTGGAGTTCCAGAAGTATACGTTTGATACAGATTACTACAGACTGTTCTGTTTTTGGCAGATTCTGTTTTCATTGTGTTGTTTGCTTATTTTGATGAATCTATGAGTAGTATCGGAGGGTATGAACCATAGAAAAGTTTTAATACAGTAGGTTTAACACCAATATAAATAAATAATGAGTTAATTACAGTACCTTAAAGTGGTGGCTTGTTTTCTTATACTAACGGAGCTTACGAGTTTTGTGTTGTGAAGTTTTGAAGTTTTGGGTAAAGATTTGATGGACTATGGAATAAGGAGTGGCAAGAGCCTAAGCTTGGGGTTTCCCAAGGCATCCCAAGGTAATATTCAAGGACAACCAAGAGCCTAATCTTGGGGATGCCCCGGCTGGCATCCCCTCTTTCGTCTTCGTTCATCAGTAACTTTACTTGGGGCTATATTTTTATTTATCACATGATATGTGTTTTGCTTGGAGCATCATTTTATTTTGTTAGTATTTGCTTGATGTTATTTAGAATAATGTTTTTCATCTCTATTTTCAATAAAAATGTCAAGGATAGCCTTTACCATGCTTATTTTGCAAGTATACATGTTGCTGTTTCAAAACAGAAAGTTTACCGTTGTTGAAAAAATTCCCTAGAAAAGTCAGAGAGTGATATAATGTTGAATATTTTTTCATATTGAGATATGATAAATCTTCTACAGATTAATATTTTTCTTATAATTTTTCGAGTTAGGGAAGTATGATGAATCTTGCATTCTTTACAGACTATACTGTTTTGGCAGATTGCTGTTATGTTTGCATTGTTTGCATATGTTTGCTTTTTTAATGATTCTATTTGAGGATAGGAGTATTAAATATGCAGAGACATTTAGTATCCAATGTTGAATAATAATTTTAGTGATTTGTTACAGTAGATAATGATAAGGTTTTTGCATTGGTTTATACCTTATCTCACGAGTTCTTGTTGAGTTTTGTGTGGATGAAGTTTTTGAGATTTAGGAAAACCGTGATATAAAAGGAATTAAGGAGACACAAAAGATCAAGCTTGGGGATGCCCAAGGCACCCCAAGATAATATTTCAAGAAGTCTCAAGCATCCAAGCTTGGGGATGCCCCGGTAGGCATCCCACCTTTCTTCTTCAACAATTATCGGTTAGTATCGGTTGAACCTAAGTTTTTGATTTTTCACATGAGTTGTGCTATCCTTGCAATGTCATTTTGTTTTGTTTTGCTTGCTGTTTGAATAAAATATCAAAATCTGAAATTCTTAAATGAGAGAGAGAGTCTTCACATAGTTACATAATTATTTAACTACTCATTGATCTTCACTTATATCTTTTTGGAGTAGTTTGTCATTTACTCGTGTGCTTCACTTATATCCTATGAGTAAATGGTTGAATGAGTTGAATATCATAAATCTGAAATTATATATGTTTCATATGCTTATGCCATGGGGAGTAATGGCTTCACATATAAGAAGTAGTGGTTGTATATTTATTGAAGGTTAGCAAACATTGTATTGGTCATTTGAACAATTCCTGAAAGAATATTGAAGGAAGAGATATTTCACATATAAATATACTATCATGGACATCTTTTGTAGTTGTGAGCACTCATTAAAATATGACATGCTAAAAGGTTGATGTTGGACAAGGAAGACAACGTAATGGGTTATGTTTTCCTATATCTAAAAAGTTATATTGTCATGGATCATCCAATATGCTGAACTTGACTTTCTCCCTCATGCTAGCAAAATTCTTTGCACTAAGTAGAGATACTACTTGTGCTTCCAAACATCCTTTAAACCAGTTTTGCCATGAGAGTCCACCATACCTACCTATGGATTGAGTAAGATCCTTGAAGTAAGTTCTTATCGGTGCATGCAATAAAAATTGCTCTCTAAATATGTATGACTTATTCGTGTGAAGAAAATAAGCTTTATACGATCTTGTTATGGAAGCAATAAAAGCGACGGACTGCATAATAAAGGTCCATATACAAGTGGCAATATAAAGTGACGTTCTTTTGCATTAAGATTTTGTGCACCCAACCATAAAAGCGCATGACAACCTCTGCTTTCCTCTGTGAAGGGCCTATCTTTTACTATTATCTTCTACCCTTATACAAGAGTCATGGTGATCAACACCTTTCCTTTTTACACTTTTTCCTTTGGCAAGCACTTTGGGTTGGGGTGATCCAGATATATATATCCACTTGGATGTAGGCATTCATAAATTATTATTGTTGACATTACCCTTGAGGTAAAAGGTTGGGAGGCGAAACTATAAGCCCCTATCTTTCTCTGTGTTCGATTAAAACTTTGGATCCATAAATATCACGTGAGTGTTAGCAATTGTGAAAGATTAAATGTTAGTTGAGTATGTGGGATTTGCTAAATCAAAGCTTTGACATAGACCCTTCCTGAAAATAAGATGAATTGCAATTGTTTGATGACTGAGAAAGTAGCTTGCTAGTTTTCAAGAAAGTTTATGGTCTATGCTTTAACATGTGAATAGCTTGTTACTTGATCATGAAAAGTTTTATGAGATGAGCTACTGTTATGACATATAATGATGCTAGAAAAGGTGATTAAAATTATCATTGATCAAACTTGTGCACCTGCTAGCATTCACACTTCATAAATTCTTTCTTTTATCATTTACCTACTCGAGGACGAGTAGGAATTAAGCTTGGGGATGCTGATACTTCTCCAACATATCTATAATTTATGAAGTATTCATGCTATTATATTATCTGTTTTAGATGTTTAATGGGCTTTATTATGCACTTTTATATGATTTTTGGGACTAACCTATTAACCTAGAGCCCAGTGCCAGTTTCTGTTTTTTCCTTGTTTTTGAGTTTTACAGAAAAGGAATACCAAACGGAGTCCAATTGACGTGCCAATATTTGATGAATTTTTATGGACCAAAAGAAGCCCCAGGAGTGCAAGAGTTGGGCCAGAAGAGTCGCGGGCTGCCGACTAGGGTGGGGGCCACGCCCGCTCCCCTAGGGCGCCCCATGCCTCGTGAACAGCCCGGAGACCCCCCCTGACGTGAAACCTACGCCAGAATTCCTATAAATACTGAAACCTCCAGAAAAGAACCTAGATCGGGAGTTCCGCCGCCGCAAGCCTCTCTAGCTACCAAAAACCAATCGGGACCCTATTCCGGCACCCTGACGGAGGGGGAATCCCTCATCGGCGGCCATCTTCATCATCCCAATGCTCTCCATGACGAGGATGGAGTAGTTCACCCTCGGGGCCGAGGGTATGTACCAGTAGCTATGTGTTTGATCTCTCTCTCTCTCTCGTGTTCTTGATTTCGCATGATCTTGATGTATCGCGAGCTTTGCTATTATAGTTGGATCTTATGATGTTTCTCCCCCTCTACTCTCTTGTAATGGATTGAGTTTTCCCTTTGAAGTTATCTTATCGGATTGAGTCTTTAAGGATTTGAGAACACTTGATGTATGTCTTGCATGTGCTTATTTGTGGTGACAATGGGATATTCACGTGATTCACTTGATGTATGTTTTGGTGATCAACTTGCGGGTTCAGTGACCTTGTGAACTTATGCATAGGGGTTGGCACACGTTTTCGTCTTGACTCTCCGGTAGAAACTTTGGGGCACTCTTTGAAGTACTTTGTGTTGGTTGAGTAGATGAATCTGAGATCGTGTGATGCATATTGTATAATCATGCCCATGGATACTTGAGGTGACAATGGAGTATCTAGGTGACATTAGGGTTTTGGTTGATTTGTGTCTTAGGGTGTTATTCTAGTATGAACTCTATGATAGATTGAACGGAAAGAATAGCTTCATGTTATTTTACTACGGACTCTTGAGTAGATAGATCAAAAATGTAACTTTAAGGTGGTTTCATACCCTACAATAATCTCTTTGTTGTTCTCCACTATAGGTGACTTTGGAGTGACTCTTTGTTGCATGTTGAGGGATATTTATATGATGCAGTTATGTTATTATTGTTGAGAGAACTTGCACTAGTGAAAGTATGAACCTCAGGCCTTGTTTCCTAGCATTGCAATACCGTTTACACTCACTTTTACCACTTGTTACCTTGCTGTTTTTATAATTTCAGATTACAAATACCTTTATCATCCATCCATATTGCACTTGTATCACCATCTCTTCGCCGAACTAGGGCACCTATACAAATTACCATTGTATTGGGTGTGTTGGGGACACAAGAGACTCTTTGTTATTTGGTTGCAGGGTTGTTTGAGAGAGACTATCTTCATCCTACGCCTCCCACGGATTGATAAACCTTAGGTCATCCACTTGAGGGAAATTTGCTACTGTCCTACAAACCTCTGCACTTGGAGGCCCAACAACGTCTACAAGAAGAAGGTTGTGTAGTAGACATCACGTTACTCTGTTCTTATGAACTTAATACTCTAGATGCATGCTGGATGGCGGTCGATGTGTGGAGTAATAGTAGTAGATGTAGAATCGTTTCGGTCTACTTGACAAGGACGTGATGCCTATGTTCATGATTATTATGCGCTCTTCTATCAATTGCTCGGCAGTAATTTGTTCACCCACCATAATACATGCTATCTCGAGATAAGCCACTAGTGAAACCTATGGCCCCCGGATCTATTTTCCATTATATTGAATCTATTAGTTTCCCGTCAACTTGCCAATTTCTGTCGCCGTTCCTTTTATTGCAATCTTTACTTTCCAATCTATACAACAAAAATACCAAAAAAATTTACTTTACTATCTCTATCAGATCTCACTTTTGTGAGTGGCCGTGAAGGGATTGACAACCCCTTTATCGCGTTGGTTGCAAGGTCCTTGATTGTTTGTGTAGGTACTAGGTGACTTGTGTGTCGTCTCCTACTGGATTGATACCTTGGTTCTCAAAACTTAGGGAAATACTTACGCTACTTTGCTGCATCACCCTTTCCTCTTCAAGGGAAAACCAATGCATGCTCAAGAGGTAGCAAGAAGGATTTCTGGCGCCGTTGCCAGGGAGATCTACGCCAAGTCAAGACATACCAAGTACCCATCATAAGCTCTTCTCCCTCGCATTACATTATTTGCCATTCGCCTCTCTTTTTCCTCTCCCCCACTTCTAAAACGATTTTCGAAAACCTTTGACTTTTCTTCGCCCCTCTTCTGTTCGTCTCTTTTCGCTTGCTTCTTGTGTGCTTGTGTGTTGGATTGATTGTTTTTCACGATGGCTCAAGATAATACAAAATTGTGTGACTTTTACAATACCAACAACAATGATTTTATTAGCACTCCAATTGCTCCTACTACCGATGCTGAATCTTGTGAAATTAATACCGCTTTGTTGAATCTTGTTATTGAAGATCAATTTTCTGGCCTTCCTAGTGAAGATGTCGTGATACGTCTCCAACGTATCTATAATTTTTTATTGTTCCATGCTATTATATTACCTGTTTTGCATGTTTATGGGCTTTACTTTACACTTTTATATCATTTTTGGGACTAACCTACTAACCGAAGGCCCAGCCCGAATTGTTGTTTTTTGCCTATTTCAGTGTTTCGCAGAAAAGGAATATCAAACGGAGTCCAAACAGAATGAAACCTTCGAGAGCGATCTTTTTGGAACAAACGTGATCCAGAGGACTTGGAGTGGAAGTCAAGAAACAAGTGAGGCGGCCACGAGGGTGCCCGGCACGCCCCCTACAGGTGGGCGCGCCCCCACCCTCGTGGGCCCCTCGAGCATCCACCAACCTACTTCTTCCTCCTACATATACCCATGTACCCTGAAAACATTAGAAGCGACCACGAAAAACTATTTCCACCGCCGTAACCTTCTGTATCCGCGAGATCCCATCTTGGAGCCTTCGCCGGTGCTCCGCCGGAGGGGGAATAGACCATGGAGGGCCTCTACATCATCTCCAAGGCCTCTCCGATGAGTTGTGAGTAGTCTACCACAGACCTTAGGGTCCATAGTTATTAGCTAGATGGCTTCTTCTCTCTCTTTGAATCTCAATACAAAGTTCTCCTTCCTCTTCTTGGAGATCTATTCGATGTAACTCTTTTTGCGATGTGTTTGTCGAGATCCGATGAATTGTGGGTTTATGATCAAGTTTATATATGAGAAATATTTGAATCTCCTCTGAATTCTTTTATGTGTGATTAAGTTATCTTTGCAAGTCTCTTCGAATTATTAGTTTGATTTGGCCTACTAGATTGATCTTTCTTGCAATCGGAGAAGTGCTTAGCTTTGGGTTCAATATTATGAACTTAATACTCTAGATGCATGCTGGATAGCGGTCGATGTGTGGAGTAATAGTAGTAGATGTAGAATCGTTTCGATCTACTTTTCGCGGACGTGATGCCTATATACATGATCATGCCTAGATATTCTCATAACTATGCACTCTTCTATCAATTGCTCGACAGTAATTTGTTCACCCACCGTAATACTTATGCTATCTTGAGAGAAGCCACTAGTGAAACCTATGGCCCCCGGATCTATTTTCCATCATATAAGTTTCCAATCTACTTTATTTTGCAATCTTTACTTTCCATTCTATATCATAAAAATACCAAAAATATTTATATTATCTTATTATCTCTATCAGATCTCACTTTCACAAGTGGCCGTGAATGGATTGGCAACCCCTTTATTGCATTGGTTGTGAGGTTCTTCTTTGTTTGTGTAGGTACAAGGGACTTGCGTGTAGCCTCCTACTGGATTGATACCTTGGTTCTCAAAAACCGAGGGAAATACTTACGCTACTTTGCTGCATCACCCTTTCCTCTTAAAGGGAAAACCAATGCAGTGCTCAAGAGGTAGCAAGAAGGATTTCTGGCGCCGTTGCCGGGAAGGTCTTCGCTCAAGTCAAGACATACCAAGTACCCATCACAAACTCATCTCCCTCGCACTTACATTATTTTCCATTTGCCTCTCGTTTTCCTCTCCCCCACTTCACCCTTTTCCGTTTTATTCGCCCTCTCTTTCCCAATCTCCTCTCTCTTTCGCTTGCCTTTTTGTTTGCTTGTGTGTTGGATTACTTGTCATGATGGCTCAAGATAATACCAAATTATGTGATTTTTCCAATACCAATAATAATGATTTCCTTAGTACTCCGATTGCTCCTCTTAATGATGTTGAGTCTTGTGAAATCAATGCTGCCTTGCTAAATCTTGTTATGGAAGATCAATTCTCCGGCCTTCCTAGTGAAGATGTCGCTACCCATCTAAACAACTTTGTTGATTTGTGTGAGATGAAAAAGAAGAAAGATACGGATAATAATATTGTTAAATTGAAGTTATTTCCGTTTTCACTTAGAGATCGTGCTAAATTTTGGTTTTTGTCTTTGCCTAAAAATAGTATTGATTCATGGAATAAGTGCAAAGATGCCTTTATCTCTAAGTATTTTCCTCCCGCTAAGATCATCTCTCTTAGGAACGATATTATGAATTTTAAACAACTTGATCATGAGCATGTTGCCCAATCTTGGGAAAGAATGAAATTGATGATTCGCAATTGCCCTACTCATGGTTTGAATTTATGGATGATCATACAAAATTTTTATGCCGGATTGAATTTTGCTTCTAGAAATCTTTTAGATTCGGCCGCGGGAGGCACATTTATGGAAATCACCTTAGGAGAAACTACTAAACTTCTTGATAATATTATGGCTAATTATTCTCAATGGCACACCGAAAGATCTACTAGTAAAAAAGTACATGCTATAGAAGAAATTAATGTTTTGAGTGGAAAGATGGATGAACTTATGAAATTGTTTGCTACTAAGAGTGCTTTATTGATCCCAATGATATGCATTTGTCTACTTTGATTGAGAATAATAATGAATCTATGGATGTGAATTTTGTTGGTAGGAATAATTTTGGTAACAATGCTTATAGAGGAAACTTTAATCCTAGACCGTTCCCTAGTAATCCCTCTAATAATTATGGAAATTCCTACAATAATTCCCATGGAAGTTTTAATAATATGCCCTCTGATTTTGAAAAGAGTGCGAATGAATTTATGGTCTCTCAAAAGAATTTTAATGCCTTGCTTGAAGAAAATTACTTAAAGTTGATGATTTGGCTAGGAACATTGATAGACTTTCGCTTGATGTTTTTTTATGGGAAGAACAGTAGGAGAGGCTCCTACTGTATTTTCATATATAGGAAGAAACTTACACAGTTACATCATATGTACATACAGCTCCATTCAGACCACCCACAATGAGAGTGAGGATCCCTATTTCAAACAAAGAACTAGATGAAAATTCTAACGTATCAAAGATCAGCTAGGAAGGAGTCTATGAGAGCAAAGTACTCTCTCTTGGTTCTGTGTTGTAGAAGACCAAAATCTTCCTTGAATCTTCGAAGCCAAGAGTTGATGGAAGGGTCCACCCTTCTGAAATGCTTGCTATTTCTCTCCTTCCATAAACTCCAGGCTGCCACAAGGAAGATGTCAAGGAATAGGGGGCCCTTCCAGGTGTCTTTGGTTGTTTGGAGAAGGTGTA
Organism: Triticum dicoccoides; assembly: GCF_002162155.2. Taxonomy (NCBI): domain Eukaryota; kingdom Viridiplantae; phylum Streptophyta; class Magnoliopsida; order Poales; family Poaceae; genus Triticum; species Triticum dicoccoides. Next base: position 110,024,176 of record NC_041393.1, read on the forward strand.
GACGGCATTGAAATGTCGGCCAAACGATCCCAAGTTTATGCCAGTAGGCTTGACTAAAAGGACACGTGAAGATCATGTGATCCACCGTTTCTTCATCTGGACCCCCACATAGTAGGCAACTGTGGTCATCCCCGATGTCATAATGGCGTCATTTTAGCATGTTACGTGTGTTTAGCCTATCGTGGAAAAGGAGCCATCCGAAGACCTTAATCCTCATGATGCAATGAGAGCGCCAAAGACTTTTGAAAATGGGGTAGGCTTGGGCATCTCTGAAGAGATACTGATAGTAGTCTCTTGACCTAAACTCCGTCTTGCCCCAAACATAGTGCCAAACATCATTAACGGACGTGGTCGGGCTCATGTGCAGGGAGAGCAATTGGATGTCACGCACCTCAGACAAAGCTTGAGGCGAGAGCGGTAGATGAAAGGCCTCAGCCAATGACGTAGTCTCCAAGAAACCCTTGATGGATGCATCTTCCTGTATGGAAAATGAAAAAGCATCGGGGTGTGTGGTTTGGAGTACATCTTGTCCCCATAGATCCTTCCAAAACAACGCAGACGTGCCCGATACCACTTGCACATGAGAGATCCCACGGAAAATTGGAGTGAGTTTCAAAATGTCTCGCCACCAGAAGGAGCCGACCGGTGGCATGGCATGTGGAATTTTGTCAGTATAGTAAGTGCCCCACAGTAATTGTACCCAAGGAATGTCCATCTTGTTGTAAAACTTATGAAGGAATTTCAAAAGCAATGCTTCATTAAGCAGCTTGATGTTGATGACCCCGAGGCCTCCATGCTTCTTAGGTTTACACACCATATCCCAGGCAGCAAGTGAGTTGCATTTCTCCCCTTGCTCACTTTTCTTGGTCCAGAGGCATCTTCTCCTGATCTTGTCGAGCATCTCAAGCAGTTTCGGTGAGAACTTAAGCGTGCACATGGCGTAAATGAGGAGCGAGGTAACAATAGCGTTAAGCCAAGAAAGCTTCCCCCCGTACGACATCATAGCAATGGTAGGTGTGAGACGACGTTCAGCACTGCAAACCAGCGGCATAAGATCAAGGATCATTGGTTTGGAGGTGCCAAGAGGCAGACCACGGTAAGTGAACGGCATCGATCCAACAGAGCAACCGAATAGGTTAGCAAAGGTAGTGGCAGCATCGGTAGATAGATTGATTGGTATGAGCGTGGACTTCTAGAAATTGATTCGTAAGACGATCGAAGAGGCATAATCAGTGAGGATCCCTTTCATGGTGGCAGCTTGTTGCAGGCATGCAGGCATTACAAGAATTGTATCATCCGCGTATTGGATCACCGAATATTCCGTTTGACTTGCGCAAGGGAAAGGCAGCTGTATTCGTCCTTGTCGGAAGGCCTCATTAATGGCAGCCTGAAGGAGGTCAGTGGAAAGGACAAAGATTAGGGGGAGAGCGGGTCCCCCTGGCGCACTCCCGTTCGGCAATGAAACTGTCGGCGAGGAACTCCGTTAAGAAGCACTAAAGATCTGCCAGTGGAGAAGATACAATATATCCAAGAGAGCCATTTGTCATTGAAGCCCATGTGCTTCATGATATTAAGCATGGGAGCGTGCTCAATCGTGTTGAAACCTTTGGCAAAATCTAGCTTTAGAAGAATGATCTCTCTCTTTGAGGTTTGACATTGGTGGATATACTGGAAGGCCCAGGCGAGGCAGTCTTGGATCGTGCGACCTTTGATGAACCCGTACTGGTTTGTATGAACAATTTGCAGGATAACACGCTGTAACCGATTCGCAAGGAGTTTGGTAAGCAACTTCAGACAGCAGTTTAGCAGTGTGATTGGTCGATAGTCATTAACCGTCTCAGATGAGTTGGTTTTTGGGATCAGAGTAATGAAACCATCATTTATGCTTGTCAAGTCCAGACTAGCTTCATGAAATTGGTCACAAAGAGCATAGAAGTCATGCTTGATCAAAGGCCAGCAGGCTTTCAGAAAGGCACCACTAAATCCATCCGGACCAGGCGCCCGGTCAGAAGGCATGTCCTTAATTACTTCATCAATTTCCGCATGCAAGAATTTATCAGTCAGGTGGTCCAAGTTAGTACGACGTTGTATGATGTCACGGAGACTGAACCTCATTTTAGTTGGTCGAGAAGTGCCCAGTCGATTAGTATAGGTTTGAAAAAGCAGAGCTTCCTTCTCATTGTGGTCATCAACAGTTTCTCCAGCATCATTTCTGAAACTTGCAATGTTGTTGCGTCTAAACCTTTCAGTGGCAATAGCTTGGAAGAAATTTGTATTTTCGTCCCCAAACTTGATCCAGCGAATGGTACATCATTTCTTCCAATATATGTTTTGGTAACGAGGGAGGCGCAATAAGTGTTTCTTGAGAATGTTGCGGAAGTTCATCTCAGGGATTGTCAAAACTCTGTTGTTTTCAAGCTCATCTAAATGTGCCAAAGTTTCATTACAGTTAGTGATTGCAACAGTGAGAGGAGAGATGTTTTTGCTCCATTTTTTGAGTGCATATCGTAGCGCCTTGAACTTACGACAAAGAACAGTCGCAACATTAGAGGATCTAACAGGCGCGTTCCAAACCGCTTGTACTATGTCATTGAAGCCGGGGTGCAAAATCCAGTATGGTTCGAATCTGAAAACTTTGCTGCGGGGTATGGTTGTTTGAATGGAGACTAGACATGGCACATGATCAGAAACAGGTTTACCGAGGGGTTTAACCATGGTGTTAGGGTATGCATTGGTCCAATGGATCGAGGTAAAGAACCATTCTAACTGTTTGAGTAGGGGTTCCTGCTGCATATTACTCCAGGTAAACATTCGGCCTTTAATGGGCAGTTCAATTAGGCTCAACTTGCGGATTATATTGTTAGAAGTGCACATATCGTTCGGGCATCCCCCAGGCTTGTTACGGTTGTCAGGAGCTCTGATGTAATTGAAATCACCGAGCAAAAGCCAGTCTTGAGTGGGGGGGATGACAAGATCATAAATCCAATTAGTAAAGGTTAGACGAGCATCTCCAGAGCACGGCCCGTAAATGTTAGCCAGGGTCCAAGTGTGAGCTGATAAGGTGCTCGTGAAGGTAATAACCAGAGCAAAATCAGAAGAGAAAATGACATTGCCAGAGAAGACCGAACTTTTCCAAATAGTAACTAAGCCTCCCGAGGCTCCTTGGGAGGGAACAAAAGCAAATTTATCAAATTGTCTCGGACAACAAGACTTAATAAATGCTAAATCAAAAGTGGTCTTTTTAGTCTCTTGCAGGCAAATAACCGAACAACCACTAGAGCGGACCGCATTATTCAGAGCAAGTTGCTTATCATCCGAGTTCAGGCCACGGATGTTCCAGCAAAGTACATTCCAGTTGATCCGCGGAGGCATGCTGACAGCAAGAAATTAAACCCTGGGAGTAGCGGACATATCCACTGGCTCCGGCGAAGCGGGGACCTGCTCTTGCGACTCCACCCTAACTGATGAAGGTGTAGCAGTGAGGATTTCTTCAGACAGTTCTGCTGGACGGATCGCGCACCTGTTGATGCCAATATCTTGAAGCACGGGAACTGGGGTGGGAGGTAAGATCGCCTCATGTGCATCCTCAGCAGAAGACGAAGATCCAATTGATGGTATCAGTCGGGGTTTGACCCGAGAGATCATAGGGCGAGCGTCAGTTACCTGCTGAGATTTGAAACCGTTGAATTTGTTGGAGCGGCTGCTACGACAAACCTCGGTAGTGGATATGGGAGCAGCGGGGCGTGTGCGACGACCACGAGTGACCACAGGCCCAGATGGCAGGGAGATAGTATTGACTACAGTCAGTCCAGGTGGATCCGAAGCGATTCTGTCAGTAAGCGGGCTAGAAACATTCCCTGGGCTAGCAGGAGACATGACAGGAGCGGCAGGCACCATCACCCAACTGGTTTTGCTGGTCAGACAAATTTTTCTGTGGTGGCTCATCATGGATTTCTTCAATAGTCATGGTGGTAGGCATAGTTCGTGCAGTATGGCAATGGGAGAAGGTGAGCCCAGAAGCATCAGAGGACACAGTGACCTGAAGATCCAAGTTGTTAGGCCTTAAACCATAACCAGCACTCCACGGTCCAATGGCCGCAATCATGGGGCGAAGAGCATGAAGCATGTAAGTATTGAGCTATTGGCGGGGGATGGGGTCATTCAACAGTAAGTTGATCAGTTCAGAACCTTCCGCTGACAGCCCAAACCGAATACCACTGTGGTGCAGAGCAACAGACATAGTAACAGGTGCAGGGATAGAACGTTGCTGATAAACAGGTGCAGATAGAGGGACTAAAATCAGAGCAGAGTCTTCAGAGCTATCATCAGTAGCAGAGAAAGTGTCGTGCCAGGCATCCAAAGCATTATCAGACAAGTTATCATATGGTACAATACCATGCTGGATAGTTAAACCTTGTGACGCTAACCAAGCCTGATAATTCATCAAGTGAGGAGGGAGTTGTGGCAGAGGAGGAGCTGGTGGAGCAGGCCAGGCATCCCAAGCATCATGGTTCTGAGCAGGCCCATTTCCCTGGTTGGCGCCTCCAGCACCAGGGGCGCTGTTCTGAACTAACCAATTATGCACTTATTGCTGATAAAGCTGCTCAGCCGTGAGCTCAGGACCAAAGAGTGGATGCGGGTTACCGTCCGGTGGTGGTGGGTCTTCACCTAGAGCAAGGACCTCAGGGAGCAGTCCGTTCCAGTCATTGCTGCGTAAGATTGTAACTTGCACAGTCCAACAGTCACGAGCACCACCCAGTTGCTAGACAACAAAGCTTTTGGGAATCAAACGAAGGCGCAGAACACGAGATTTGAGCAGGATATACCTTCTATCTTGGCGGGGATTATACCAACGGACCAGGGAACCATATCCACCCAATGCTTTTGTGATGTAGTAGTCTGTCTGGTAATCATATGGGAATCCAAAGAACATCAGCCATACCTCAGGGCCAAAAGAAGTTGTGCGACGGTTCAGAGCTTCATCGTGCGGCACAAAAGTGATGAGAAGATCTTCTTCTTCAAGATCGATGGGTGTGGTGACCGCAGTGTCGCACATAAAAGCATCCACAAACCCGAAGATGCCAATGCCAAGAGGATGATCAGATGACTCAGTAGTGAATAGCTGAGATTCATGTAACAGACCTTCAATCATGTTGCGAATGGCGGCACGACGATGCAGAGGAACATAGTGACTGGCTTCGGCAATGGCGAGGAAGTCATGGTTGAGCGGTGCAATGGGGCCGACTACCATCCCACTGCGAACCAATCGATCCGCCGGACCGGGCTCGACGGCGAAGCCAGGAGGAAGGAACGACACTGGATTGAGCGGGTAGTTCGCCATGGGAGAGGAGGTGTAGGTGGGCGATGGAGACTGCAAGAGTGACGGGACTGGTCTCTGCAGCGGTGTGACGAGACCCGAGGCGGAAGATGGACCGTGAGGGGTAGGAATGGAAAGCTGTGGATTCTTGGGCTTCCATTTCCATTTTTTGTTATACCGCAACTTATGACAGGATCGCTCCACGTGTCCGTAGAAGCCACAGGCACAGCATCTGACGGTGGATCTCTTGCGGCGAGTATTAGGCAAGTCGATGGTATTTGGTAAGCTTCCGGGCTGATTGATACATTGCCCCTGACGGTCGATATCAGATTGATCGTGCAAGACAGGGCAGGTCCGAGAATTAGGCCTTGACGGGCAAGCGACCGCTTTGTGTCCTGGCGACGAGCAGTTAATGCAAATCAGCAATGCCTGGCAAGAGTACTTATGGTGGCCCCATTGGAGACAGCGCGGGCGAAGAACTGCCCAATTTTTTGATAAATCTGAAATATCAGCAGCTGAATATTGTGCTTGGGCTAAATCGGCCATGTGCCGGGTCGAAAGGATAGCGGGCCAAGAAGTATGCGCGGGGGCATATTTGAAAGCCGAGCGCAGGAAGCATTGCGGTAACTGCGGATATGGGCTGGTCAGAGGATAATTAAAGGACCCCAATTTAATGAAATTAACCTGCTGATTCTCCTCTAATTTTGCCAAGCATAAAAAATGCGCAATTAATGCTTCTTGATTAGCGCTGTCAGAGGTTGGATGAACAGGTTGTCCAGAATGATTAACCAAAAATCCATGAAATGAAGAAACTGTGTCCAAGTGGGAAGAGTCCTTCGCAAATTGATGATTCAAAGAACCTTGGGCCGAAGATGAGGATGCCTCCCTGGCATTAGCATTGGAGAACTGCATACGATCCAATGGGGATAAGCCAAACTTGCCCAAAACCATATCGGAGCCAGAGTCTCTCTGGGCACTAGAGTGTAAAAAATTGAGAGAAGGCTTAATGGCCATTGGTCAGCGAGCAGAAATATCCAGAAGCTCTTGATCAGCATGCCAATAAGGAGTCACAACTGGCGCGGGAGCAAAACGGCCATTGAAAAGATGGAAGTGGCAAACAAAGTCCAACCAAATTATGTCCCTCAAGCGATGAATGAAATGCCCCACCTTGTTATTGGCCACAAAGAACTTGAAAGAATGATCATTGATCTTGGACACACGAAAACCAGAACTAATACCCCCAATGCAACATTGCAACGCAATACCAACCGATTCCTTCGAAAGAACGAAAGAGGCCGAAGATAAGGAGACCACCAAAAAGAATTCCTTGGAGTCTCGAGAGGGGGAAAAATGGACTGTGGATCCAAACCTTCTTCTCACCTAATCTGCAAGGGCAAGGCCCGGAGCAAAATCCCAATGCAGGAGCCCTTCCATGGGGATCTAGCCTAGAAATCGCCATGGAGCTCAGAGGAGGGGGAGAGGGGTGGGTGGGAGAGGAGCCATCTTTCGCTTGAAACTTAGATCTACTCCTCCTAAGCATGATATCAATGAGTCTCTCAAATCTATGAGAATTTTCATTGATGAGTGCAAAGAAAGAACCGCTAGATTGCGTGCCAAGAAAGATTGCTTTGTGAAGGCATGTTCTTCTAGTTTCCATGAAAATAATGATGAAGATCTAAAAGTTATTGATGTGTCCCCTATTAAATCTTTGTTTTGTAATATGAATCTTAATAATGATGGGACTGGAGATGAGTCAACTTTAGTTAAAAGGCGTCCCAATGATTTGGAGTTTTTAGATCTTGATGCTAAATTTGGTAAAAGTGGAATTGGAGAGGTCAAAACTTTAAATAGCATAGAACCCACTATCTTGGATTTCAAGGAATTTAATTATGATAATTTTTCTTTAGAATGTTGTATTTCCTTGTTGCAATCCGTGTTGAATTCTCCTCATGCTTATAGTCAAAATAAAGCCTTTACCAAACATATTGTTGATGCCTTGATGCAATCTTATGATGAAAAACTTAATTTGGAAGTTTCTATACCTAGAAAACTTAATGATGAGTGGGAACCTACTATAAAGATTAAAGTTAAAGATCATGAGTGTTATGCTTTGTGTGATTTGGGTGCTAGTGTTTCCACAATTCTGAAAACTTTATGTGATATTCTAGGTTTCCATGATCTTGATGATTGCTCTTTAAATTTGCACCTTGTGGATTCTACCATTAAAAAGGCAATGGGAAGGATCAATAATGTTCTTATTGTTGCAAATAGGAACTATGTGCCTGTAGATTTTATCGTTCTTGACATAGATTGCAATCTTTCATGTCCTATTATTCTTGGTAGACCTTTTCTTAGAACGATTGGTGTGCTTATTGATATGAAGGAAGGGAATATTAGATTACAATTTCCATTAAAGAAAGGCATGGAGAACTTTCCAAGAAAGAAATTCAAATTACCTTATGAATCTATCATGCGAGCTACTTATGAATCAAGTGCCAAAGATGGCACTATCTAGATCTATCCTCGCATTTATGCCTAGCTTGGGGCGTTAAACAATAGCGCTAGTTGGGAGGCAACCCAATTTTATTTTTGTTGTTTTTGCTTCTGTTTAGTAATAAATTTTGCATCTATTTTCTGTTTATATGTGTTTTCTTGTTTTAATTAGTGTTTGTGCCAAGTAGAACCTATATGATAACCTATGGTAAGAGTTAATTTGATTCTGCTGAAAAACAGAAACAGTGTGCTCACGAGAAAAAACATCAATAAATCATAGAAACATTCTTTTGCGTTGATTCTTTTTTCTGTAGATCAATATACAAATTTCCTAGGACTTCCTATGTTGGTAGGATTTTTGGAGTTCTAGAAGTATTCGAAAGTTACAGATTCCTACAGACTGTTCTGTTTTTGACAGATTCTGCTTTTAGTGTGTTGTTTGCTTATTTTGATGCATCTATGGCTAGTATGTAGGGGTATGAACCATAGAGAAGTTGTAATACAGTAGTTTTAACACCAATATAAATAAATAATAAGTTCATTATAGTACCTTATGTGGTGGTTTTTCTTTCTTGCACTAACGGAGCTTATGAGATTTCCTGTTGAGTTTTGTGTTGTGAAGTTTTCAAGTTTTGGGTAAAGATTTGATGGACTATCGAATAAAGGGTGGCAAAAGCATAAGCGTGGAGATGCCCATGGAACCCCAAGATATTCAAGGATAACCAAAAGCCTAAGCTTGGGGATGCCCCGGAAGGCATCCCCTCTTTCATCTTCGTCTATCGGTAACTTTACTTGGAGCTATATTTTTATTCGCCACATGATATGTGTTTTGCTTGGAGCGTCGTGTATGATATGAGTCTTTGCTTGTTAGTTTACCAAAATCATCCTTGCTGTACACACCTATTGGGATAGACCCACATGATTTAGAATTTATTAGAATACTCTATGTGCTTCACTTATATTTTTTGAGCTAGATAATTTTTGCTCTAGTGCTTCACTTATATTTTTAGAGCACGTAGGTGGTTTAATTTTGTAGAAATTGTTGATCTCTCATTCTTCACTTATATTATTTTGAGAGTCTTTTAGAACAGCATGGTATTTTCTATGGTTATAAAATTGATCCTCGAATGATGGGCATCCAAGTTGGGTATAATAAAAACTATCATAGAAGTGAATTGGATGCTATGATCAATTTGATACTTGATAATTGTTTTGAGATATAGAGGTGGTGATATTAGAGTCGTGCTAGTTGATGTAATTTTGAATTTAAAGAATACTTGTGTTGAAGTTGGCAAGTCCCGTAGCATGCACGTATGGTAAAAGTTGTGTAATAAATTTATTGTATGGGGTGCTCTTTTGATTGCCTTCCCTTGTGTGGAGGCCGGGGGCGCGTGATGGTTAACTCCTACCAACCTCCCCCCTAGGAGCATGCGTGTAGTGCTTGGTTTTTGATGACTTGTAGATTTTTGCAATAAGTATATGAGTTCTTTATGACTAATGTTGAGTCCATGGATTATACACACTCTCACCTTCCATCATTGCTTGCTTCTTCGGTACCGTGCATTGCCCTTTCTCACGTGAGAGTTGGTGCAAACTTCACTGGTGCATCCAAACCCCGTGATACGCTACGCTCTATCACACATAAACCTCCTTATATCTTCCTCAAAACAACCACCATACCTACCTATTTATGGCATTTCCATAGCCATTCCGAGATATATTGCCATGCAACTTTCCACCGTTCCGTTCATCATGACACGCATCATCATTGTCATATTGCCTTGCATGATCATGTAGTTGACATCGTATTTGTGGCAAAGGCACCATGCATAATTTTTCATACATGTCACTCTTGATTCATTGCCCATCCCGGTACACCGCCGGAGGCATTCGTATAGAGTCATATCTTGTTCTAGTTTTGAGTTGTAATTCATGAGTTGTAAATAAATAGAAGTGTGATGATCATCATTATTTGAGCATTGTCCCTTAAAAAAAGAAAGGCTAAAAAAAGAAGAAAAAAGGCCAAAGAAAAAAAGGCCAAAAAAGGAAGGCCCAAAAAATATATAAAGGGGACAATGTTACTATCTTTTTCCACACTTGTGCTTCAAAGTAGCACCATGTCTTCATATAGAGAGTCTCATTTGTTGTCTCTTTCATATACTAATGGGGAATTTTCATTATAGAACTTGGCTTGTATATTCCAACGATGGGCTTCCTCAAAACAACCTAGGTCTTCATGAGCAAGCAAGTTGGATGCACACCCACTTAGTTTCTTTTGTTGAGCTTTCATACATTTATAGCTCTAGTGCATCTGTTGCATGGCAATCCCTACTCCTCATGTTGACATCAATTGATGGTCATCTCCATAGCCCGTTGATTAGCCTCGTCAATATGAGACTTTCTCCTTTTTTTGTCTTCTCCACACAACCTCCACCATCATATTCCATTCCACCCTTAGTGCTATATCCATGGCTCACGCTCATGTATTGCGTGAAAGTTGAAAAAAGTTTGAGATTGCTAAAGTATGAAACAATTGCTTGCCTGAAATTGGGGTTGTGCTTGATGGGAGTATTTTGTGTGATGAAAATGAAACATATCCTAAATATATGATTTTGTAGGGATGAACTTTCTTTAGCCATGTTATTTTGAGAAGACATGATTGCTTTATTAGTATGCTTGAAGTATTACTATTTATTATGTCAATATGAAATTTTATTTTGAATCATTTGGATCTGAATATTCATGCCACAATAAAGAGAAATACATTGAGAAATATGCTAGGTAGCATTCCACATCAAAAATTCTGTTTTTATCATTTACCTACTCGAGGACGAGCAGGAATTAAGCTTGGGGATGCTTGATACATCTCCAATGTATCTATAATTTTTGATTGTTCCATGCTATTATATTACCTGTTTTGGATGTTTATGGGCTTTACTTTACACTTTTATATCATTTTTGGGACTAACCTACTAACCGGAGGCCCAGCCCAAATTGCTAGTTTTTTTGCCTATTTAAATGTTTCACAGAAAAGGAATATCAAACAGAGTCCAACCGGAATGAAACCTTCGGGAGCGATCTTTTTGGAACAAACGTGATCCAGAGAACTTGGAGTCGAAGTCAAGAAACAAGCGAGGCGGACACGAGGGTGCCCGGCGCGCCCCTACAGGTGGGTGCGCCCCCACCCTCGTGGGCCCCTCGAGCATCCACCGACCTACTTCTTCCTCCTACATATACCCATGTACCCCGAAAACATCAGAAGCGACCACAAAAAACTATTTCCACTGCTGTAACCTTCTGTATCCATGAGATCCCATCTTGGAGCCTTTGTCGGCGCTCCGTCGGAGGGGGAATCCACCACGGAGGGCCTATACATCATCTCCAAGGCCTCTCCGATGAGTTGTGAGTAGTTTACCACAGACCTTCGGGTCCATAGTTATTAGCTAGATGGCCTCTTCTCTCTCTTTGAATCTCAATACAAAGTTCTCCTTCTTCTTCTTGGAGATCTATTCGATGTAACTCTTTTTGCGGTGTGTTTGTCGAGATCCGATGAATTGTGGGTTTATGATCAAGTTTATCTATGAGAAATATTTGAATCTCCTCTGAATTCTTTTATTGGTGATTAAGTTATCTTTGCAAGTCTCTTCGAATTATTAGTTTGGTTTGGCCTACTAGATTGATCTTTCTTGCAATAGGAGAAGTGCTTAGCTTTGGGTTCAATCTTGCGGTGTCCTTTCCCAGTGATAGCAGGGGCAGCAAGGCACGTATTGTATTGTTTCCATCGAGGATAAAAAGATGGGGTTTATATCATATTGCATGAGTTTATCCCTCTACATCATGTCATCTTTCTTAATGCGTTACTCTGTTCTTCATGAACTTAATACTCTAGATGCATGCTGGATAGAGGTCGACGTGTGGAGTAATAGTAGTAGATGCAGGCAGGAGTCGGTCTACTTGTTACGGACGCGATGCCTATATACATGATCATGCCTAGATAATCTCATAACTATGCGCTTTTCTATCAATTGCTCGACAGTAATTTTTTCACCCACCGTAACAATTATGCTCTCTTGAGAGAAGCCACTAGTGAAACCTATGGCCCCCGGGTCTATCTCTTATCATATAAGATTTCAATCTACTTTTATTTGCATCTTTATTTTTCCAATCTATATCATATAATACCAAAAATATATTTATCTTATCATATTATCTCTATCAGATCTCACTTTCGCAAGTGGCCTTGAAGGGATTGACAACCCCTTTATTGTGTTGGTTGCGAGTTCTTGTTTGTTTGTGTAGGTGCGTGGGACTTGTGAGGAGCCTCCTACTGGATTGATACCTTGCTTCTCAAAAACTAAGGGAAATACTTACACTACTATTACTGCATCACCCTTTTCTCTTCAAGAAAAACCAATGCAAGCTCAAGACGTAGCATGCCGCAACCAATTTAAACAACTTCGTTGATTTGTGTGATATGCAAAAGAAGAAAGATGTGGATAATGATATTTTTAAATTGAAGCTATTTCCGTTTTTGCTTAGAGATCATGCTAAAACTTGGTTTTCTTCTTTGCCTAAAAATAGTATTGATTCATGGAATAAGTGCAAAGATGCTTTTATCTCTAAGTATTTTCCTCCTGCCAAGATCATCTCTCTTAGAAACAATATTATGAATTTTAAGAAACTTGATCATGAGCATGTTGCACAAGCTTGGGAGAGGATGAAATTAATCATACGTAATTTCCCTATACATGGTTTGAATTTGTGGATGATTATACAAAAAATTATGCCGGATTAAATTTTGCTTCTAGAAATCTTTTAGATTCGGCCGCGGGAGGCACTTTTATGGAAATCACTTTAGGATAAGCTACTAAACTCCTAGACAATATTATGGTTAATTATTCTCAATGGCACACCGAAATATCCACTAGTAAAAAAGTTCATGGAATTGAAGAAATTAATGTTTTGAGTGGAAAGATGGATGAACTTATGAAATTGTTTGCTAATAAATGTGTTTCTTCTTATCCTAATGATATTCCTTTGTCCACTTTTATTGAGGATAATAATGAATCTATGGATGTGAATTTTGTTGGTAGGAACAATTTTGATAGCAATGCGTATATTGAGGAAATTTTAATCCTAGGCCGTTTCCTAGTAATTCCTCTAATAATTATGGTAACTCCTACAACAACTCTTATGGAAATTTTAATAAGATGCCCTCTGATTTTGAGAATAGTGTTAAAGAATTTATGAGTTCTCAAAAGAATTTCAATGCTTTGATTGAAGAAAAAATTCTTAAGATTGATGAGTTGGCTAGAAACGTGGATATAATTTCTCTTGATGTTGATTCTTTGAAACTTAGATCTACTCTACATAAGCATGATATCAATGAGTCTCTCAAATCCATGAGAATTTCCATTGATGAGTGCAAAGAAAGAACCGCTAGGATGCGTGCTAAAAAAGATTCCTTTATGAAAGCTTGTTCTTCTAGTTTTCATGATAATAATGATGAATATCTCAAAGTGATTGATGCGACTCCTATTAAATCTTTGTTTTCCAGTATGAATCTTGATAAAGATGGGACTAGAGATGAGTCAACTTTAGTTAAAAGGCGTCCCAATGATTCAGAGTTTTTAGATGTAGATGCAAAAATTGATAAAAGTGGGATTGAAGAAGTTAAAACTTTGCATAGCAATGAACCCATTATTTTGGATTTCAAGGAATTTAATTATTGCTCTTTGATAGATTGTATTTCCTTGTTGCAATCCGTGTTAAATTCTCCTCATGCTTATAATCAAAATAAAGCTTTTACTAAACATATTATTGATGCTTTGATGCAATCTTATGAAGAAAAGCTTGAACTAGAAGTCTTTATCCCTAGAAAACTTTATGATGAGTGGGAACCTACTATTAAAATTAAGATTAAATATTATGAATTCTATGCTTTGTGTGATTTGGGTGCTAGTGTTTCCACGATTCCAAAAACTTTGTGTGATGTGCTAGGTTTCCGTGAATTTGATGATTGTTCTTTAAATTTGCATCTCGTGAATTCCACCATTAAGAAACCTATGGGAAGGATTAATGATGTTCTTATTGTTGCAAATAGGAATTATGTGCCCATAGATTTCATTGTTCTTGATGTAGATTGCAATCCTACATGTCCTATTATTCTTGGTAGACCTTTCCTTAGAACGATTGGTGCAATTATTGACATGAAAGAAGGAAACATTAGATTCCAATTTCCATTAAGGAAAGGCATGGAACACTTTATTAGGAATAAAATTAAATTTCCTTATGAATCTATTATTAGAGCCACTTATGGATTGCATGCCAAAGATGGCAATACCTAGATCTATTCTTGTTTTTATGCCTAGCTAGGGGTGTTAAACGATAGCGCTTGTTGGAAGGCAACCCAATTTTATTTTTTGTTATTTACTTTTTGATCCTTTTTAGTAATAAATAATTCATCTAGCTTCTGTTTAGATGTGGTTTTATGTTTTAATTAGTGTTTGTCCCAAGTAGAACCTTTGGGAAGACTTGGGTGAAGTCTTTGCGATCTTGCGGTAAAAAACAGAAACTTTTGCACTCACGAGAATAGCTGTCATTTTTTACTGTAGAGTGCTTTGAGGTTGAATCTTTTTGTATATGATTAATAGACAAATTAGTCACGTCCACAAATTTATTTAAGAATTTTTAGAGTTACACAAGTATTCTAAAGTTACAGATTGCTACAGACTGTTCTGTTTTTGACAGATTCTGTTTTCCGTGTGTTGTTTGCTTATTTGGGGGGGGGGGGTATGAACCATAGATAAGTTGGAACACAGTAGGTTTAACACCAATATAAATAGATAATGAGTTCATTACAGTACCTTAAAGTGGTGGTTTATTTTCTTATACTAACGGAGCTCATGAGATTTTCTGTTGAAGTTTTGTGTTGTGAAGTTTTCAAGTTTTTGGGTAAAGATTTGATGGATTTTGGAATAAGGAGTGGCAAGAGCCTAAACTTGGGGATGCCCAAGGCACCCCAATATAATTCAAGGATAACCAAAATCCTAAGCTTAGGGATGCCCCGGAAGGCATCCCCTCTTTCGTCTTCGTCTATCGGTAACTTTACTTGCGGCTATATTTTTATTCACCACATGATATGTGTTTTGCTTGGAGCGTCTTGTATGATTTGAGTCTTTGCTTTTTAGTTTACCACAATCATCCTTGATGTAAACACCTTTTGGGAGAGACACGCATGAATCAGAATTTATTAGAATGCTCTATGTGCTTCACTTATATCTTTTGAGATAGACAATTTTGCTCTAGTGCTTCACTTATATCTTTTTAGAGCATGTTGGTGGTTTTATTTTATAGAAATTATTGATCTCTAATGCTTCACTTATATTATTTTGAGAGTCTTTTAGAACATCATGGTAATTTGCTTTGGTTATAAAATTAGTCCTAATATGATGGGCATCCAAGATGGATATAATAAAAGCTGTCATATAAAGTGCGTTGAATACTATGAGAAGTGATGCTTGATGATTGTTTTGAGATATGAATATGGTGATATTAGAGATATGCTAGTAGAGTAGTTGTGATTTGTGAATTTGAGGAATAGTTGTGTTAAAGTTTGTGATTCTATAGCATGCACGTATGGTGAACCGTTATGTGATGAAGTTGGAGCATGGTTTATTTATTGATTGCCTTCCTTATGTGTGGAGGTAGGGATCGCGCGATGGTTAAATCCTACCAGCCCTTCCCCTAGGAGCATGCGTGTAGTACTTTGTTTTGATTACTTGTAGATTTTTGCAATAAGTAAGTGAGTTCTTTATGACTAATGTTGAGTCCATGGATTATACACACTCTCACCCTTCCACCATTCCTAGCCTCTCTAGTACCGTGCAACTTTTGCCGGTACCATACACCCACCATATACCTTCCTCAAAACAGCCACCATACCTACCTATTATGGCATTTCCATAGCCATTCTGAGATATATTGCCATGAAACTTTCCACCGTTCCGTTTATTACGACACGCTCCATCATTGTCATATTGCTAGCATGATCATGTAGTTGACATCATATTTGTGGCAAAGCCACCGTTCATAAGTTTGTCATACATGTCACTCTTGAATCATTGCACATCCCGGTTCACCGCCAGAGGCATTCACATAGAGTCATATTTTGTTCTAATTCTTGAGTTGTAAGTAAATAAAAGTGTGATGATCTTCATTATTAGAGCATTGTCCCATGTGAGGAAAAGATGATGGAGACTATGATTCCCCCACAAGTTGGGATGAGGCTCCGGACTAAATAAAATAAAATAAAAAAAGAGGCCATAAAAAAGAGAGAAAAGGCCCAAATAAAAAAATGAGAGAAAAAGAGAGAAGGGACAATGCTACTATCCTTTTACCACACTTGTGCTTCAAAGTAGCACCATGATCTTCATGATAGAGAGTCTCCTATGTTGTCACTTTCATATACTAGTGGAAATTTTTATTATAGAACTTGGCTTGTATATTCCAATGATGGGCTTCCTCAAAAGTGCCCTAGGTCTTCATGAGCAAGCAAGTTGGATGCACACTGTAAGTGCATCTAGTGTCACCCCTAGTTGGTTTTGGAGTATTGACGACAAAGTTGGTTGAGGGACTAATGCGTTTGTGAGAATTGCAGGATAA
This sequence comes from Triticum dicoccoides, assembly GCF_002162155.2. Lineage (NCBI taxonomy): Eukaryota > Viridiplantae > Streptophyta > Magnoliopsida > Poales > Poaceae > Triticum > Triticum dicoccoides. The sequence continues at coordinate 110,040,650 of NC_041393.1, forward strand.
CGCAGGTAGTGTCCCTCATTGATTCGGTTTACCTATCGGAGATGACCCCTAAAAATGTATGAAGACATTGAAGATAATGGTGGTATGAGAAGATATTCATATTGAAGACTATGACATGAGAAGACATTGTGTGAAGACTATGGAGCGCGAAGACTATGTGGTTTTGTTGTTTCCTTTTCTTCTTTGTTGAGTCATAGGAACCACCGTACTGTTAAGTGGGGTCCAAGTGAACTAAGTCAGAGTGACTGAAGTGATGCTCAACCCAAATCCTATATCTTCGAGCGAAGACAATGAGAGCAAATCTTATCCAGAGCTGGATGAGTCAGCTTTGCTTGTAGCCCATGTAAAGTTGCCGCGTGTGTTTGAAATCTGACCATTGGAACATGTGTCAGTTCCTTAGTGACCCAGGGTCATTTCGGACAAATCAGGTCGGGTTGCCTTGTGGCTATAAATAGCCCACCCCCTACACCATAAATTGGTGGTTGCTCAGAGTTAGTATACGGCTTTTGTCATTTAAGAGCAACCCACCTAGAAGAATTTGAGAGAGAGAAATCCTTGCGAGGACAAAGCCCAAACACCCAGAGCCAAAGAGTGTTAGGCATCACTGAAGTCTTTCTGTCTGTGTGACCTGAAGACTTATTACACTTGAGGACTGTGCATCCTCCAGCCGGTTAGGCGTCGCGTTCTGAGCATCCAAGAGTCATTGTGGATTGCCGGATGAACAAAGTCCGTGAAGGTTTGGAAGTCTACCTTGAAGACTTACCAGAGTGATTGGGCGAGGACTAAGTGTCCTTAGCTCAAGGGGAATAAGGTGAAGACACGGTCTTCTGAGTTGAATCTCAGCCTCCCTAACCAGACGTACAGTTGTCACAGCAACTGGAACTGGTCCAACAAATCCTGTGTCCTCAACAAGTGACTGGTTCTATCTCTTCCCTCCTTTACTTTGAATTTGTCTTCGTGAAGTCATTGCCTATCTGTCTTATCTGTTTGACTTCATTGCTTAACTACTATTGTTGATTGGCTTCATACTATCTTCCATCCTGATCCTACTACCTAGCTGCTATTAGTCTTCGTACGTTAACGCTATTGCATACTTGACTATGGCTTGCTTGTTGTAGTTTATCTTCCGCTGCATATCAATTGGGTCATTTCCATTGTTTGTCTTCGAAACTTCCATGTTTTGAAGACTTAGAGAAAAATCGTCTATTCACCCCCCCTAGTCGATAACTAGCACTTTCAATTGGTATCAGAGCAAGGTACTCCCTTGTTCTGTGTGATTCAGTTTAACCACCTGGAGTTTAGCTATGTCGACTGCAGGGATAATCAAAGTCTCTGCTGCTTGCCCCGTGTTCGATGGAACAGAATATCCCTACTGGAAGAATAAGATGTGCATGCATCTTAAAGCCGTTGATGTCGACCTCTGGTATGTCGTCAAGAATGGCGTTCCCAAAACTGGTGAAGGTGTCACCCCTACTGATGTCAAGAAGTTCATTCAACTGGACTCGACTGCAAAGAACATCATCTGTGGTCATCTGACCAAAGGACAGTATGGCCGTGTGAGTGCTCTGGAAACATCAAAGCTAGTCTGGGACTGGCTGTCCAAGGTCAATGAAGGCGTCTCTACACAGAGAGACCATAGGATTAGTGTTCTTCGCAATCTCTTCAATCGCTTCAAGAGAAACGACAATGAAAATGTCCAGCTCACGTTTGATCACCTCACCGACATCACAAATGAGCTTCAGGCTCTCGGCACCACTGAGATCACCAAGCATGAAATTGTCAAGACACTGCTGAGATCACTTGACACCTCCTTTGACACCCTTGCCCTCATGATACAAGAACGTCCTGACTTCAAGACACTCGATCCGTCTGATATACTTGAGAGGCTCAACACACATGAGTTCCATCTTTCTAAGAAAAGAGATATCTATGGCCCCAACTATGGCCGAACTCGTGCTTTGAAGGCAAAAGTTGTTTCCTCATCTGAAGAAGATGAATCTGACTGCGGTTCTGATGATCCTGAAGACATTGGAAGGGAGCTTGCTATGCTTGCGAAGAAGTTCCAGAAATTCACCAAGAAGAAGGGCTTTAGAAAGTCTTCACGATCCAGTTCAAGAAATGATGAAGCTTCCACTCAAGACAACAAGAAGAGAACATGTCACAAGTGTGAGAAGCCTGGGCACTACATCTCTGAGTGTCCTCAGTGGGACAACGAGAAGAAGAAGAAGAAGAGCAAGGAATATGACTCTGATGACAAGAAGAAGAAGAAGAAAACATCAAAGTCTTCTTCCAAGTCCTCATCAAGGTCTTCATCTCACAAGAAGAGCTCATCTGGCGAGGCTCGTGCTTTTGTTGGCAAGGAAATGGATTCAGAGGAGGAGTCTACTTTTGAGGAGGCAGAGGTGGAATCTGAAGCTGAGTCCGACTCTGGCGTTGCAAGTTTGGCTCTGGCCACAGCCTACGTCGCAAAGTCCATCTTCAACTCTGAAGACAATGACTCCCACACCAATGCTGATGATGACAAGGACGATCCTGCTCCCACCTACTGCTTCATGGCACGCGATGCCAAGGTAAAATCGCGCGATGCTTACTTTCAAACATCAAGTGAAGATGACTCTGATTGTGAATCTAAACCCAGCTACAAAACACTTGCTAATATTGCTACTGAACAACAAAGGGCTATGGAACATACTCAAAAACTATTAGACAAAAGCGATGACCTGTTGGACGCGGAAATGACACGTTCACAGTCCTTACTTGAAGACATAAAAAATCTTCATGCTAAGTATCAAGAACTTGAAAGTCTTCATGAGACGCTCTCAACCACTTATGAAAAGCTCTCCTATGATTATCTTCAAAGGAAGCAAGAGCTTGAGAAACTGAAAGCGACTCATGAAGATCTTCAAAAAGAGAATGAGTCATTTCGCGCTCAACAGATCAGTCCCGCTCAGGATGAATTTGAACCACCATGTCTAAAATGCATTGAGCGTGATAATGCTACTTCTGTTGCTGAATGTTCCACTGCTGCTACTGTTGCTCTGTCTTCAACTACTGATGTGGTAACTAACCCCTCTTCTGAGGATACCACTACTATTGCTGATGAAAATGCTAGGTTGAAGACATTGCTTGAAACAGGGATGTATAAAAGTCTGAAAGGGCATCAGACACTTTGTGATGTCCTCAAAAAGCAGATTCTGAACCGAAACCCTAGGAAAGAGCGTGTTGGGTTCGAGAGGAAAATGAATGCTGATGGTTCCTACTGGAAGCCTGAGCAGTATCCCAAAATCACATGGGTTGCTGCAAAGGAACCTTCAGTGGATCCATCCACTTTATCTGGCTTTACCTGTGCTAATCCTATTATCATTGATGAATCCTTTGATGCAAACTATAAACTGTTCAAAAATCAGAATGGTGAAGTGTTTGCCAGGTATATTGGTACTAACTACAAGAATGGACCGCCAATGAAGAAGATCTGGGTTCCCAAAAGCTGTCTTGAGAATCTTCCTGTGAATTTTGTCATGACACCACCAGGGAAGAAGACAAACCCCAGATCAAAGGCGTCACATGGTCCAACGGCTTCATACGGAAACAAGACTCACCTGAGTCACCCTAACGCCAATGTTTTGCAGGGAAATCACACTCAAACCTATGAATATGAGCGTGTGTCTTCAAACCGCTATGTTCACAATACTAAGAACTTTTATGCTTATTCATATGAGTATCATTCATCTCCTGCAAGGCTATTTGCTAGGGCTCCAAAGCCGAAATTCTCAGATGCTGCACTTAGACTCATTGCTTCTAAGCCACCCCTAAAGATGTGGGTGGTGAAGAAGAACTAACTCTCTTTTGTAGAACATGGTCTCTAGCCAGCAATCAAAGGCGTCCGATATTATTGCTGGGGACCTAAAACACAAAGGGACGCGTGATAAAATGACTTACTATGTATTCCACATATGAATCGCTTACCTGTCATACTGTGTGCTAACTTTCATCTATGCTGTGATAATCCAAATGTGCATCAAATGCTTATGCTTCACAACCTACCTTGTGAAGCCTATCCTCCTAACTGCACTATAGGGCATGTCACCAAAAGCTTCAGAATGGATTATTGACAGTGGATGCACTAATCATATGACTGGTGATCGAAGTCTTCTCATGGACTCAACCTTACGTCCATCCGACAAGAGTCAAATCACATTTGCTGACACTGGTAAAGGCAAGGTATTGGGTCTAGGTAGAGTTGCAATCTCAAAGGATCAACACACGGATAAAGTGATGCTTGTTGAATCCCTTGGATTCAACTTAATGTCTGTCTCAATGCTATGTGACTTAAACATGATTGTGATATTTGGAAAATATCGTTGCCTTGTACTAATGGAATCTGAAAAGTCTCTAGTCTTTGAAGGGTGTAGGAAAGGTGATCTATACATGGTAGATTTCTCAGCAGGTCCACAGCTTGCCGTATGTCTTCTTGCAAAAGCTTCAGAATGCTGGCTCTGGCATCGAAGGCTGGGGCACGCTGGCATGAGGAACTTGCACACTCTCATCAAGAAGAAGCATGTCATAGGCATCGAAGGTGTCAAGTTCAAGAAAGATCATTTGTGTGGTGCTTGCGAAGCTGGTAAGATGACAAGGGCCAAGCACCCCTCGAAGACAATCATGACAACATCTCAACCCTTCGAGCTGCTACACATGGACTTATTTGGACCTACTCACTACTCCACCCTCACAACAACGAAGTGTCTCTATGGCTTCGTCATTGTTGATGACTACTCAAGATATACATGGGTGCACATAATTCTCTACAAGACTGAAGTACAAGATGTCTTCAGACGATTTGCCAATCGAGGAATGAACAAATATGGCGTCAAGATCAAGCATATCAGAAGTGATAATGACACTGAATTCAAGAACACCGGCCTTGATCTTTATCTGGATACTATGGGAATCACTCATGAATTTTCGGCTCCTTACACACCTCAACAAAACGACATTGTTGAGCGCAAGAATGGAACCCTCATTGAGATGGCTCGAACAATGCTCGACGAGTACAAGACACCAAGAAAGTTCTGGCCTGAAGCAATTGATACTGCATGTCACATCATCAACCGTGTTTACATCCACAAGCTTCTTGGCAAAACATCCTATGAGCTCCTTACTGGAAAGAAGCCAAATGTCAGTTACTTCAGAGTCTTTGGTGCTAGGTGCTGGATCAAGGATCCCCATCACAAGTCAAAATTTGAACCCAAAGCTCACGAAGGCTTCATGCTTGGATATGGAAAGGATTTGCACTCCTACAGAGTATTCAACCTCTTCCACTACAAAATCGTTGAAACAGTGGATGTGCGATTTGATGAAACCAATGGTTCACAACGAGAGCTCCTGCCAAGCACACTAGATGAAGCTCCTTCCAGTGAATCTATTAGGCTGATGGGAACTGGTGAAATCATGCTTTCTGAAGCACAGCCTGAAGAGTAACTTATCATTTCTGCACCAAATCAACCTGAAGACAATGCTCAGACCGAAGATAATCCTCCCAATGATGACAATGATCAGCAAGAGCAAAGTCTTCGTCCTGTTCATCCTCGAGTTGCAAATGAAGTGCAAATCGAGAACATAATTGACAGCATCAATGCGCCTGGTCCGCTTACTCGCTCAAGAGCAACACAGTTAGCAAACTTCTGTGGGCACTTTTCATTTGTGTCAATATCAGAACCCAAGAAAGTTGCTGAAGCTTTTATGGAACCTGAATGGATTCAAGCCATGCAAGAAGAACTTCAACAGTTCAAGCTGAATAATGTTTGGGAACTTGTCAAGCGACCTGACCCTCGCAAGCATAACATTATTGGAACGAAATGGATATATCGAAACAAGCAAGATGAGCATGGTCAAGTCGTCAGAAACAAAGCACGTCTTGTGGCTCAAGGATATACTCAAGTTGAAGGAATTGACTTTGATGAAACATTTGCTCCTGTTGCTAGGCTTGAAGCTATTCGCATACTGCTAGCCTATGCTAATCATCACAACATCTTGCTATATCAAATGGATGTGAAGAGTGCATTTCTCAATGGCAAGATTGAAGAAGAAGTATATGTCGCTCAACCACCTGGCTTTGAAGATCCAAAACATCCTGATATGGTGTACAAGCTAAACAAAGGACTGTATGGCCTCAAACAAGCTCCTCGCGGATGGTATGATATGATCAAAGACTTCCTGAAGAGCAAAGGCTTCAAACCAGGATCCCTTGATCCCACACTCTTCACGAAGACATATGATGGCGAACTGTTTGTGTGCCAAATATATGTGGATGATATTATCTTCGGCTGCACCAACCAGAAGTATAGTGATGAGTTTGGATACATGATGCAAGAGCAATATCAGATGTCCATGATGGGAGAACTGAAGTTCTTCCTTGGTCTTCAAATTCGTCAGCAAAGCAATGGCATCTTCATATCTCAAGAAAAATATCTCAAAGACTGCCTGAAGAAGTTCGGCATGCAAGATTGCAAAGGTTACACGACGCCAATGCCAGCCAAACATCATCTTGGTCCCGACGACAATGGTAAAGAGTTCGATCAAAAGGTATACCACTCCATGATTGGTTCTTTACTTTACCTATGTGCATCTAGGCCAGATATTATGCTTAGTGTTTGCATGTGTGCTCGATTCCAAGCGGCACCAAAGGAATCGCATCACTTAGCTGTGAAGCGAATTCTTCAATATTTGGCTTACACCCCAACACTCGGATTATGGTATCCAAAGGGCTCAAGGTTTGACCTAGTTGGATTTTCGGATGCTGATTATGCTGGTGACAAGGTGGATCACAAGTCAACATCAGGAACATGTCACTTTCTGGGATGATCACATGTCTGTTGGTCTTCAAAGAAGCAGAACTGTGTATCACTCTCAACTGCTGAATCTGAATACATTGCTGCTGGATCCTGTTGTGCTCAGCTTCTATGGATGAAGCAAACTCTCAAGGACTATGGCATCAACCTGAAACAAGTACCTCTCTTCTGCGACAACGAAAGTGCCATCAAGATAGCCAATAATCCAGTTCAGCACTCGAAGACAAAGCACATTGAAATTCGTCATCATTTTCTCAGAGATCATGTCATGAAGAAAGATATTGACATCATTCAGGTCAATACAGAAGAACAACTGGCAGATATCTTTACAAAGCCCTTGGATGAGAAAAGGTTTTGCAAGTTACGATGTGAGCTAAATATCTTGGAATCCTCTAATGTCCTGTGATCAGGCACACATCCTAACACTTATGCATGTTGATGACTTAGATGTGCAACACACGAAGTAAGGTATATCTTCAATCAATGAAGACTTACACTTTGAGTGTGAATACATTAACATGGAATTTGACTTCGGAGTGCCACGATAATTGTGCGCCGTGTCTGGGTCTAATACTTCCTATACGGTGGGTAACGCCACCACCAAATTTCTCTGTTTGAAGTGTTTCACTTATGGCGTTACTTTTGCAAAGTCTTCGCATTTGGTTTGTCTTCAGTTTCAATTTATCTTCATGATTTTCTGCGCTATGATGATTTGATTGCATATATATATATATATATATATATATATATATATATATATATATATATATATATGTATATATATATATATATATATACTAGCGTTCTGTCCTCTACAGCATTCACTTATAGCTATGTCTTCAAGTTGAATCTTTTGAACTAAGTGAATGTGATCGGACCCTAACCCCTCTATGCTTTCTATCTCAAACTCTATCTGTCCAAATCATATGCATTCTATTGAAACTGTCGAATGTCTTCTCTGCGTCCTAGTCAGCAGAAGACACATAGACAAACATCAAGTCCTATTTAAATGATTCATCTTTATTATCGATATCCAGAGAAGCCGGAACGAACATCCGACAATCTTGGCGGGCGTGGGAACGTGGGACAACTCTATGTATGTTGCATGCTTGCCACGTGTCCCACGGATGTGAATAGACAGGGGCACCTGCGTAATTGCGCTGTGCCGCACACCTACTTATAAATACGTGTCCCCTGCAGTCAAGAAAACCTTCTTCCACCTCGTCAAAACCCTAGCGCCACCGCTAGCTCTCGACGACGCCGGCGATGAAGCGCTTAGCTGTCGTGACTTCTTCGACGCTATCCTCACGCCGGCCGTGGACATCGTCCTCTCCGCCGTCGCCATAGGTGTCCTCCGTCACCAAGTTAGGGCACGGTGGGCTGAACTGCTCGGTCTCCTATTCATCCCTTCTAGCAGTTCTTCGTGCGGTAATTATAACTCTATTTTTACCACCTTTTTGATCTTCATAGATTCATCCTATTTACCGAAAGTGGTTTCTACCTACTCAATGTTAGATCTATTCTGTCTGCATCTCATTATGCCTAGTCTATTCACTTAGATTTCCTATCTAGTTTGATTCCTCACTTGTACTTATTCACGGATTGGTACAAATCTGGAACCAACTCACCTCATATAAGTGAATGTCTTCGCATCATGAGGTCAATGTCTTCAAACTGATTTATCTTCATAATCTTCTGAGAATGCATATGACCTCTTCCCCTTCCCTCGTATCTCTAATGCTGTCACAGGTACATGTCCATGGGAGAATCCCTAGGTTCTCATAGTCTGCATTTTTGCAGAATTCTTACAGCGACACATTGATTCTCTTGAAGCCAGTTCCTGTCTGACCAGCAAGCGAAAGCCTTTGAAGCCTTTGAACATATTGAAACCGTTCAGTTTGAAGTTCATGGCTACGGAGAAATCTGTCAGGAAGGGTGGCAGACAGCGTCGTGGGGGAACTTCAAAGGATCTGTCTGATGATCTGGCAGAAATGTATAAAACAGATCCTGAAGAAGATTACAATCAGCACAAGACTCGAATCCAATGGATTCGACGCTATTGGGCTGAACAGTGGTACAAGTACAAGTTCGTCACCCAGGAGTACGCAAGAAAAATGCTATCAAGAGCCCTTGGGGTGATATTCTCTATCGAGGCCTTCCCCCCAATAACAAAGCTGAAGCCATTGCGCAAGAATTCTATCCTTGCATGGTCCATGGACCACAGCCTGAAGAAGCCGACCCATCATCATTGCTCTGGTGTCGTGACGACAATCTCTTCAAGCGCAACTTCCAGTTTGCTAAGGCTTCGGCAAAGGAAAACAAAAAATCACGGGGATTAGACTTCAATCCTGGTCCCTCTGCTCCCCGTGATGATGGCACACGTGAAGCTGAAGAAAATGGAATTGGCCCCTTTGCAAACCTTGATGTCCTCATCTCCTACATCTTGGTACAAGGTGCCAAAGTGGATCATTCTGACAATGAGGCTGATTCTGATGAAGCCCCAGCTCCTCCTCCAAGGCCGCAGAAGCCAAACAAAATTAAGGCTTCATCATCAGCTGCACCTCCAAAAGCTTCTCGTGTGAAGCCACTGGCCACTGCACCTCCTGAAGCCAGTGTGCAGTCTGAAGATCAATCCCGCATCTCCAAGAAGACAGAGAAGAAAAAGCAACTTGTCAGGCATACTGATCAAGCCTTGACTTCTGCCACCATTCTGCGTGAAGAGCCCATTGATCTGTCCAGTGATGAAGATCTTGCTGATGATGCCCTTGAGCAACTGATAAAGAGCAAGGAAGAAGCGGAAATCTTCAACAACTTGCCTCTCTTTGACGTGGCCATCATCCATAACTTCATTGATGAGTGGTTCGACACCCCCAATCTAAGCTTTGAAGATTTGCAGCTTCCCATTGGCCTCAGCGTCTCTTTCAATGGCGCCATTGCTTCTGAGCTAGCTCTTGCTCAGCGCATCGTTGAGCTGAAGAACAAATTTGATTATGAGAAGGCTCAATTCAAGAAGCATGTGGCGAAGCTCAGTGTTCAAGACATCAGAAACTTCAAGGTCATGCTGCATGAGCTTAAAGAAGCTTTTCTGAAGAAGCGCCAAGAAGCTCAAGGCTCTCGTGAGCGCATGAAGAGTTTGGCTGATAAGTGTGTGCTTGCCTACAATGAGGCTGAGAAGCGCAAGTCACTAGGCCGTCCTGGCATTGACCCCAGGATGGCTGCAAAGAAAAAGAAGAAGCTTCCTGATGACCAGCCTGCACCTTCAAGCCAAGAAGCCCCTCGCATTATCTTCCCGAGCAGCATGACTGGCTCGAAGCCAAAGGTCACCACAACCGCTTCAGAACAGAAGAAGACGAGGGCTGCCGAGGCTGAAGCCAGAAAGAGGAAGAACACTGAAGCCTCTGATGTTGCTCCCTCCAAGAAGAAGCGCAAGACCAAGAAGAGTCGGGCTGCTCCCACAGAGCCCCTTGTTGTTGAACCCATCTTAGTGGTTCGTCCTTCATCTGCATCCCAAGAACTTCGCATGACTGTTCATGAGCCTGCTTCCACAGAGGCTCCTGAAGCTGAAGATATACCAGCAGCTGAACCCACCGCTGCTGAAGACATTGGTCATCATGACAATGTTGAAGATGATGAAGTTCTTCCTCAAATCGAATATAATGTGGTATCATCGTCTGTTCGCACGAATAGCAAAAACATCAGCATTGGTCGTCCTCTGACGCCAATTGCTCAGGATGCATCGTGGGCTGATCACCCACAGCAACAAGACTCCCCCAGTACTCCCCAACAACAACAAACCACACCATCCGTCCAAGTTGAAGAGGATGAGGACCTGCCCACTCCATCTCCAAAGGCGTCGCCTGTACTACAAAGGCTTCGCAAAGGACCAAGGCCTCAAGTCCCTCTTCTGAGCGTTCTAGAAGGAGAAGTGCACCGTCAACCTGTTGCACGTCAAGTGTTCTCTGAAGCCACTCCAACTGTGAATGTCTCTATGTCTGAAGCACAAGCTGCTGAAGACAGTCCGGCTGCATCAGTCGATGAGGAATGTCAAGAAGAACGTGTCCAAACTCCCGCCATGCCTGAAGAAACAGTTCATGAAGTGAACATGTCTGTGCCTGACCCTCCAGCTCCTCAAGTGGAGGTTAAAAATCCTGAAGCTGCCACAACCAACACAAGTGAAGCCAATGACGTTGTCATGGCTGAAGCTAATGTGGAGCTTGAACCAACCAGTGTGCCTGAAGCTAATGAGGCCACTGCACCTGAAGCTAATGAGGCAACTGCTCCTGAAGCACCTGTTGTGCAGCCTGAAGCCTTAGTTGCTGCCACTGCTCTTGTTCCGCCACCATGGCCCTATACAATCGAGCAAGCATACAACCATGGCGAGCTAATCACAGTAAGATTGCCTGTTCTGGTCCCTCCGCCTAATGTCTCTGTTCCTCAATTTGACTATCACATTGAGCATAGGCCTCAGGTCCAGAAGCCCAAGCCAAGACTGCCAAGGTTTCTAGTACTGCAAACTCACCAGGGTCTTTCAATGCGAATGGCTTCAAGAGCCACAACACATTCTTTGACAGCTCGAAGAACCCCTACATGAAGCCAAGAATATCATCAGATCGGTTCTGGAGTCATCAGCAGCGAAGCTATTACTCCCGTGTTCTGTATGATCAAGGGCGCATTTTCCCTCATATGCGCCTCGACACTGAAGCCATTAATGGACTGCCCTGCTTAGAAGAAGTACTTGACTGCTTTCGTGATGCTGGGCTGCTCAGTTTTGTCACAGATAAAGAACACTGGAATGAAGAGCTATTGCTTCAATTCTATGCTACTCTGCACATTCGCGGCTACAACAGAGATATCAAGACATGGATTCTAGAGTGGATGACAGGAAATGTTCATCATGAAGCCAAAGCTCTCGACATCATTGAGCTTACAGGCCTATCCACTCCCGGAGAACTCTATGAACCTGGTTGTCAAAATCACCGCAATGCTTTGGAAAGCATCTTCCATAAGCCTGAACCCAATATGAGTCAGATGTTGAGCATGATGAAGCCTTTGCCACGTGATGCTGAATATCCAATAGAGTTCTTTGTTGAAGACCTTGAGTATCTGACACGCACCATATATCACATCATCAGGCGAACTCCATGGCCTATCAAAGGACATTCATCAGCGGCAAAGCTTGAAGGAGCTATGAAGACTTTGGTCTTCTACATCCTCAATGGCATCAGCTTCAATGCGCAAGACTTCTTCATCAGGCAACTGGCTGCATCTAGATCTGATCTGTTTGGTCTGAAGTTTTATGCTCCATGGGTCATGCGCCTCATCAAGCGACACTCATCTGTCAACTATCAACCTTCTGCTCGCAATCATGTGATTTTCTACCAGAGGTTGATATGTCAGTTGAAACTATATACCCTGAACCTGCCAAGAAGCCTCTTTGTCTTCAGAATGCCGAGCACCAAAGCTTCACTCAACCCATTGAAGGTGTTCAAGCAGCAACATGAATCTATCCATTGGCTGGAAATACTCGTCTGCCTCATCGAGCACCTACTGAAGCCACTGAAAGCACCATTGCCCAAAGGCCTCGGAAGCGTTCTCGCGTTCTCAACGACCAAGAACTTCTTGTGGCCCTTCATTAGAAACAGGATAAACATCACTTTTGGCTCAAAAGACAGATGCAAAGCCTCTTGGTGGATGTCAATCGCATTCGTAACCTTGCCACCAAGAATGCCTTTGTTGCTCATGAAACTTGCCGGCGATCATGGAAGAGCCTGACACTGCTTAGTGCTGAAGCAGATCTTCAAGACGATGGCTTCAATGAACGATTCCAGTTTGACTCCACTCCTCCACGGACTGTTGTCCTACGTCGTACTCCATCTCTTGAAGACTCTGAATATTCTTCCTCCGCGGCAACTGTCAATGCCAGAGTGATCGATGACGAAGATGATGCTACTTCACCACCTCCTACTTCTGCATGCATGGACACTGCACCAAGTTCGTCTGCACCGCCAAACGACAACGACAACCCTGCTGCTTCAACTACTCCTCATGAGGACGAGTAGATGCTCTATGTCTTCAAACCTTTTTGGTCATTACTGACAAAAGGGGGAGAAGCGTATGAGTTTGATAGTATTCAAGCGGTTTCATATGGGTGGTTGCATTATATTTTGCCTCGTGCTTACAACTCTTGCTTTTTAAAACATTTGGTTCTTTGAGTTGTAACACCTAAACTTGATGGTCGTCTGCTACTTATTTGCTTTACTGTGATGCGATGATAAATTCCGCATGTGCGATGATAACTTCCGCACTTAGATCATCCTGTAGACGTCCATTTTTTATTATGCATGTCATCCTATATGCTATATCATTTCATGCATGATGAATTATCTTCATAAGTTGAAGTGGATCTCCACAAGTACAACCTGCCATGTGCATTTGCATTCCAAAAGCAAAATTACTTATATGCACATCTTCAGGGGGAGCCCTTGCTACTTATGAAGACAATTTCCTATCCTTTACAATTTCACATACTTTATCCCCGTTGAAAACTTCAACCAGTTTATCATCAATCACCACAAAGGGGGAGATTGTAAGTGCATCTAGTGCCACCCCTAGTTGGTTTTGGAGTATTGATGACAAAGTTGGTTGAGGGACTAATGCGTTTGTGAGAATTGCAGGATAACGCAGGTGGTGTCCCTCATTAATTCGGTTTACCTACCGGAGATGACCCCTAAAAATGTATGAAGACATTGAAGACAATGGTGGTATGAGAAGATATTCATATTGAAGACTATGACATGAGAAGACATTGAGTGAAGACTATGGAGCGCGAAGACTGTGTGGTTTCGTTGTTTCCTTTTCTTCTTTGTTGAGTCATAGGAACCATCGTACTGTTAAGTGGGGTCCAAGTGAACTAAGTCAGAGTGACTGAAGTGATGCTCAACCCAAATCCTATGTCTTCGAGCGAAGACAATGAGAGCAAATCTTATCCAGAGCTGGATGAGTCAGCTTTGCTTGTAGCCCAAGTAAAGTTGCCTTGTGTGTTTGAAATCTGACCGTTGGAACACGTGTCAGTTCCTTAGTGACCCAGGGTCATTTCGGACAAATCAGGTCGGGTTGCCTTGTGGCTATAAATAGCCCACCCCCTACACCATAAATTGGTGGCTGCTCAGAGTTAGTATACGGCTTTTGTCGTTTAAGAGCAACCCACCTCGAAGCATTTGAGAGAGAGAAATCCTTGCGAGGACAAAGCCCAAACACCCAGAGCCAAAGAGTGTTAGGCATCACTAAAGTCTTTCTGTCTGTGTGACCTGAAGACTTATTACACTTGAGGACTGTGCATCCTCCAGCCGGTTAGGCATCGCATTCTGAGCATCCAAGAGTCATTGTGGATTGCCGGGTGAACGAAGTCTGTGAAGGTTTGGAAGTCTACCTTGAAGACTTACCAGAGTGATTGGGCGAGGACTAAGTGTCCTTAGCTCAAGGGGAATAAGGTGAAGACATGGTCTTCTAAGTTGAATCTCAGCCTCCCTAACTAGACGTACAGTTGTCACAGCAACTAGAACTGGTCCAACAAATCCTGTGTCTTCAACAAGTGACTGGTTCTATTTCTTCCCTCCTTTACTTTGAGTTTGTCTTCGTGAAGTCATTGCCTATCTGTCTTATCTGTTTGACTTCATTGCTTGACTACTATTGTTGATTGGCTTCATACTATCTTCCATCCTGATCCTACTACCTAGCTGCTATTAGTCTTCGTACGTTAACGCTATTGCATACTTGACTATGGCTTGCTTGTTGTAGTTTATCTTCCGCTGCATATCAATTGGGTCATTTCCATTTTTTGTCTTCGAAACTTCCACGTTTTGAAGACTTAGATAAAAAATGCCTATTCACCCCCCCTCTAGTCGATAACTAGCACTTTCACACACCCACTTAGTTTGTTTTGTTGAGCTTTCATAAACTTATAGCTCTAGTGCATTCATTGCATGGCAATCCCTACTCACTCACATTGATATCTATTGATAGGCATCTCCATAGCCCGTTGATATGCCTAGTTGATGTGCGACTATCTTCTCCTTTTTGTCTTCTCCACAAGCACCATTCTATTCCACCTATAGTGTTATGTCTACGGCTTACGCTCATATATTGCATGAAGATTGAAAAAGTTTGAAAATACTAAAGTATGAAACAATTCCTTGGATGAAATCGGGGTTGTGCATGATTTAATACTTTGTGTGATGAAGATAGAGCATAGCCAGACTATATGATTTTGTAGGGATAGCTTTCTATGGCCATGTTATTTTGAGAAGACATGATTGCTTTGTTAGTATGCTTGAAGTATTATTGTTTTTATGTAAATATTAAACTTTTGTCTTGAATCTTTTGGATCTGAACATTCATGCCACAATAAAGAAATTACATTGAGAAATATGCTAGGTAGCATTCCACATCAAAATTTATGTTTTTATCATTTACCTACTCGAGGACGAGCAGGAATTAAGCTTGGGGATGCTTGATACGTCTCCAACGTATCTATAATTTTGATTGTTCCATGCTATTATATTATCTGTTTTGGATGTTTAATGGGTTTTAATATGCTCTTTCATATTATTTTTGGGACTAACCTATTAACCGGAGGCCCGGTGCCAGTTTCTGTTTTTTTCCTATTTTAGTGTTTTGCAGAAAAGGAATATCAAACGGAGTCCAAACGGAACGAAACCTTCGCGAGGCTCTTTCTTGAACCAAAAGCAATCCAGAAGACTTGGAGTTGAAGTCTGGGACTCTACGAGGAAGCCACGAGGCAGGAGGGTGCGCCGAGGGGGGGGGCACCCTCGTGGGCCCCTTGTAGCTCCACCGACGTACTTCTTTTGCCTATATATACTCTTATACCCTAGAAACATCAGGGGGAGCCACGAAATCACTTTTCCACCGCCGCAATCTTCTGTACCCATGAGATCCCATCTTGGGGCCTTTTCCGATGATTTGCCAGTGGGGAATCGATCACGGAGGGCTTCTACATCAACACCATTGCCTTTCCAATGAAGCGTGAGTAGTTTACCACAGACCTTCGGGTCCATAGTTATTAGCTAGATGGCTTCTTCTCTCTCTTTGATTCTCAATACAAAGGTCTCCTCGATGTTCTTGGAGATCTATTCGATGTAATACTCTTTTGCGGTGTGTTTGCTGAGATTCGATGATTTGTGGATTTATGAACTTGATTATCTATGAATATTATTTAGTTCTTCTCTGAAATCTTATATGCATGATTTGATATCTTTGCAAGTCTCTTTGAATTATTGGTTTAGTTTGGCCTACTAGATTGATCTTTCTTGCAATGGGAGAAGTGCTTAGCTTTGGGTTCAATCTTGCGGTGTCCTTTCCCAGTGACAGTAGGGGCAGCAAGGCACATATTGTATTGTTGCCATCGAGGATAAAAAGATGGGGTTTATATCATATTGCTTGAGTTTATCCCTCTACATCATGTCATCTTGCTTAATGTGTTACTCCGTTCTTATGACCTTAATACTCTAGATGCATGCTGGATAGCGGTTGATGTGTGGAGTAATAGTAGTAGATGCAGAATCATTTCGGTCTACTTGACACGGACGTCATGCCTATGTTCATGATCATTGCCTTAGATGTCTTCATAATTATGCGCTCTTCTATCAATTGCTCGGCAGTAATTTATTCACCCACCGCAATACATGCTATCTTGAGAGAAGCCACTAGTGAAACCTATGGCCCCGGGGTCTCTTTTCCATTATATTGAATCTATTAGTTTCCCGTGAACTTGCCAATTTCTGTCGCCGTTCCTTTTCATTGCAATCTTTACTTTCCAATCTATACGACAAAAATACCAAAAAAATTACTTTACTATCTCTATCAGATCTCACTTTTGCGAGTGGTCGTGAAGGCATTAACAACCCCTTTATCGCGTTGGTTGCAAGGTTCTTGATTGTTTGTGCAGCTACTAGGTGAGTTATGTGTCGTCTCCTACTAGATTGATACCTTGGTTCTCAAAACTGAGGGAAATACTTATGCTACTTTGTTGCATCACCCTTTCCTCTTCAAGGGAAAACCAACGCATGCTCAAGAGGTAGCAATGACGTCCTCGCCTTCTTGATCTAGTAAGACGGGCCAAGTAGTAGATGAGTTCCGGCAGCATGATGGTGTGGTGATGGTAATGGTGAACTCGTTCCCGCAGGGCTTCACCATGCACTGCGGAAAACTAGAATGGAGGACTAAACTGTGGAGAGGGACTCCGCACACGGATAAGAGATTGTTGTGGTCTATGTGGCCCCCTCGCTCTCATCTATATATATAGGTGGGGGAGGGGACGCAGCCTTGGGTGTGCCCCAAGGTTGACGGCCGACCCCCTTGGGCGCCCCCTTCCTTGTTTGGCGCCAGGGAGAAGGCAGGAGGAGGTGCCCCCCTTTCCTTTCTCCCATGAGGAGGGGAAGGCGGGAGGGGCTAGCCCTCCCCCTTTCCTTTCTCTAGGGCCGACAGCTAGGGAGAGGGACGCCAACCCCCTTTGTGGGCTGGTGTGTGCCTTCCCTTGGCCCATTAGGCCCATAGACCTCCCAGGGCCTCCCAGAACCCCTTTCGGTGATCTGATGAATACCCGGTTCACTGTGAAACCTTTCGGTGTCCGAATAACATCATCCTATATATCAATATTTACCTCCGGACCATTCCGTAGCTCCTCGTCATGTCCGTGATCTCATCTGGGACTCCGAACAACATTCGGTCACCAAATCATATAACTCATATAACACTATATCATCAATGAACGTTATGCATGCGGACCCTACGGGTTCGAAAACTATGTAGACATGACTGAGACACCTATCAAATCAATAACCAATAGCGGAACCTGGATGCCCATATTGGTTCCTACATATTCTACAAAGATCTTTATTATTCGAACCACTATGACAACATACGTAATTCCCTTTGTCTGTCGGCATGTGACTTGCCCGAGATTCGATCGTCGGCATCTCTATACCTAGTTTAATCTCGTTACTAGCAAGTCTCTTTACTCATTTCTTAATACATCATCTTGTAACTAATTCCTTGTTCATTTTTCTTGCAATCTTATTGTTATATGTATTACCGAGAGGGCCCAGAGATACCTCTCCAATACATGGAGTGACAAATCCCAATCTCGATCCATGCCAACTCGACAGGCACCTTTGAAGATACATGTAGATCATCTTTATGATCACCCAGTTACGTTGTGACGTTTGAGAGCACACAAAGTATTCCTGCAGTATCCGGGAGTTGCATGATCTCATAGTTAAAGGAATATGTATTTGACATTAAGAAAGCAATGGCAATAAACTGAACGATCATATGCTAAGCTAACGGATGGGTCTTGTCCATCACATCATTCTCTAATGATGTGATCCTGTTATCAAGTGACACCACATGTCTATGGTCAGGAAACCTTAACCATCTTTGATCAACAAGCTAGTCTAGTAGAGGGTTACTAGGGACACGATATTTGTTTATGTATCCACACATGTATTTAAGTTTCTGATCAGTACAATTCTAGCATGAATAATAAAGATTTATCATGAATAAGGAAATATAATAATAACAACTTTATTATTGCTTCTATGGCATATTTCCTTCAATCTCCCACTTGCACTAGAGTCAGTAATCTATATTACATTGTAATGATTCTAACACCCATGGAGTCTTGGTGGTGATCATGTTTTGCTCATGGAAGAGGCTTAGTCAACAAGTGTGCTACATTCAGATCCGTATGTATTTTGCAAATCCCTATGTCTCCATCCTTGACCTTTTCATGAATGGTGTTGAAGCGTCTCTTGATGTGTTTGGTTCTCTTGTGAAACCTGGATTCCTTCGCTAAGGCAATTTCTCCAGTGTTACCACAAAAGATTTTCATTAGACCCGATGCACTGGGTATTACACCCAGATCGGATATGAACTCCTTCATCCAGACTCCTTCATGTGCTGCTTCCGAAGCAGCTATGTACTTCGCTTGACACGTAGTGTTGGGGAACGCGGTAATTTCAAAAACATTCCTACGATCGTGCAAGATCTATCTAGGAGATGCATAGCAACGGGAGGGGGGAGTGTGTCCACGTACCCTCGTAGACCGAAAGCGGAAGTGTTTAGTAACACGGTTGATGTAGTCGAACTTCTTCGCGATCCAACTAATCCAAGTACCGAACGTACGACACCTCCGCATTCAGCACACGTTCAGCTCGATGATGTCCTTCATGCTCTTGATCCAGTTGAGGACGAGGGCGAGTTCCGTTAGCACGACGGCGTGGCAATGGTGATGATGATGCTACCGACGCATGCCTTCGCCTAAATACTACGATGGTATGATCAAGGTGTGTAACTGTGGAGGGGTACACCGCACACGGTTAAGAGAAACTTGTGTGTTCTAGGGTGCCCCCTTGCCCTTGTATATAAAGGAGGGAGGGGGAGGCCGACCGGCCCTATGGCACGCCCCAAGAGGAGGAGTCCTACTATGACTTCCTAGTCCTAGTAGGATTCCCCTCCAAGGAAGAGAGGGGAAGGAAGGAGAGGGAGCGGGAGTAGGAAAGGGGGGTGCCGCCCCCTTCCCCTAGTCCAATTCGGACCCAGGGGGGCGACTAGCCCTCCTGCGGGCCTCCTCTCTATCCACTAAGGCCCATGGTGGCCCATTATTTCCCCCGGGGGGTTCCGGTAACCCCTCCGGCACTCTGTTTTTACCTGAAACTATCCGGAACACTTCTGGTGTGCGAATAACATGGACCAATATATAAATCTTTAGGTCTCGACCATTTAGAGACTCC
Source organism: Triticum dicoccoides (assembly GCF_002162155.2). NCBI lineage: Eukaryota > Viridiplantae > Streptophyta > Magnoliopsida > Poales > Poaceae > Triticum > Triticum dicoccoides. The sequence goes on from NC_041393.1 coordinate 110,060,307, forward strand.
TCGTCATGTCCGTGATCTCATCCGGGACTCCGACAATCATCGGTCATCAAAAACACATAACTCATAATACATATCATCATCGAACGTTAAGCATGCGGACCCTACGGGTTCGAGAACTATGTAGACATGACCAAGACACATCTTCGTTCAATAACCAATAGCGGAACCTGGATGCTCATATTGGCTCCTACATATTCTACGAAGATCTTTATCGGTCAAACCGCAAAACCACATAAGTTGTTCCCTTTGTCATCGGTATGTTACTTGCCCGAGATTCAATCGTGGTATCATCATACCTAGTTCAATATCGTTACCGGCAAGTCTCTTTACTCGTTTCGTAATACTTCATCCCACAACTAACTCATTAGTCACATTGCTTGCATGGCTTATAGTGATGAGCATTACCGAGAGGGCCCAAAGATACCTCTCCGAAGCACGGAGTGACAAATCCTAATCTCGATCTATGCCAACCTAACAAACACCTTCGGAGACACCTGTAGAGCATGTTTATAATCACCCATTTATGTTGTGATGTTTGATAGCATATAAGGTGTTCCTCCGGTATTCAGGAGTTTCATAATCTCATAGTATGAGGAACGTGTATAAGTCATGAAGAAAGCAGTAGCAATGAAAGTGTAAAAATCATAATGCTAAGCTAACGGATGGGTCATGTCCATCACATCATTCTCCTAATGATGTAATCTTGTTCATCAAATGACAACACATGTCTATGGTTAGGAAACATAACCATCTTTGATTAACGAGCTAGTCAAGTAGAGGCATACTAGGGACACTATGTTTTGTCTATATATTCACACATGTACTAAGTTTCCGGTTAATACAATTCTATCATGAATAATAAATATTTATCAAAAAATAAGGAAATAAATAATAACTTTATTATTACCTCTAGGAATATTTCCTTCAGTCTCCCACTTGCAGTAGAGTCAATAATCTAGATTACAAAGTAATGATTCTAACACCCATGGAGTTTTGGTGTTGATCATGTTTTGCTCGTGCAAGAGGCTTAGTCAACGAGTCTGCAACATTCAGATCTATATGTATCTTGCAAATCTCTATGTCCCCTTCCGACACTTGATGACGGATGAAATTGAAGAGTCTTTTGATGTGCTTGGCTCTCTTGTGAAATCTGGATTCCTTTGCCAAGGGAATTGCACCAGTATTGTCACAAAAGATTTTCATTGGACCCGATGCACTAGGTATGACACCTGGATCGGATATAAACTCCTTGATCCAGACTCCTTCATTTGCTGCTTCTGAAGTAGCAATGTACTCCGCTTCACACATAGATCCTGCCATGACGCTCTGCTTGGAACTGCACCAACTGACAGCTCCTCCATTCAATAAAAAATACGTATCCAGATTGTGACTCAGAGTCATCCGGATCAATGTCAAAGCTTGCATCGACGTAAACTTTTACGATGAGCTCTTTGTCACCTCCATAAACAAGAAACATATCCTTAGTCCTTTTCAGGTATTTTAGGATGTTCTTGACCGCTGTCCAGTGCTCCACTCCTGGATTACTTTGGTACCTCCCTGCTATGCTTATAGCAAGGCACAATCAGGTCTGGTACACAACATTGCATACATGATAGAACCTATGGCTGAAGCATAGGGAATGACTTTCATTTTCTCTCTATCTTCTGCAGTGGTCGGGCATTGAGTCTGACTCAACTTCACACCTTGTAACACAGGCAAGAACCCTTTCTTTGACTGATCCATTTTAAACTTCTTCAAAACTTTATCAAGGTATGTGCTTTGTGAAAGTCCAATTAAGCGTCTTGTTCTATCTCTATAGATCTTGATGCCCAATATGTAAGTAGCTTCACCGAAGTCTTTCATTGAAAAACTCTTATTCAAGTATCCTTTTATGCTATCCATAAATTCTATATCATTTCCAATCAACAATATGTCATCGGCATATAATATTAGAAATGTTACAAATCTCCCACTCACTTTCTTGTAAATACATGCTTCTCCAAAAGTCTGTATACAACCATATGCTTTGATCACACTATCAAAACATTTATTCCAACTCCAAGAGGCTTGCACTAGTCCATAAATGGATCGCTGGAGCTTGCACACTTTGTTAGCACCCTTTGGATTGACAAAACCTTCTGGTTGCATCATATAAAACTCTTCTTCCAGAAATCCATTCACGAATGCAGTTTTGACATCCATCTGCCAAATTTCATAATCATAAAATGCGGGAATTGCCAACATGATTCGGACAGACTTAAGCATTGTTGCGGGTGAGAAAGTCTCATCGTAGTCAACTCCTTGAACTTGTCGAAAACCTTTCGCGACAAGTCGAGCTTTGTAGATAGTAACATTACCGTCAGTGTCAGTCTTCTTCTTGAAGATCCATTTATTTTCTATGGCTTGCCGATCATCGGGCAAATCCTCCAAAGTCCACATTTTGTTCTCATACATGGATCCCATCTCAGATTTCATGGCCTCAAGCCATTTCACGGAATCTGGGCTCATCATCACTTCCTCATAGTTCGTAGGTTCACCATGGTCTAGTAATATGACTTCGAAAACAGGATTACCGTACCACTCTGGTGTACATCGTACTCTGGAACACCTACGAGGTTCTGTAGTAACTTGATCTAAAGTTTCATGATCATCATCATTAGCTTCCTCACTAATTGGTGTAAGAATCATTGGAACTGATTTCTGTGATGACCTACTTTCCAATAAGGGAGAAGATACAATTACCTCTCAAGTTCTACTTTCCTCTCATTCACTTCTTTCGAGAGAAACTCCTTCTCTAGAAAGGATCCATTTTTAGCAATGAATATCTTGCCTTCGGATCTGTGATAGAAGGTGTACCCAACAGTTTCCTTTGGGTGTCCTATGAAGACGTACTTCTCCGATTTGGGTTCGAGCTTATCAGGTTGAAGCTTTTTCACATAAGCATCGCAGCCCCAAACTTTAAGAAACGAAAACTTTGGTTTCTTGCCAAACCACAGTTCATAAGGCGTCGTCTCAACGGATTTTGTTAGTGCCCTATTTAAAGTGAATGCAACTATCTTTAAAGCATAACCCCAAAATGATAGCGGTAAATCAGTAAGAGACATCATAGATTGCACCATATCCAATAAAGTATGGTTACGACGTTCGGAGACACCATTTCGCTGTGGTGTTCCAGGAGGCGTAAGTTGTGAAACTATTCCACATTGTTTCAAATGAAGACCAAACTCGTAACTTAGATATTCACCTCCACGATCAGATTTGTAGAAACTTTATTTTCTTGTTACGATGATTTTCCACTTCACTCTGAAATTCTTTGAACTTTTCAAACGTTTCAGACTTGTGGTTCATTAAGTAGATATAACCATATCTGCTCAAATCATCTGTGAAGGTAAGAAAATAACGGTACACGCCACGAGCCTCAACACTCATTGGACCGCATACATCGGTATGTATTATTTCTAATAAGTCAGTAGCTCGTTCCATTGTTCTGGACAACGGAGTTTTAGTCATATTGCCCATGAGGCACGGTTCGCAAGAACGAAGTGATTCATAATCAAGTGATTCCAAAAGCCCATTGGGATGGAGTTTCTTCATGCGCTTTACACCGATATGACCTAAACGGCAGTGCCACAAATAAGTTGCACTATCATTATCAACTTTGCATCTTTTGGCTTCAATATTATGAACATGTGTATCATCACAATCGAGATTCAACAAAAATAGAACACTCAGCAAGGGTGCATGACCATAAAAGATATTACTCATATAAATAGAACAACCATTATTCTCTGATTTAAATGAATAACTGTCTCGCATCAAACAAGATCTAGATATAATGTTCATGCTCAATGCTGGCACCAAATAACAATTATTTAGGTCTAAAACTAATACCGAAGGTAGATGTAGAGGTAGCGTGCCGACGGCGATCACATTGACCTTGGAACCATTTCCCACATGCATCGTCACCTCGTCCTTAGCCAATCTTCGTTTAATCTGTAGCCTCTATTTAGAGTTGCAAATATGAGCAACAGAACCAGTATCAAATACCCAAGCGCTACTACGAGCATTAGTAAAGTACACATTAATAACATGTATATCAAATATACCTTTCACTTTGCCATCCTTCTTATCCGCCAAATACTTGGGGCAGTTTCGCTTCCGGTGTCCAGTCCCTTTGCAGTAGAAGCACTCAATTTCAGGCTTAGGTCTAGACTTGGGTTTCTTCTCATGAGCAGCAACTTTCTTGACATTCTTCTTGAAGTTCCCCTTCTCCCTTTCCATTTTTTCTTGAAACTAGTGGTCTTATTGACCATCAACACTTGATGCTCCTTTTTGATTTCTACCTCCGTAGCCTTTAGCATTGCGAAGAGCTCAGGAATTGTCGTGTTCATCCCTTGCATATTATAGTTCATCACGAAGCCTTTATAGCTTGGTGGCAGTGATTGAAGAACTCTGTCAATGACACTATCATCAAGAAGATTAACTCCTAGCTGAGTCAAGTGGTTATGGTACCCAGACATTCTGAGTATGTGTTCACTGAAAAAACTATTCTCCTCCATTTTGCAGTTGTAGAACTTGTTGGAGACTTCATATCTCTCAACTCGGGCATTTGCTTGAAATATTAACTTCAACTCTTGGAACATCTCATATGCTCCATGACGTTCAAAATGTCTTTGAAGTCCCGATTCTAAGCCGTAAAGCATGGCACACTGAACTATCAAATATTCATCAACACGTGTCTGCCAGGCATTCACAATGTCTGCAGTTGCTCACGCGGGTGGTACACCTAACGGTGCTTCTAGGACGTAATTCTTCTGTGCAGCAATGAGGATAATCCTCAAGTTATGGACCCAGTTCATGTAGTTGCTGCCATCATCTTTCAGCTTAGCTTTCTCTAGGAACACATTAAAATTCAAAGGAACGGTAGCACGGGCCATTGATCTACAATAACATAGACATGGAAAATAACTATCAAGACTAAGTTCATGATAAATTAAAGTTCAGTTAATCATATTACTTAAGAACTCCCACTTAGATAGACATCCCTCTAGTCATCTAAATGATCACGTGATCCAAATCAACTAAACCATGTCCTATCATCACGTGAGATGGAGTAGCTTTCAATGGTGAACATCACTATGTTGATCATATCTACAATATGATTGACGTTAGACCTTTCAGTCTCAGTGTTCCGAGGCCATATCTGCATATGCTAGGCTCTTCAAGTTTAACCCGAGTATTCCGCGTGTGCAAAACTGGCTTGCACCCATTGTATGTGAACGTATAGCTTATCGCATCTGATCATCACGTGGTGTCTCGGCACGACGAACTGTAGCAACGGTGCATACTCAGGGAGAACACTTATACCTTGAAATTTAGTAAGGGATCATCTTATAATGCTACCACCGTACTAAGCAAAATAAGATGCATAAAAGATAAACATCACATGCGATCAAAATATGTGACATGATATGGCCATCATCATCTTGTGCTTATGATCTCCATCACCGAAGCATCGTCATGATCTCCATCATCACCGGCGCGACACCTTGATCTCCATCGTAGCATCGTTGTCGTCTCGCCAACTATTGCTTCTACGACTATCTCTATCGCTTAGTGATAAAGTAAAACAATTACATGGTGATTGCATTGCATACAATAAAGCGACAACCATATGGCTCCTTGTCGGTGTCAAAACCGGCGGATCTCGGTAGGGGGTCCCGATCTGTGCGTCTTAGGCTGATGGTAACAGGAAGCAAGGGACACAATGTTTACCCAGGTTCGGGCCCTCTCGATGGAGGTAAAACTGTACTTCCTGCTTGATTAATATTGAAGATATGTGGAATACAAGAGTAGATCTACAAAGAGATCGTAGAGGCTAAACCCTAAGAGCTAGCCTATGATGGTATGATTGTAATTGTGATCGGCCTTCTAAGGACCATGCTCTCCGGTTTATATAGACACCGGAGAGCTAGGGTTTACATGGAGTCGGTTACAAGGAAGGAAACATAATATCCGGATTGCCAAGCTTGTCTTCCACGCAAAGGAGAATCCCATCCGGACACGAGCCGAAGTCTTGAGTCTTGTATCTTGACGCTTCTATAGTCCGGACGATGTATATAGTCCGGCTGTCCAGATACCCCCTTATCCAGGACTCCCTCAGTAGCCCCTAAACTAGGCTTCAATGACGATGAGTCCGGCGCATAGTCTTGTCTTTGGCATTGCAAGGCGGGTTCCTCCTCCGAATACTCCAAGGTGATTATCGAACACGTAGGTTGTGTCCGGATCTGCAAGATGATCTTCACACACCCTTAGCATAAATCTGTTCTGCTGGCAATCTTCGTACGTCATGCCCTTGCATCGTGACCTGGTTCAACACGAACCAGCGTTTCCTGCTCCACCTCGACTCGCGTTGCAAGGCGGTTTTATCGGCATGTCCTGCCAAAGCAGAGATCGTGTCCCTCTTAATATGGGATCTTTCATCAATATGGGCATATGCGACCCCACGGTGACTGTTGGTATAATTCCGTGTTTCTTTTTAGATAAGTCTCAAGCGGTCACGCTGAGGACTCTTGGTATTCATCCCTTTATAAAGGGGTCGAGTCCTACACCTCTTCTCCACCTCTCCTGCTCCTTCTCATACCTCGAGCTCCATCGCCCAAAGCCTAAGCTCCAACACCCCAGATCCTCCAGTATGTCCGGATCCGACGCAGCAGGCCGGTGGGTGGCCTCCTCGATTCAGGAGGAGGATATTGAGAAGCTTAGGGAGGTTGGATACCTGACTGCCGATATCCAGCACAGGCTTCCTGCTCCGGGGCAAGTCATCCCCACGCCGGAGCCCAATGAGAGCGTCGTGTTTACTCCTCACTTCCTCCGAGGCCTAGGCCTCACCATCGACCCCCTTTGTGAGGGGGCTTATGTTCTACTATGGCTTGGATTTCCATGATCTGGCTCCAAACGCCTTCCTCCATATCTCGTCTTTCATTATCGTGTGCGAGGCTTTTCTCCACGTCAACCCACACTTCAGCTTATGGCTAAAGACCTTCACTGTGAAGCCGAAGATGATCGAGGGGCGACATGCGGAGTGCGGAGGCGCCATAATAAGCAGGAACGCCGATGCCCCATGGCCAGAGGGTTCTTTTCCGGAAGTGTCCGACGTATGGCAACGAAGATGGTTCTATGTTACCGCTCCCAGAGGCACAAAGTGGGTAGCTGCCCCCGAGTTCCGCTCAGGCCCTCCATCACAGTTGGCGTCTTGGACCGATGTGGGACAGAGTTACGGGCCTACTGGCGATGTACCAGAATTGCAGAATCGCATCCGGGAGCTTATTAGGAGGGACATAAATCTTGTCAGTATAATTCAAGTAATGCTAGTCCGGCGGATATTGCCGTGCAAACGTCGGCCTCTCCGTATGTGGGAGTTTAACCCGGAAGGTCCATGGACTATTAAGCACTTCTTCGGCTTGACGCTCGAAGGAATGTGTAAATTATTCTTCGGACCACAAGCAAAGTGTCCGGACACCGCCGAGGATGCGGGCCTAAGCTGCAATCGCCTAGATGCCCAAGTAAGCAACCTTAAAGCCGGATACTTTATTTATATTTATCACGATTATTATTCTAACACTCCCTCCGTAGCCAGGAATGGCTCGACAAGGCGAAGAGAATCAGGTGTCTGGCGCCACTTCCTGAAGGCCCGCCTGGTCCAACCATTGCAAAGATGCTGGACCGGGCGCTCAGCAAAATCCCTTCAGGGAAAGGCGAAGGAAAGGGCAGTGAAGGTAAACTTCATGCGCTGCGCATCCAGACCGGGGAAATTGCTAACCCTACTATGGAGGATAGTCGGGAAGGGAAGGTCAAAGCCTCCTCCCCACGCGGGAAGAAGAGGGCCGCCTCTGAAGATTTGGAGGCGGAGACGCCCAAGCAAGGGAAGAAAACATCACCAAGGGGCTCTACCACGACGGGCGCCCTCACCACGCCATGCCCACCAACGGGCCAGCCCTCCAACGAGCCGTAAGTCATTCATTAATTCAAAGGTGAGATGTTACTCCGAGATCCATAACCAGGACTTCGTTTTTTGTAGTCCGGCGAGCAGCTCTTCTCAACAGAGTTCGTCTTTAGGGGACCTTCGTCCGGAGATGATGGAGAGTGAAACCCCACCCAACTCTCCGCCTCATGAGGCGGGCGACATGAAGGTGTCGTCACGGAGGAGTTCGGATATACCGAAGCCGGAGGCTAGTACGTCAGCCGCCCTGAGCCCGGAGCATTTGGCTCCCACGGGGGGCGATGAGAAGGGTCCGGCGCAGTTTAGTGTCCGGCCGAACATACTGACGGGCCGTCTGGAACGAGCCGCGCTCTCGGAGGAGCACCGCTCTTTAATGAGCATGGTGCTCACGAAGATTTCATCCGCTACCAGCGGCTTGAATGAGGCATTGACAAGCCTGCTCAAAGGCTTTGAGGTATGTAGTGAAAAATGCACAACTTTTTGGTTATGAAGCATGCGCTAGGTGTGCTCCCTATAGATAGTAGCCCCTGAGACTCTGGTTGCCCGCCATAGGCGGCAAACGGGGGATCATATACTAATGCCTGCGTCATACATGTGCGCAGGTATACAAGTGTCCGGCAGCCGACCAGTCTGTTGAAGTTGCCGAGCAAAGGAGGCAAATCGGATCCATCAATGCCGATATCACGCTGGTGAATAAACGGCTTGAGGAGTCCCAGGGTATTTGCTTGGTTTTTATTATAATGTACAGGAAAATGCCAAAGAGGCATAATATTAATTCAATATGTGTGCACTTCAGATGGTGCTGCTGCCGTGGAGGCCCTGAGGGCGGAACTTGCTCAAGCCAAGGAACAAGCTCGGGCTAGCAATGCGTCTGCCCTAAAGGCCGCCAAAGAGTTGAGAGCCGAACAGGCTGCTCATCGCCGAATCGAGGAAAAGATAGCTGAAATGGCTGAAGAGTTAAAAAATGTCGTCGACCGATACACACTCCTTGAAAAGGAGAACAAGGCTAGTTCGGCCGAGCTGGACAAGGCACGTAATGCCGCCAAGGAGATGCGGACCGAGATCCGGAGTATGCGGGAGGAGCTCCAACAAGCTGACAAAATCGTGGCTGGGGGCTCGTACTTACTGCGGACAAAGTTCCTGGATCCGAAGTATGCTCCCCTGGCGGGTCGCATGAGTCCTGCAGACGCATATGCAGATTTGGCGAATAGCAGAGCTGACGTTGTCAAGTTCTTCACGGGTCAAGGTGATGAAGAAGTGGAGAAGCTTTTCTGGTCGCAGTTCAATGCTCCCACTCGCCCCCTGCCACTGAATGAGAAGGTGGTTGCTATGGCGGAGCTCCACAGGCTGTCCGGACTTGCAATGAGGTCTGTAATAGACCATCTTTGGCCGAAGGGGCCCAAGCCAGACAGCTACTTTGGTTTGGTGCAACAATTCCTTAGAGCCGTGTCCCGGATTGATGCCCTGAGAAGGTCGGCGTGCATAGAGGGTGCACGGATGGCTCTAGCCCGCGTTAAAGCCTACTGGGCGGATATGGAGGCCACTGTAATAGCGAGCCAGGATCCGGCGGGAGGCCAACATCCGGCCGAGCACTACTTGGAGCAAGTCACAGAAGGTGCCCGCCTGATAGAGGCGCAGTGCTCGAAGAGTGTTTTATTCGAGTGATAAGTCGAATCATTGTAGAAAACAATGTTTAGTTTAATTATGAGGCTATGTTTATACTTTTGCCCGAAAGTATGATTGTCCTCCCTTTGCGGCTATTCTTATATGTATAAGTAGTCTGAAAGATAGCAGTCGTTGGCTTCAGCCCCCTCACGGACAATGCGGGGGTGTTGGCGAAAAAATATGCATAATCACACTTGATCCAACGTCTTGGTCCATTATGGAGGTGATCGCACGCCGAACTAGGCAATCGGACTATATAGCTGTAACACTTTCGCTTAGCCATGGGAGTCTAATGGTGGGGCTACTATGTAGCCCCTGGTACCTCCACGTGCATCCGAATACGGGCGCATGTGTACATGGCCGGGAAACGGCCCTTCGTTAAGGCAGAGGAATCTTTAGGGATTCCAATGAGTCTTCGAGTGGTTGAACAGTCTCTCGCTGTATCATGACGGTCAGTTTTCGGCTTTCTCTACTAAGGTGCTCATCCGGAATAACCAGGGTACAATCGCAGTAGTTCTCCTTTGGCCTGCCTTAGCCGGATGATAGCGAAACGTAAGGCGGCAAACCCAGGAGCCAGGCAAACCCAACATTTTGACCAAAGACATGATTCGGAGCTGATGCATATACAGCCAAACTCGTGACGCCGAACACTCCCGAGGGTATTCGGTCTTTTGTAAAAGAAGATAGGCTGACAAGAGCCTATTTTAAGCCCTTTATTTCTAGGTACGTGCAATTTAGTCTGCCGTGGCCAAATGCCAAAAACGGCAGTATCCTCTGTGGGTATAGAACCCATGGGATGGTTAAACAACAAGAGGCAGTAGAAAAGGTTTACACAGGGGCTTAATCTAAAAATAAACTTGTTGCACGGGGCCCTGCTGCACGTTTGCGCCTTTGTCTCTGTTGTGCCGTATCCTGGAAGGGTATCGCGCGAACGTTGTCTGTAAAAAAGAAAAACTCGTAGGAGGGTGCAACGTAAGTATGCGATCAATAATAAGAGTGTAAGCTGTTGGCCTGCCAATAAGGTCGAGCCAAGCATGGTGCTGTATTAAGTATAGACAACCCATGGTTTCCCTTATGGGATTACATATACAGTGCCCTGTTTGAATTTATCCGGGCTACCGGACTCGTCTAACCGTGTCTGTGGTCGTAATGACCAATCATGTTTTCTAAAACTAGAGGCCGCTTATAGTCTGGCCGCCAGGGCCATCGCGTATTCCTCTGCGCGTGAAGGGCGCTTTATGATTCCGTGAACGGTAATGATGCCACAGGGACCGGGCATATTGAGTGTAAGGTGGCCATAGTGTGGCAATGCGTTGAAGCGGCCGAAGACCGTTCTTCCTAGCAATGCGTGATACCTGCTTTGGAAGGGTGCGACAGTGAAGAGCAGCTCTTCGCTTCTGGAGTTGCCAAGGGAGCCGAATGTTACTTCCAGCACGACGGAGCCCCTGGCGCAGGCTGCAACGCCTGGTATCACCCCTTCAAAGGTGGTGTTGCTTTGTTTAATTCTGGATGGGTCTATCCCCATTATGTGGACAGTGTCCTCGTATATTAAATTGAGACCACTGTCGCCATCCATGAGGACATGGGTGAGACGGTATCCGTTGATTAGTGGGTCAAGCACCAAGGCCTGTGATCCTCCGCGCCGAATACTAGTTCGGCCGTCCATGTGATCGAAAGTGATCGGACGAGACATCTAGTAGTGAGACGTGGGTACGAGGGATCTACATCGTGAGCTTCTATGGGCGTGTGTTTATGCCCTCTCGTGGATGTGCGAGTCGCGTGGATCATGTTTACTGTTTTAACCTCTGGCGGGAATTTTTTCTGTACCCCAGTGTTCGGCTGGTGAGGTTCATCCACGTCTTCGCTTGGTTTCCCCCTCCCCTTGTGTTCGGCATTTAATTTGTCGGCCTGCTTGAAGACCCAGCACTCTCTATGGGTGTGGTTCGCAGGTTTTTCTGGGGTGCCATGAATTTGGCATAGTATGTCCAGGACTCTGTTCAGACCGGACGGTCCGTCTTTAATGCCTTTGAATGGCTTCTTGTTTTGATCAGGTTGAGAGCCCCTGAATCCGGCGTTAACCATCGTGTTATCCGGGCTCTCTTCCTTGTTTTGGCGTTTGTTTTTATTACGTCGTGGCTTCCCATTGCCATCCCTTAGTTCAGATGTGCTGGGGTCGCTGGTGCCTTTACGGGCCAACCAGCTATCCTCACCCATGCAAAAGCGGGTCATAAGGCTTGTTAAGGCTGTCATTGTCCTTGGCTTTTCTTGGCCGAGGTGTCGGGCGATCCATTCATCACGGATGTTGTGTTTGAAAGCCGCTAAGGCTTCGGCGTCCGGACAGTCGACAATTTGATTCTTCTTAGTGTGGAATCTATTCCAAAGCTTGCAGGTGGACTCTCCGGGCTGTTGGATTATATGACTTAGATCGTCTGCATCCGGAGGCCGGACATAAGTCCCTTGAAAATTGGCCCTGAAAGCGTCTTCGAGTTCCTCCCAACTCCCAATTGAGTTTTCGGGGAGGCTTTTCAACCAGTGTCGAGCTGGTCGCTTCAACTTGAGGGGAAGGTATTTGATGGCGTGGAGGTCATCCCCACGAGCCATGTGAATATGGAGGATAAAATCCTCGATCCAGACCCCTGGATCTGTTGTGCCGTCGTATGCTTCTATGTTCACAGGTTTAAAGCCTTGTGGGAATTCATGGTCCAGTACTTCTTCAGTGAAGCACAGGGGGTGAGCAGCCCCTCTGTATCTGGACGCATTGTGGCATGTAGTCGGCTGTTGTTGTGTCCGAGGTTGATTCCGAACTGGTATCTGGCTTTTATGAGCGTTTGGGTGACCATAGTCCTGCGTTGGGGTGTGTCTTCTAGATCCATATATGGACCTGGCTGCACCGGTCTTTTTATTCGGATGCTCGCGTGGATCGTGCGCAGTGTCCGCAGCCGCTCTGTTATGGTTGTGAGGCGGTACGTCTGGTTTCTTGGTCTAATTTTCTTTTGGTGGAACGACCGCATCATCGAATTCTGGCAGTAGCTTGCGCTTCGGATAGCTTTTTGTATGGCGGTCATCGCCATATCTTTCTTCAGTGTCTAGCACCTTATTCCATCTGCGACTTAGCTTTTCATGTGCGGCCTTGAGCCGTTGCTTCTGCTTTTCTAGACTTCTTGCGGCGGCCATAAGCTTTCTATGGAGGTTGTTTCGTTCCACTTGTTCGTCCGGGATGATGAATGCATCATCGTCCGGACTGTCTTCCTGTTCTGGGGCGGCATCCTGAGCTCGTCCCTTCGGATCATTTTGATCGGGTATTTGCTCCGAACTTGATTTGGCGTGACCTGACTCGTTCTGCTCTATCGCTGGGTCCATGTGGTCATTATTGCTTTCGGAGTTTGCGGGTATATCAACCCTTCTTGCGCTCTTGTCGCTATTTTTGCCATTGCTGGACTTTGAGCGGCGTCTGCGCCACCTCTTTGGCTTTTGCCCGGGTATTTTGTCATCCGGGCGGCCGTCCTTATTGGGCGTATCTACCATGTATATATCATGTGACAAGTTAGTAGTCCCGCGCTCTAGGGATTCTGGAGCCTCTCCTGCATCGTCGTCCATACTATCGATGTCTTCAGAGTCAAGCACGTCGGTTAATTCTTTGATCGTGGCAATGAAGTGGGTGGTGGGTGGGTGCCGAATTCCTTCGTCACCTGCTTCCCACTCGGGCCGGACATAGTTCGGCCCAGAGTCTCCTGACAAGAGAGAGACTTCAAGGAGTTCAACATGTCGCCAAAGGGCGAGTGCTGAAAGATGTCCGCAGCGGTAAACTCCATTACCGGAGCCCAACCTGGCTTGGCTAGCTCGAGAGTTAGCGGAACAGGACCAACAGCCGGATATGAGTCCGGGGGTCCGCTGTTACAGGCCTCCATAGAGGTGGGACCCGTGTTCGGCTCCACCGCCGATAAGTGTGCGGCCTGCGGAGTGGGGTCCAGCCCTCCGTCCATAGGCAATGCAACCTGTCCTGGATTTAGATCCAAGGCTGCTTTGGGGATGATGTCCCTGGCACTGTCCGACATCAGGTCTAGGCTGTGCTCGTCGTGGCTGTCCGGCGCTCCTAGCGCAGGCTCGAATCCGTCGAAGATCAAGTCTCTGCGGATATCTGTCGTGTAGTTCAAGTTTCAGAACCTGATCTGGTGGCCAGGGGCGAAGCTGTCGATCTGCTCCAACTGGCCAAGTGAATTGGCCCGCAGTGCGAAGCCACCGAACACAAAGATCTGTCCGGGGAGAAACGTCTCACCCTGGACTGTGTTGTTGACGATTGGAGACGCCATCAAGCCTCGAAGCGATGACACAGAGGAACTCTCAATGAAAGCACCAATGTCGGTGTCAAAACCGGTGGATCTCGGGTAGGGGGTCCCGATCTGTGCGTCTTAGGCTGATGGTAACAGGAAGAAAGGGACATAATGTTTACCCAGGTTCGGGCCCTCTCGATGGAGGTAAAACCCTACTTCTTGCTTGATTAATATTGAAGATATGTGGAATACAAGAGTAGATCTACCACGAGATCGTAGAGGCTAAACCCTAAGAGCTAGCCTATGATGGTATGATTGTAATTGTGATCGGCCTTCTAAGGACCATGCTCTCCGGTTTATATAGACACCGGAGAGCTAGGGTTTACATGGAGTCGGTTACAAGGAAGGAAACATAATATCCGGATTGCCAAGCTTGTCTTCCACGCAAAGGAGAGTCCCATCCGGACACGAGCCGAAGTCTTGAGTCTTGTATCTTGACGCTTCTATAGTCCGGACGATGTATATAGTCCGGCTGTCCGGATACCCCCTTATCCAGGACTCCCTCACTCCTGCCAGTTGCCGATAACTTTGTTACAAAACATGATCATCTCATACAACAATTTATATCACATCATGCCTTGACCATATCACATCACAACAAGGCCTCCAAAAACAAGTTAGACGTTCTCTACTTTGTTGTTGCAAGTTTTACGTGGCGACTACGGGTTTCTAGCAAGAACCGGTCTTACCTATGCATCAAAACCACAACGATTTTTAGTCAAGTGTGCTATTTTAACCTTCAACAAGGACCGTCTGTAGTCAAACTTGATTCAACTAAAGGTTGAGAAACAGACACCCGCCAGCCACCTATGTGCATAAGCACGTCGGTAGAACCAGCCTCATGAACGCGTTCATGTAATGTCGGTCCCGGCCGCTTCATCCAACAATACCGCCGAATCAAAGTAAGACGTTGGTGGTAAGCAGTATGACTATTATCGCCCACAACTCTTTGTGTTCTACTCGTGCATAAAACATCTACGCATAGACCTGGCTCGGATATCACTGTTGGGGAACGCGGAAATTTCAAAAAAATTCCTACGATCATGCAATATCTATCTAGGGGATGCATGGCAACGAGAAGGGAGAGTGTGTCCACGTACCCTCGTAGACCAAAAGCGGAAGCGTTCAGTAACGCGGTTGATGTAGTCAAACTTCTTTGAGATCCAACCGATCCAAGTACCGAACATACGACACCTCCGCGTTCAGCACATGTTCAGCTTGATGATGTCCCTCGTGCTCTTGATCCAGTTGAGGACGAGGGTGAGTTCCGTCAGTACGACAGTGTGGCGACGGTGATGATGATGCTACCGGCGCAGGGCTTCGCCTAAGCACTACAATGGTATGATCGAGGTGTGTAACTGTGGAGGGGGGCACCGCACACGGTTAAGAGAAACTTGTGTGTTCTAGGGTGCCCCCTTGCCCCCGTATATAAAGGAGGGAGGCCGGCCGGCCCTATGGTGCGCCCCAAGAGGAGGAGTCCTACTAGGACTTCCTAGTCCTAGTAGGATTCCCCTCCAAGGAAGAGAGGGGGAAGGAAGGAGAGGGAGAGGGAGTAGGAAAGGGGGGATCCACCCCCTTCCCCTATTCCAATTCGGACCCAAGGGGGTGGGCGCAGCCAGCCCTCCTGCGGCCCTCCGCTTTCTCCACTAAGGCCCATGGTGGTAACCCCTCCGGCACTCCGTTTTTACCCGAAACTATCGGGAACACTTCCGGTGTCCGAATGACATGGTCCAATATATCAATTTTTATGTCTCGACCATTTCGAGACTCCTCGTCACGTCCGTGATCTCATCCGGGACTCCGAACAATCTTCGGTCATCAAAAACACATAACTCATAATACATATCGTCATCGAACGTTAAGCATGTGAACCCTACGGGTTCGAGACCTATGTAGACATGACTGAGACACATATCCGGTTAATAACCAATAGCAGAACCTGGATGCTCATATTGGCTCCTACATATTCTACGAAGATCTTTATCGATCAAACTGCATAACCACATACGTTGTTCCCTTTGTCATCGGTATGTTACTTGCCCGAGATTCAATCGTCGGTATCATCATTCCTAGTTCAATCTCGTTACCAGAAAGTCTCTTTACTCATTCTATAATACTTCATCCCACAACTAACTCATTAGTCACATTGCTTGCAAGGCTTATAGCATTACCGAGAGGGCCCAGAGATACCTTTCCCAAACATGGAGTGACAAATCCTAATCTCGATCTGTGCCAACCCAACAAACAGCTTCGGAGACACCTGTAGAGCATATTTATAATCACCCATTTACGTTGTGACGTTTGATAGCACACAAGGTGTTCCTCTGGTATTTGGGAGTTGCATAATCTCATAGTCTAAGGAACGTGTATAAGTCCTGAAGAAAGCAGTAGCAATGAAACTGTAACGATCATAATGTTAAGCTAATAGATGGGTCATGTCCATCACATCATTCTCCTAATGATGTGATCCTGTTCATCAAATGACAACATATGTCTACGGTTAGGTAACATAACCATCTTTGATTAACGAGCTAGTCAAGTAGAGGCATACTAGGGACACTATCTTTTGTCTATGTATTCACACATGTACTAAGTTTCCGGTTAATACAATTCTAGCATGAATAATAAACATTTATCATGAAATAAGGAAATAAATAATAACTTTATTATTGCCCCTAGGGCATATTTCCTTCACGTAGATCCAGCCACGACGCTCTGCTTGGAACTACACTAACTGACAGCTCCACCATTCAATATAAATATGTATCCGGTTTGTGACTTAGAGTCATCCGGATCAGTGTCGAAGCTAGCATCGACGTAACCCTTTACGACGAGCTATTCATCACCTCCATGAACGAGAAACATTTCCTTGATCCTTTTCAGGTACTTGGGATATTTTTGACCGCTGCCCAGTAATCCACTCCTGGATTACTTTGGTACCTTCTTGCCAAACTTATGGCAAGGCACACATCAGGTCTGGTACACAACATAGTATACATGATAGAACCTATGGCTGAGGCATTGGCAATGACTTTCATTTTCTCTCTATCTTCTGTCGTGGTCGGGCTTTGATGTGACTTAATTTCACACCTTGTAACACAAGCAAGAACCCTTTCTTTGACTGATCCATTTTGAACTTCTTCAAAACTTTTTCAAGGTATGTGCTTTGTGAAAGTCCTGTTAAGCGTCTCAGTCTATCCCTATAAATCTTGATGCCCAATATATAAGCAGCTTCACCGAGGTCTTTCATTGAAAAATTATTATTCAATCATCCTTTTATGCTATCCAGAAATTCTATATTATTTCCAATCAACATTATGTCATCCAGATATAATATCAGAAATGCTACAGAGCTCCCACTCACTTTCGTGTAAATACAGGCTTCACCGCAAGTCTGTGTAAAAAGATATGCTTTGATCACCTCGTCAAAGCATATATTCCAACTCCGAGATGCTTGCACCAGTCCATACATGGATCGCTGGAGCTTGCACACTTTGTTAACACCTTTAGGATTGACAAAACCTTCTGGTTGCATCATATACAACTCTTCTTTAAAAAATTCATTAAGGACTGCAGTTTTGACATCAATTTGCGAGATTTCATAATCATAAAATGCGGCAATTGCTAACATGATCAGACAGACTTAAGCATCACTACGGGTGAGAAAGACTCATCGTAGTAAACCCCTTGAACTTGTCGAAAACCTTTCGCAACAAGTCGAGCTTTGTAGACAGTGATATTACCATCAACGTCCGTCTTCCTTGAAGATCCATTTATTCTCTATGGCTTGCCGATCAACGGGAAAGTCCACCGAAGTCCACACTTTGTTCTCATACATGGATCCTATCTCAGATTTCATGGCCTCAAGCCATTCATCGGAATCTGGGCTCATCATAGCTTCTTCATAGTTCGTAGGTTCGCCTTGGTCTAATAACATGACTTCTAGGATAGGATTACAGTACCACTCTGGTGCGGAACATGTTCTAGTCGACCTACGAAGTTCAGTAGTAACTTGATCTGAAGTGTCATGATCATCATCAGTAGTTTCCTCTCTAGTTGGTGTAGGCATCAGGGGAATAGTTTTCTCTGATGTTCTACTTTCCAATTCGAGAGAAGGTACAATTACGTCATCAAGTTCTACTTTCCTCCCACTCACTCCTTTTGAGAGAAACTCCTCTAGAAAGGACCCATTTTTAGCAACAAAGATCTTGCCTTCGAATGTGTGGTATAAGGTGTAACCAATAGTTTCTTTAGGGTATCCTATGAAGACACACTTATCAATTTGGGTTCGAGCTTATTAGGCTGAAGCCTTTTGACATAAGTGTCACATACCCAAACTTTAAGAAACAACAACTTTGGTTTCTTGCCAAACAATAGTTCATACGGTGTAGTCTCAATAGATTTATACGGTGCCCTATTTAACGTGAATGCGATTGTCCCTAATGCATAACCCCAAAATGGTAGTGGTAAATTGGTAAGAGACATCATAGAACACACCATATCTAATAGAGTGCGGTTACGAGGTTCAGACACACCATTATGCTATGGTGTTCTAGGTGGCGTGAGTTGTGAAACTATTCCGCATTATTTTAAATGAAGGCCAAACTCATAACTCAAATATTCGCCTCCGCGATCAGATCATATACATTTTTTTTCTTGTTACGATTATTCTCCATTTCACTCTGAAATTCTTTGAACTTTTCAAATGTTTCAGACTTGTGTTTCATCAAGTAGATATACCCATACCTACTCAAATCATCTGTGAAGGTGAGAAAATAGCGATACCAGCAGCATGCTTCAACACTCATTGGACCGCATACATCGGTATGTATTATTTCCAATAAGTCATTAACTCGCTCCATTGTTCTGGAGAATGGAGTTTTAGTCATCTTGCCCATGAGGCATGGTTCGCAAGTATCAAATGATTCATAAATCAAGTGATTCCAAAAGTCCATCCGCATGGAGTTTCTTCACGCGCTTTACACCAATATGACCTAAAGGATAGTGCCACAAGTATGTTGCAATATCATTAGCAACCTTGCATCTTTTGGCATGAATATTTTGAATATGTGTATCACTATGATGGAGATTCAATAAGAATAGACCATTCCTCAAGGGTGCATGACTATAAAAGATATTACTCATATAAATATAACAACCATTATTCTCTGACTTCAATGAGTACTTGTCTCGCATTAAACAAGATCCAGCTATAATGTTCATGCTCAACCCTGGCACCAAATAACAATTATTGAGGTCTAAACCTAATCTCGAAGGTAGATGTAGAGGTAGCATGCCGACAATGATCACATCGACCTTGGAACCATTCCTCGCGTGCATTGTCACCTCGTCCTTAGCCAATCTTCGTTTATTCCACAACTTCTGTTTTGAGTTACAAATATGAGCAACCGAACCAGTATCAAATACCCAGGCGCTACTACGAGCATTAGTAAGGAACACATAAATAACATGTATATCAAATATACCTTTGTTCACTTTGCAGTAGAAGCACTCACTTTCTGGCTTAGATCCAGCTTTGGGCTTCTTCATGGGAGCGGCAACTTGCTTGCCGTTCTTCTTGAAGTTCCCTTTATTTCCTTTGCCCTTTTTCTTGAACTACTGATCTCGTTAACTATCAACACTTGATGCTCCTTCTTGATTTCTACCTCCGCCGATTTCAGCATTGTGAAGAGCTCGGGAATTGTTTTCTCCATCCCTTGCATATTATAGTACATCACGAAGCCTTTGTAGCTTGGTGGCAGTGATTGAAGAACTCTGTCAATAACACTCTCATCTAGAAGATCAATTCCCAGCTGAGTCAAGTGCTTATGATACCCAGACATTTTGAGTATGTGTTCATTGACAAAACTATTCTGCTCTATCTTGCAGCTATAGAACTTGTTGGAGACTCATATCTCTCAACCCGGGCATTAGCTTGAAATATCAACTTCAGTTCCTGGAACATCTAATATGCTCCGTGGCGTTCAAAACATCTTTGAAGTCCCGGTTCTAAGCCGTAAAGCATGGCACACTGAACTATTGAGTAGTCATCAGATCGAGTCTGCCAGACGTTCATAACATCTGCAGTAGCTCCTGCAGCAGGTCTGTCACCTAGCGGTGCATCAATGACATAATTCTTTTGTGCATAAATGACGATAATTCTCAAGTTACATACCCAATCCGTGTAGTTGCTACCATATCTTTCAACATAGCTTTCTCCAGGAACGCATTAAAATTCAGGGGAACGGTAGCATGGGCCATTGATCTACAACACAGATATGCAAAACTATTAAGACTAAGTTTATGATAAATTAAGTTCAATTAATTAAATTACTAATGAACTCCCACTTAAATTAACATCCCTCAAGTTATCTAAGTGTTACATGATCCAAATCAACTAACCCATGTCCGATCATCACGTGAGATGGGGTAGTCATCAATGATGAACATCTTCATGTTGATCATATCTACTATATGACTCACATTCGACCTTTCGGTCTCCAGTGCTCCGAGACCATGTATGTACATGCTAGGCTCGTCAAGTTTAACCCAAGTATTCTGCTTGTGAAAAACTGGCTTACACTCGTTGTATGTGAACGTAGAGTCTATCACACCTGATCATCATGAGGTGCTTCAAAACGACGAACTTTAGCAATGGTGCATACTCGGGGAGAAAATTTTTATCTTGAAATTTAGCGAAGGGGTCATTATATAATGCTACCATTGTTCTAAGCAAAATAAGATACATAAAGGATAAACATCACATGCAATCAAAATATGCGACATGATATGGCCATCATCATCTTGTGCTTTTGATCTCCAACTTCAAAGCATCGTGATGATCTCCATCGTCACCGGCTTGACACCTTGATCTCCATGGGTCATCTCGCCAACTATTGCTAACGCATAGTGATAAAGTAAAGCAATTACATGGCACTTGCATTTCATACAATAATTAAGAGACAACCCTTAGGCTCCTGCCGGTTGTTGATATTACAAAATAAGATCATCTCATACAACAACGTATATCACATCACGTCTCGACCATATCACATCAAAACATGCCCTGCATTAACAAGTTAGACGTCCTCTACTTTGTTGTTGCAAGTTTTACGTGGCTGCTACGGGCTTCTAGCAAGAATCATTCTTACCCACGGCAAAACCACAATGATGATTTATCAAGTTTGTTATTTTAACCTTCTTCAAGGACCAGCCGTAGTCAAATTCAATTCAAATAGGAGAAATAGACACCTGCCAGTCACCTTTATGCAAAACAAGTTGCATGTTAGTCAGTGGAACCGGTCTCAGGTACGTGCACATGTAAGGTTGGTCTGGGCCGCTTCATCCCATAATATCGTCAAATCAAATTAAGACATTGGTGGTAAGCAGTATGACCATCACCGCCCACAACTCCTTTGTGTTCTACTCGTGCATATCATCTGCGCATAGACCTGGCTTTGATGCCACTGTTGGGAAATGATGCATGGAAAACAAAAAATTCTACGCACATGCAAGATCTATCCATGAGATGCATAGCTATGAGAGGGGGGAGTGTGTCTATGTACCCTCAGAGACCATAAGCGGAAGCGTTTATTAAAACAGTTGATGTAGTCGAACACCTTCGCTATCCAACCGATCAAGTACGAAACGTACGACACCTTCGCGTTCAGCACACGTTCATCTCGATGACGTCCTCACCTTCTTTATCCAGCAAGACATGCGAAGAAGTAGATGAGTTCAGGCAACACGATGGTGTGGTGACGGTGATAGCGAACTCGTTCCCACAGGGCTTTGCCGTGCACAGCGAAAACTTGGAAGGAGGACTAAACTGTGGAGAGGGGCGCCACACATGGCTAAGAGATTGTCGTGGTCTGTGTGGCGCCGCACATGGATAAGAGATTGTCGTGGTGGTGGAGGGAAGGCAGCCTTGGGTGCGACACAAGGTGGTCGGCCGACCCCTTTGGGCGCCCCCTTCCTAGTTTGGTGCCAGGGAGAAGGCAGGAGGAGGTGGCGTTCCCACCCCCTTTCCTTTTTCCCATGAGGAGGGGAAGGCAGGAGGGGCTAGCCCTTCCCCCTTTCCTTTCTCTAGGGCCAGCGGCCAGGGAGAGGGTGCGCCAGCCCCCGGCTGGTGTGTGCCTCCCCTTGGCCCATTAGGCCCATAGACCTCCCGGGGCCTCCCGGAACCCCTTCCGACGATCCGATGAATACTCAGTTCACTCTGAAACCTTTCTGGTGTTCGACCATTCCGGAGCTCCTCGTCATGTCCGTGATCTCACCCGGGACTCCAAACAACATTCAGTCACCAGATCATATAACTCATATAACACTATATCATCAATGAACGTTAAGCGTGCGGACCCTACGGGTTCGAGAACTATGTAGACATGACCGAGACACCTCTCTGATCAATAACCAATAGCAGAGCCTGGATGCCCATATTGGTTCCTACATATTCTATGAAGATCTTTATTGGTCAAACCGTTATGACAACATACGCAATTCGCTTTGTCTATCGGTATGTTACTTGCCCGAGATTCGATCGTCAGAATCTCTATACCTAGTTCAATCTCGTTACTGGCAAGTATCTTTACTCGTTCCATAATACATCATCTCGTAAGTAACTCCTTAGTCATTTTTCTTTCAAGCTTATTATGATGCGTATTATCGGGAGGGCCCAGAGATACCTATCTGATACACGGAGTGATAAATCCCAATATCGATCCATGCCAACTCAACAAACACCTATAGAGATACCTATAGAGCGTCTTTATGATCACCGAGATACGTTGTGACAGTTGATAGCACACAAGGTATTCCTCCGGTATCCGGGAGTTGCATGATCTCATAGTCAAAAGAATATGTATTTGACATTAAGAAAGCAATAGCAATAAACTATACGATCATATGCTAAGCTAACGGATGGGTCTTGTCCATCATAGCATTCTCATAATGATGTGATCCTGTTATCAAGTGACAACACATGTCTCCATCCTCAGCGGCTTGAGACCTTGATCTCCATCGTTGCGTCGGGGTCATCTCGCCAACTATTGCTTCTACAACCATTGCTAACGCACAGCAATAAAGTAAAGCATACATAGCGCTTGCATTTCATACAATAATTAAGAGACAACCCTAAGGCTCCTGCCGGTTGTCGATATTACAAAATAAGATCATCTCATACAACAACGTATATCACATCACGTCTTGATCATATCACATCACAACATGCCCTGCAAAAACAAGTTAGACGTCCTCTATTTTGTTGTTGCAAGTTTTACGTGGTTGCTACGGGCTTCTAGCAAGAACCGTTCTTATCCACGGCAAAACCACAACGATGATTTATCAAGTTTGTTGTTTTTAACCTTCTTCAAGGACCGACCGAATTCAAATTCGATTCAAATAATGTAGGAGAAATAGACACCTGCCAGCCACCTTTATGCAAAACAAGTTGCATGTTAGTCGGTGGAACTGGTCTCAGGTACGTGCACATATAAGGTTGGTCCGGTCCGCTTCATCCCATAATACCGTCGAATCAAAATAAGATGTTGGTGCTAAGCAGTATGACCATCACCGCCCACAACTCCTTTGTGTTCTACTCATGCATGTCATATGCGCATAGACCTAGCTTTGATGCCATTCTTGGGAAATGATGCATGGAATACAAAAAAAATTCTACGCACACACAAGATCTATCCATGATATGCATAGCTATGAGAGGGGAGAGTGTGTCTATGTACCCTCGTAGACCATAAGTGGAAGCGTTTGTTAAAACGGTTGATGTAGTCGAACACCATCGCGATCCGACCGATCAAGTGCGAAACCTACGGCACCTCCGCGTTCAGCACATGTTCAGCTCAATGACGTCCTCGCCTACTTGATCCAGCAAGACATGCGAAGTAGTAGATGAGTTCAGGCAGCACGACAGCGTGGTGACGGTGATAGCGAACTCATTCCCGCAGGGCTTTGTGGTGCACAACAGAAAACTTGGAAGGAGGATTAAACTATGGAGAGGGGCGCCGCACATGACTAAGAGATTGTCGTGGTCTGTGTGGCGCCCCTCCCTCTCATGTATATATATATATATATATATATATATATATATATATATATATATATATATATATATATATATATATATATATATATATATATATAACCTTGGGTGCGCCCCAAGGTGGCCGGCCGACCCCCTTGGGTGGCCCCCTTCCTTGTTTGGTGCCAGGGAGAAGGCAGGAGGAGGTGGCGTCCCCACCCTCTTTCCTTTCTCCCATGAGGAGGGGAAGGCAGGAGGGGCTAGCCCTCCCCCTTTTCTTTCTCTAGGGTCGGTGGCCAGGGAGAGGGCGCACCAGCCCCCGGGTGGTGTGTGCCTCCCCTTGGCCCATTAGGCCCATAGACCTCCTGTGGCCTTCCGAAACCCCTTCCGGCGATCCGATGAATACTCGGTTCACTCTGAAACCTTTTCGGCGTTCGAATAGCATTGTTCACTTTAAGCATGCGGACCCTACGGGTTTGAGTACAATGTAGACATGACCGAGACACCTCTCTGATCAATAACCAATAGCGGAGCCTGGATGCCCATAATGGGTCCTACATATTCTACGAAGATTTGTATTGGTCAAACCGTTATGACAACATACGCAATTCGCTTTGTCTGTCGGTATGTTACTTGCCCGAGATTCGATCGTCGGAATCTCTATACCTAGTTCAATCTCGTTACTGGCAAGTATCTTTACTCGTTCTGTAATACATCATCTCGTAACTAACTCCTTAGTCATTTTGCTTGCAAGCTTATTATGATGCGTATTACCGGGAGGGCCCATAGATACCTCTCTGATACACGGAGTGATAAATCCCAATATCGATCCATGCCAACTCAACAGACACCTACAGAGATACCTGTAGAGCATCTTTATGATCACCGAGATACGTTGTGACATTTGATAGCACACAAGGTATTCCTCCGGTATCCGGGAGTAGCATGATCTCATAGTCAAAGGAATATGTATTTGACATTAAGAAAGCAATAGCAATAAACTAAACTATCATATGCTAAGCTAACAGATGAGTCTTGTCCATCATATCATTCTCATAATGATGTGATCTTGTTATCAAGTGACAACACATGTTTATGGTCAAGAAATTTTAACCATCTTTGAACAACGAGCTAGTCTAGTAGAGGCTTACTAGTGACACAGTATTTGTTTATGTATCCACACATGTATTTAAGTTTTTGATTAATACAATTCTAACATGAATAATAAATCTATATCATGAATAAAGAAATATAATAATAACAACTTTGTTATTGCCTCTACGGCATATTTCCATCAAGTTTCCCCCCTTTTTCATAGATTCATTTACTTAAAATGTTTCTATCACTTAACCGTGCTTTAAATAACGAACTTATTTCATTGTTTGCTTCCATTGGTCGAGATCTTCGAAAATATATCCCATGCAATAGGTTTCAATGAACGTTTTGTCACAAAAACCCGAAAAAACCGAAAATCGAAAGAACTGTCAACCAAAAAAATGCCATGAACAGGTCAAAATTCGCATACAATGATTGCATGTTTTTTAAATAAAAATTGTACGTAGTTTTAAAAAAGTTTGTGAGTTTAAAAAATAGTTCATCCATATTGGAAAAAGTTCATAATTTTTTAAAAAATAACATCAATTTATAAAAAAATACTAATTTGAAAATTGTTCGTCAATTCTGGAAAAAGTTCATTGATTTTAAAAAAAGTTCATGGATTTTGAAAAAGGTTTATAAGATTTGAAAAACAAGTTCATTGATAATGAAAAAATTTCACCAATTTTGGAAAAATTTCATTGATTTTGTAAAAAAAATTTCATTGATTTTTTTAAAAAGTTCATTGAACTTTAATAAGTCCACCGGATTTGAAAAAATTCAACGAATTTGAAAAAAGATTAATGAATTTGAAAAAAGTTCATCCAATTCAAAAAAATGCATCAAATTTGAATAAAGATCATCATTATTTTAAAAAGTTTCTGCATTTTGAAAAAATTAAAGTAGTAAATGTATTATCACAACGTGAGCTCTGTTTGGTTGCTTAGTGCGACTTGCAAGTAAGGTGGAGGTCACGAGTTTGAGACTCTCTGCCGCAGCATTTTTTTGCGTATTAAACGAAAAAATGTGAG
>NC_041393.1:110086705-110208945 GCF_002162155.2 Triticum dicoccoides
AATGGCCTATAACCAGCGGGCTAAATAGGAAATGCCTTGTGCACGCTATGCATTGGTGGATAATACGACAACTCCTAATGTGAGACGGGCCAGCCCAGGGTGGGGGGGAGGTTGCTCTTAAATAATGAACCATTTTCATTGTTTGCTTGCATGCGTCGAGATCTTGGAAACTATATCCCATGCTAATAGGTTTCGATGAGCCTTTTGCCGCAAAAAGCCAAAAGAACGAAAACTGAAAATTCTGTAAAACAGAAAAAAACTAGAGCTCATAAGCATGGTTATGGTTTTCACCTGTCTTTTTTTTTTAAAAAAAAAGCACAGACCATGTTTTTCTCGTTTAGGAGTAAGCACATGTTGTACTTCTCATGAAAGCACAACTGCGCTCCTCGTAGAAGTGCAAGTTGTGCTTTTCCCTTTTCGAGAAGTTGTGCTTCTCGTGCTTACACATGATGTGTTTCTCGTGGAAGCATACATTTGCTTCTTATGGAAATACATGCCATGATTTTCTCTTTTCCAGAAAGCATAATTGTGGTTCTTGTAGAAGCATACGTTCTACCTCTTGAGGAAAAGCACTGCTTCTTAGAAAAAAAATATGTTCAAAACCTAGGGTAAACCATGGAAAAACCAAAAAAGGCAAAAAAATAATTAAAGCCCAAAAACGCGTACAGAAAATTAAAAAAATCCAGACGGAGCGCCCAGCCCCGACACATGGTGGCGGCTGGGCGCACCAGCTGATACGCTAGGGGTAACGTTTGGCTAGTTGCTCTCCAGTAAACCACAAGCGAAGGCGAACTAAAAAAACATAAGAACTTTACAATGGTGTTGTCTTATGAGTGTCACGTGAAATAAATGATGAGATGAAGAAGAGAGAACTTATAAGAAAAGGCTTGTCTTCTCTTATTTAAGAGAAGACAAGAGATGATCTCTTAGCTCAATATGTCTCGACATATTTTTAAGAATAGCTGGTTATTGAAAATAATGTTAAGAGATGAACCGTTGTAGACTTTTTTTTATCATCTCATGCAAGATTTAAGATAAGACTATTTTATCAATCATTGTACATATCCTTATAAGGCTGACACATCGAGCGACAACTGCAACGAGCGAGCGCTTTACTCGGGCAAAGCCTTCATGGGCGACCTATGCGTCGTTGCAAGTACTAGCACATAAGGCGCTGAATAGGCACTCTCCGTGGCACGAGAGAACCACAAACATGCACCCCCATGTGCTTCTGGCCGGCCCATGTGAGGGATGGGGCGCCCCTATTTGTTTTTACTTTTTTTATCTTCAGAAAATGTTTACAAATGTTTAGGATTTCAAAAAATGTTATGAATTTCAAAGTGTTCATGACTTTGTCTTTTTATCGGGTTTCATAAAATGTTCATTAATTTAAAAATTGTTTTCATATTTCAATGTTTTTCTCCAATTTCTAAATAATGCTCATGAGTTGGAAAACTGTTCATGAATTAAAAATTGTGGCATAGTTTAGGTTTTTTCCTTAAATTAAAAATTTTCACGAAATTGTAAATTGTTATCATATTTTCAAATAGTTTTGAGGTCGAAAAAATGTTCATGAATTTCAAAAAATATCATTAGACTTTTTTTTCAGAATTTCGAAAAACTACAGAAAATTTATATCCCAAGTTTCAGATTTTTTTTCAAAACATATAAAAGGTTAGAAAACTATAAAGAAAAAAAGAAAAAAGGAAAAAATAAACCAAAAGTCGGAAATATAGAAAAAACGGTTCAGGGAAAGTTCTACTTTCCCAGATTAGTTTTATTTTTGAGAATACCCCAGATTAGTGCTGTGTATCGCTCAGTGTGTGAGTGCGGCCGACACAACGCAAACAGTTAGTCGGCCCAGTAGTTTGCTTAACTCTTTAGGTTTTTTCCCTAGCCTTTTTTCTGCCGTAATAAGAAAATCATGATGTAATTCTCATTTTTTTAAATTTCTGTTAGTTTATTTAAAATTTTAAAATGTTCAATAATGTTAAATAAGTTTGTTACTTTTAAAATTTTCTGAACTCAACGAATATTCAAAAATTTAAAAGATTTTGTGAATATGGAAATGTTCAAAGATTCAAAAAGTGTTCGTGAGTTTTATAAAATATTGGCGCTTGATAGAATTGTAGCAAGTATGACTTTTTTTAGGAATATGAAAAACATGTTTGCGAATTAGAGACTTGAATAAGATATTATTGGATTTGTAATAGTGTTCATGATTTTTTTGTGAATTCAAAAAATGTTTATGAGTTTAAAAAACTTCAATTTAGAAAATCATGAATTTGAAAACTATTCATGAATTTGAAAAATGCCCACGAAATTAGAATCTTGCAGTAATTTTAAGAATCTTCACAAATTTGAAAAAAAATCAAACATAGAAATGAAAGGGAAGGAATTTTTTTTAGTAAAGCCGGAAAGAACAGGGGAGAAAAAATAGGGAAAAGAAATAAACAAGAAGGTTCCTGAACCTTTTGAAAACCGGATCTCCTGGGCTGGCCAGGGGATACATGGTGTAGGCGATGACTAACCTTAATGCTTTACTCAAAAAAAAAAACCTAACCTTAATGCTTGCAGTGAGTGATTGCCAATAATTAAAAAAAATGCTTGCAGTCAGTGATATATATCATTTGCTCAATATGACACAGTAGGGGCAAGGCTCGTAGTGCAGCCGTAGCCCACAAGATGTACGATCAATAAAGAATTGTATGCATGCAATTCTTAAAAGTTACTAGTCCCTCAGTTCCTAAATATTTATCTTTTTAGAGATTTCAAATGGACTATCACATACGGATGTATATAGACATATTTTAAAGTGTAGATTCACTTATTTTGCTCCGTATGTAGTCACTTGTTGAAATATCTAGAAAGACAAATATTTCGAAACGGAGGGAGTATATGATTGATTGGTTGAAAGTTCTTGACGTAAGGTGGAGCACGTGTTATTAGATATTTTGTTGCAACAAAGTATGGCATTATTGGCACGTATAGCTTCTGGCAGTTGACGGTGCTGTACATGCTTTGGTAGATCTTTCAGCTGTATAATAAAATGTGGCGTGCAGCCTTGATAGTTGACGGTGTGTACTTTACTAGGTTTTAGGCAAGAGAGTGTACGGTGTAAACGAGACTTTACAGTAAAAGATAATACGAGGTCAACTTTAACCTGACAGCTAACCTGGGTTTACTGAGAGCGTATTGAGGGTTTACGTGGCTCGCAATCCAGCTAAACGCCAGCTGCACGCGTGGTTCCCTCCCATGAGACAGGCATAACTAAGCAAACGAGTTGACCAAAGGTTTAAATATTCACCAAAAGTGGTGAAGGACGGCTAGCTGCAGAGCAAATCTTCTTTAGTTGGCGTAGGTCTTAGAGCTACACGGTTCAGAGGTAAACTGGTTGCAATTTACTAGTACAAATTTCATCGTCAGATGTAGTATGATACAATCCACTCAGCAGTTCAAGTTCCACTCACCAAAATATTCTCCAAGTTTATGAGCTTTCAATTCACCAGTATCTAAATGCATGCTCTTTTAAAAAAAAGTATCTAAATGCATGTTGACTAGTAACTAAACAATTACAAACACAGTGCCACTTGCACTTACGGGAAAATGGATTGATATTTGAGCATAGTTTCTAATGATATTACTCCCTCCGTCCGGAAATACTTGTCGGGAAAATGGATGTATCTAGACGTATTTTAGTTCTAGATACATCCATTTTCATTCATTTTCGCAACAAGTAATTTCGGACGGAGGGAGTATTTTTTATGACATGCATTAACATTTTGTTAGTTAAATCTAAAGTCAAAGTTTGGCACGGAATATAAAGAGGACCAATAAACCAGGGCGGATGTAATATATATGTCTTATACACAAGCCACTATTTCTAATCAAGTTTTTTTACTCAGGTTTCAGCACTTGGTCTGATGGAAACGGGTGCCCTATCAGTGGCTGACACATGTATTAAATTGGGACATTGTGAGGTAGGATCTAGTGTGGATCTAGCGTGTCACTGTGAATTTCGTTAACGTGATTGACATTTTCAGTGCAGACCTAGCGATATCCTAGAGGATATGGTGGCATAGCAGTTCCCTCTGGATTTGTGGCAGAGTTTGTGATTGGTGCGCATGTGCCCTGGATGTTGCCCTTGCATGTGCAACGGAAGCTGATTTGACTATGTCCTCTTTGTCGCGGCTTGGATGAATTTACAGAGGTAGTATATTTTTATAGTTTGAGATATACATGCATGAAGGTACATATGTGCAAAGCTTGGCACTGGTGCTATCTTCATCCTTGGATTCACAATTCACCCATTATGAGTGTGTTTGGGTGCTGCCCCAACTTGCCCTACCAAACCACGGGCTCGCACCTGTTTGTATACAGCTGGACAAATCCTTGGTTATTTGCATGACGAACTAACTAAATACGCCTTACTTTCCGAAAAATAGGATCTGGCCCGTGCCGCTCTCCCGAGCGTCACGTGCGGCGAACTTGATCATCCGCCGCCGGCCCTGATTACCCTTCCTCCCCCTTGCCGTTATCTAAGGATGCCAACAACCAAAGGCTGCACGCCAGACGATGGCGGCAGGGCTTCTCCCGGTGGTTGGTTGCATCTTGCGAGGCACCTTAGGCATTTTGCAAGGGATCTCGCGGCGGAGTGTGCTCGCTAGTCCCGTGCGTCAGTGGTTGCCAACGGTGCTCCGACATCTTCAAAGTTCAGCGACGCCATGGACGGTCGTATCTCGCTACTGTTGGGCGTACTTGTGGGGATAGCTTGGGGTGTGTCCGATGGTGCATCACCCCTTGTCTGTTGCAGCTTCTCGTCCCCATGTTGTGTGGTGACTGATGGACGGCGCGAAAGGTGGTTCCAGGCTACAGTGTGCTCGGACCGGATGTTGCAGCGGTCTGGCCGGGTTAAGGCATGGGAGCGCTGGATCATGCCCAAGATAGCTTCAATGAGGCATGCGATTCCTTACAACTCAACGGCATGCTTTCGTTGGTGGCTCTTCTAGATGGACCCGAGTTGTGCCATGTTGTTCCTAATCTAGTCTCAGATTCGGGTGAGCTGGATGGAGGGAACGGTGGGGGGCGGACCCTAATCTAGCGACAACTGTTCTTTCTGAGGTGGCGACCAAAAGGTCTTCGTGAGGGTTCCTCTCTCGAGATCCGATGGCTGACTTCAACGGTGGGATACAAACTATGGACGTCAGCTTGACCCATTTATTAGCCATTTCATCATCACAAAGAAAAAAAAAGAAATTATGTGTGATTTCAATGAAAAAGGTTTCGTGTTCGAAGGACGACACTTTCAATTGCAAAGTGTCCTGCCTCTTGAACTACGAGAAAGGGCAACCTGTTTCTGGAAAGAGAAACAAAACATTTGATAGTTAGAATCCTTTTTGTAAAATCGTGGTAGTTAGAATCATGTCCTTTTCAGACATTAAAGATATGAGCTAAGCAAAAGAGAAACCTACCCAATATGGCTAGGGATGACATCCCAGTAGAGGATCCACTTGGATCACATAGGAATGGTACTATGTACGTTGGTGGAAATTTCAGCAAAAGTTTGTCTTAACAAAGAGAGGATGGCTAGGGTACACTGCAACAATTGACCAGGAGTGGGAATTTAACTAGTAGTGTCTTTGTGAGATATAAATCATACACTAAACATTTGTTGGACAAATCCAATACAGAACCCTCTCTCCGGGTTTATTAGCCCCCTTCAAATTTTGACTACAAGTTTGACTATACATTTGCGTAATAAAATATGGGTTATATGTATAAAACATGTTATCATTAAAAAATTATCAGAATAGAAATCCAACAATATTTTTTATGACACATATATTTAGTAAATCAAATATATGGTCAAAGTTTAACCCAAAATACTAGGGAGACTGATAAACCCAAAATATGAATCCCTCACTAGCTAGCTCATTAGATTATGGACCAACTTGGCCCAAGAAGGAATATCTTAAAGTCGGCAAGGAATACCCACATTTCAAGTGCCTGAAAGCATCGGTAGCATCACCGAAAAGATGATACTGGTACCAGATACTTCTATGCATTGCATCACTTAATGGAGCCACCACGATGATGTACACATTGCAATACTTTTATACAGCCACTTGCAAACCGCAAGTGGAATACCGGGACATTGTGCTGAGCAAGCAACAACCAATACACAATATTTCTTTCCCCATCACATATAGCTATGTTCCACCCGTTGCCACTCCATTGTCTACTTCCCTATTGGTAGGGGTTGGCCCTCTCTCTTTCAGACGATGTAATCTTGGGAAAAATGCCTTGAACTTGAAGCCTATTCAGATTATGAAGATGTAGTAGTAATATCTACGAGGCCATAGCATCGCGGAGGAGAAGCCTCCCCCAACCTGTGAACCAACACAACCTTGATTGTATTCCATAGATAAATGAGGGTTTCTTTTGTTTGAAGAGACTTAATAGAATTTCCAAAGAATTTTGATCCTTTAAACAAATCATATGCAGGCTACTTGATTCACATAATTGTAATTATTGACATTTTACTCTAGGGACTCATTTGCACTTTAAATCTAGTATTTAACAGAAAACTACCACAATTTGATTAACCCTTCCAAAAAAACTACCACTTTAGAATTTTGTCCTGAAAACTACCACTCTATGCCTATTTTTTTGCAAAAAAACTACCAAGTGTGACAACAGCCCGATTCTAGTGAAAAATTAGGCATAGAGTGGTAGTTTTCAGGACAAATTTCTGAAGTGGTAGTTATTCAGAAGGGTCGCGGGAATTGTGGTAGTTTCTTGTTAAATCTGGAGAATTTTTTTATGTACTAAGTTTGTCATGGTTCTTTTGCTTTTCCTATGGCATCAGTACTCTATGGTCTAATTTCATGTAGTTATCTAATCCTGTATGATGAGGATTATTTCATGTAAATTTTAAAATAGATAACACAAGCAACATTGACAATCACTTGATTGATAAAAAAATTCTATGTACTCAAGTACTTAATGCTTTTTAAAAATTAAGCAACTTTATCTATGTTTTTCTAGGCGTGATGTGAGTATATAATCACATAATTTGTAAAAATTTACACTTGATTAAACACATACACTTGTAATACTTTAAATAACATCGATATCTGAGACATACCATGATACAAAAGCATGGATTGATCATTCTGTGCAACCTCAGTTGTATACACAAAATGTTCCGATGTATAGCTTAAGTAATTCTTTTGGATTTGATATTGTTGTCAATCAACCTACTTAATCATGGAAGATTGCAGCTTGTCTCCCCATCAATATCGGCTTTGCTACCCCTTTGCTCGTAATGCAAGGGCTCAGGCAAGGGTTTGCCCTATCTCCTGCCGGCACTGGCGCTGGTCTATATCATTTTCCGTGGCCTTATGGCCATGGAGGCGCGATGGATCCCAGCCCTTGTCGATGGGAGGGCTCTGTTTTCAGATGGTTTTCTGCATTTTGTTAGGGTTCGTGTCATGCTTAGAAAGTTAAAGTAGCGACGGCTCTCTGAAGATGGAATACGGTTATCCCCGTCTAGCCCCCTTCCCGATGGTGCTCCTAGCTTCGTCAGAGAGCATGTGGAGGTTTGTTCCGATGGATTCACGGGATTCAGTCGGAGTTTGTATTCGGTGGATCCGCTTGGATATGTCCTTCGTTTCGTATACATTCGCGTGTCTGCAAGTTGGATCCTTATGATCTACGTTTCTGTTCATCCGCATCGGTTGCTGTTTTGTTGTGCTGGTCCTATGGGGCTTTTGCATCATGACTTTCCGATTGTCTACTACAACAAGGTTTGCGGGCTTCACGACGGGGTGTGCGATGACAACGGCGCGCCTTCGGCTCGCTTTAGTGCTTGTAGTCATGCAAGGTGGTCTACAGACTTGGATGTAATTTTTAATTCTGGTGTTCTTTGTACTACCTTGATAGTTAATGAATACATTGTGAAGACGTAAAAAAAACTATTTAATCATGAAAGACACATAAAACATATATTATCAGGTCTAGTATTCCTTTTAATAATATTTTCTCTTTGCGGTATCATCACAAACTGTAGTACTTCAGAAAATTTGAGAGACATAATATGACAAAAATAAAGGAAAAACAGAGTCACCACAACAAACTTCTCGTTTATAACAATGTACATAGATGTGTTTAAAACAAGCAAAGGGAAAATTGAAATAATTTATGTAGCAAATATCGATTGTTTATTAATTTAGTCATGAAGATTCTTATCAATTGTTTTTACCGGCTAAAAGTTTTAGATAGAAAAACATATACAATAAGTGTTCTTGCATGCTATTGGTTGCTATATATTGGTTTTTTCTGCGGGGGATATATTGGTTAGAAGAAGTAAAGCGGTAACCAAAACAAAATAATATTGTATATCAAGTTTAATGTAAACAATAAGTAAAAATAATAGGAGATATTAGCAAGGAACATAATGTTGTTGTAACAGTTTTTTTTTTTGCTTTCATCAATACTTTGCTTATCAAGAAAAAATAAACAAGAAAATCCGTCAATATTTCCATCACCAAAAAATTTATCCAAATATGAGAACTTTGTACCATCCCACCAGGAGTTGAACCTTAGGTTTTACACCATGTGTTTCTCATAAAAGTATGCTTACTTTTTTTTTGATAATTTGTAGTATGTGTACTAACTCTGTATCTCTCAAAGAAAAATCCAAGGTTTTTTACTTCTGATGTTCTTTGTGCTACCTTGACAGTGGATGAATAGATCAGAAGTTTCCTAGAAAAAGAAGAGGAAGAAGTGTATCAGGTGCTGAGATTTGGTTGAAAATCTACGATCTCACTCTTCGCAAAAAAAATAAATAAAAAAATCTACGATATCGCTCACAATAATGCAATGAGGTGACACGGTGAAAGACAGCTGCAGAGCTCTCGTCCCCTACCGGCCTACCGGCACATAGCCCGTCCTCTCTCGTAAACATTTTTGTATAGACAAGTCAGCAAAATGTCGACATGCCGCCAAAAACTACTCCCGCCAGCTCGTGCCTACAGTGGCACTAGACAAGATGCGCGCGCCAGCTTGTCCCGCCACCCACCCACCCACCCCGGCCACATCGGCGACACGCACGCGAACAATATAAAACGGAGCGGCCTCCCCATCCACGGCAGCCGGTGACGCCGGTGGGGAACGCCGGGGGGCACACGCTCGTCTCGAAAACCACATGACACCAAACGCTAGCTCCACCGCCGGTGACGTACGTGAGCGCAGCCAGGCCGATGGACGCTTAAGCTAACCAGAGTGCATGACTAGAGATTAGCACTAAACCTAGTAATCTAATCAAGTAGCTGCGGCATACGAGGTGTTGGTGCACGCACCGCGCCACGGTTAAAAAATGAAAAGGGACCGGGAATTGAGAGGCGATCATGTCCTGCTCAGTGTGGTATCATGGCCTGGTCACGTACGTTTCGCGCCCCGATTGGCCTCCCGGTGCCGGCAGAGGGAACAATCAATGGTGTATCGTACTGTGTGTGTGAGAGAGAGAGAGTCAGTAGCAGCAGCACTGCGGGCGAGCATGTCGTTCAATCAAAGGTGCGCGCGCAAAGCACACCCGCCAACTTGCTCGATTCACCTGCTTTCTCGTACGCACTCAATTAAGCATGCATATAAAATTAACAATCTGCAAAGCGCAACTCCTACGAAGCTAATTAACCTGGTCTAGAGTGCTAGACCATCGATCACTAACTCACATGATTGGTTCATGACATGGTGCAGTCTTTTGTTTCTTTTTCTTTTCTTGCAGTAGAGAGCATTAGCGCTTTGAAGTTGATCAATGCCTGCTACTGCTAGACTAACCTTACTAGTGGATTTCGTAAATTTGACGTTGCTCTAGTGTAGAGCAATCAGAGTATCTTATGAAAGAACACGCGCAGGATGGGTGGTGTTACCCGATTTTGAGATGATGGATATAGACCGCCGTGACAAGGAGAGCGAACTCCGGGAGAATTTTTTTGCCCCGCGGCTCCGATTAAATTTTGTTTTTTGAGTTGAACGCCGATGAATTCAATGGCACAGTATCTACTACGTACGTACGACCAGGACAGGCCGCTGCACGTACAGAAGCACCCGAAAGCTGTACCACTGAAACAGTAGGTTGGCAGGCATAGTAACACCGAGTACTGTGCCGATCAAGCCGGCGTCGGGTGTGCATCGACCGAGGAGAGTAGCATCATGGTGCGACGGCAGACGACGACAATCTCGAGCTTTCGAGCGGGTCATTGTGCACCGTCCATTCATGTCACAACGAACAGGCGTCCTGTCCCGTAACAGTACGCCGTAGTACCGCCGCATTTACGCTGCGGCACACCGGTGACTGGGAGCCTCTCCTTCCTCTTTTTGTCGCCTCGTGGAATAGTCTGGCTCACGACACGGCGGCACAGGGGCATATGGCCTTCTCCTCAGCGGGTCGGCCATTTCACAGGCCATGTGATCCCGACTAGGATGAGTCGTCGTGATTGTCCGCACGCACGAACGCGCGCTTGGCGCCGGAACGAGGGCAACTCCAATTCACCACCCCATCTTGTCCGTGTTTGTTCTTTTGGATCCAAACGGACAAACGGCACGGCCCAGCTAAGCTAATGTTTTAAATAGCCGGCTATAGCTCCGTTATAGCCTTTTCAGCAGGATGTCGCTAAATGGTCGTCTTCACAAATAGCCCGCTATATCCCGCTATAACCCGCTATAGCTCCGCTATAGCTGTTTTTGGAGGCCCGCCTCTATTCAATAGCCCGCTATTTAAAACATTGGGCCTAGCACGCGGCCACAACCGTAATTTTTGTTCGTTTTGCGTCCGGTCCACCTTATTTTCGGTGCAAGCCTGTGTCCAATTTGGGTTCACACGAACATCGAACGGACGGGCACGCACTTGCTCCTCGTTCGCCTTGAAGACGCGTAGCGGCCGTCCAACTACCTCCACCGCTTAAAATGAATGCGCACACGTGACGGGCCCCGCTGTTAGCCTCCCAACTGGTGGGTTGTCGTCCTTCTTAATGTGCTCCACGACTTTCACTTCTAAGCCTGCCTGCCACATCGACCCCTGGTACGACCTAGCAAACCCTAGCCGCAGCCGTCGCATCCACCTCCTCACGGTGTCATAGGCTGGCATTGGATCAACAAGGTGAATGTTAGGTAACGCAGCAGAAAACAAAAACTTTCGGTACCATGAGCACGCCAAGGAACACTACAAAGATGAATACAAGGTTTTGATCCGATCGTTACCGACTCATAGCGCAGGGGAAGTAGAGTCGATGTAGATCATCGGTGCAGCTCCCCGTAGCTAGGATTTACAACCTCCCAACCACGAGGATGTACTCCCTCGTCTTCCCCTCGGACAACCCTTCAGGAGGAGGTCGGACAGTCCCCCGGACGGTGTCACGGACAGCTGTCCGGGAGGACCCTCAAAATCGGACGGTATCTCGTAGCATAACATCAATCAGTCGATTCAACACAAGTGTTCTCCTAATATTGCACCCTCAAAGTTGGCGTCATAGTCATGCCGATGATCAGGAAAACAGAACCATCATTCAACACTTGAGCTAGTCTTAAAGGCCAGACTAGAAATACTTTTACCGTTATTATTCCCTCCGAGCCTCGTGGTTAATGTAGACTCGAGAACCATAGCAATTATAGCATGGAACATAAACATAATTATGAACATGAAGATAAATAATAACATTTATTATTGCCTCTAGGGCATATCTCCTACATACTCCCACTTGCACTAGAGTCAATAATCTAGTCAATGCTAATGCACTTTACACCTATGGCATACGAGTGTAAATTATGCTTCGCTTGTGGTAGTCTTTGTCTAATGGACCTGACAACTTCAGGGCCGTGTGTATCTTTGCATATCTTCGCGTTTTCATGCTTTCAGAAAATTGACATTTTATGTGGACTTGGCTTTGTATATATGTGAATCATTGGTCGAACCTTGATTCCTCAGACTGAACTATGGAGCAACTATCTACAATAATGTCCCATTGACCAAAGCCATCTTGGAACCATACTAAGTTCATGAATGAAGTATATGATTCAACATCTTCTTTGTCGCTTTCAAAGCGTAACACACTAAGCGTTTGTTATAGAATTCGCCACAGTAACCTGTTTGGAACAATTTCCAACTACCGTGCCACCATATCATGTATTACACAAAACCCTTAACTTAAATCGAAAATCGCATGGAGCATTGATGAAGATTGTATTAATGTAACCTTTTACGATGAACTCTTCATAATCTATGCTTGCGAGAAAACATGCCATCAGTGCTACTCTAGTACTTAATGACATCTTTCACTGTTGTCCCAAGATCAACACTTTGATCACTTTGGTATCTATACTCGCAACAGCTTGGGAGTATCGGACATATTTGGTTGTTTTACATACCATGGAATACATGATTAATCCAAACACAGAGGTGTGTGGAATGTCCATCATGTATTATGCTCATCAGTGTTTTGGAACATCGAGTCTTGCAAAACTCTTTTCATGTGACTTCGGCAAGAAACACTCCTTAGCGTTTTAATGTTAAACTGTCTTAACATCCTGTCAATATGTATCTTTGGCTTTAACCTATTAGGCCATGTTTATCTCCATAGATAAATATGCCTAATATCGCAGCTACCTAGCCCAATTACATAATTGAAGAACTATTTTTCAATGAAGTCCTAATTCGTGTCAAGAAATTTATATATTTCCAATCAACAATGTGTCAAGCACACAAGGTTTTTTAGAAATATTATTATGCTCCCACTTACTTTCTTGTAACCACAAGAATCTTCACTATTCATTGATGGAATCAAACATTTCACTATTTCATCAAAACGAAGATTCCAACTCCATTTTGCTCTCTTTTGTCCATCACTAGAACTCTGAAGTTTGCACACTCACTAGCATCCTCTGGATCAACAAATTACTTTGGATTGTATCACATACAAGTCCTAGTTTGTATTCCTATTTCATGGAAATTCTTTCATTATCCATGTTTCATATCTCATGATTGAAAATTGTATTAATTGCTAGTTTAACTCGAACCGACTTTAGGCATTGCTACGGCGAGACAACCTCATCGTAGTCAACTCCTTGAACTTGTTATTGCAACAAGTCCAGCTTTATGGCTAAAACATTTTATCCACATAAATTTATAGTTCCATTAATGTTCATTAGACTCTAAGTCTTCCAAAGGGTTTATCAAGATCAAATCTTGAATCATTTATATGGATACTATCTCAGATTATATTGGCATTTAGCCAATTTCGGAGTAAGGCCCATCAACATTTGTGCACCTGAGAGGTTTGCATGAGTTTTGCCTACGTGGTTTAGCTGCAAGTTCGACCAAATTTCATACATCTCATGTAGAGGCTTCCGTATCAGTCACAGTAGGAAACTCTGGAATCACTTCCAAGCTCTCTTTCCTTTGCCCTGATGACGAAGATATTGTTATCTCATCGAGTTGCACTATCCTCCCACTCACCTTTTTGCAAGAACCATTTTCTTCAAAATCATACCGCTCTTTGTGGCAAACTTTTTTGCCTCGTATTGTGATGGAGGAATACCCAATAAATTAGGATAACCTACAAAGTAGCACTTGTCTGATTTGGAATAGGTTTGTAAATATTTTACACAAGCCCCATATTCCAAATGTTAAGAAAAGACATAACATGGTTGGGGTTACCATACCATGGCGTCATTTCAACAGATCCGATGGCGCTCTTTTCAGTGTAAAAGCTGCAGTCTCTAAAGCATTACTTTAAAAGTGATAATGGCAAATTGATTTATGTCATCTTTGATCTTACCATGTCATAAATGGTTTGAATACATCTTCACATACATTCCATTCATAGTGGTGTGTTCCGGGAGGTGTAAGTTATGAAACTCTTTTCACAACTCATTAGACATTCGCTAAACTTGTAACTCAAATATTCTTTCCGCAATCAAATTGCAGAAACATAATTTAATTGTTACAATAATTTCTACTTCATTTTGAAAACCTTATGAAGGATTTCAAAAGATCCAGACTGACGTCTCATCAAGTAAATATCCATATATCTACTTGAGTCATTTCTGAAGATAGATAAATCCACTGCTAGCAATAACCTTTATCGGACTACTCACATCAAAATATATGATCACCAATAAGTTCATTGCTCGTTCCTTATGGCCTGTGAATGGTATTTCAGTCACTTCACTTTTCGGACGAAAGTTGCAAGTGTTAGATGATTCATAATGAAACGACTTCAAAATCCATAATTATAGAATTTCTCCAATGTGACTAAATGCAGTGCCACACATATGTGGTATTCTTTTAGTCTTGCGACATTTAGCGCCAGTGTTATGGATGTATCATACTGCCATCAATATTCATAACGTACATCCAATCCTAGATGGAAGTATGGCCCTTATGATATTCGTAATACCGAACAACAATTGTTCTTTTATGAACAACGCTCTTGCAACAAACATTTATGCAAATGGGATAGAGCGTATAAAACTCTAAAATGAATTATGAAAGTAAATACAGAGGTAATGTATTATTATCAATATTCAAAACATACATCTCATTCATAATGAAAGTATGGCCCTTATGTTATTCATAATACTGAACATAAAAAGTTCTCTTAGGAACAACCTTCTTGCAAGATACCTTATGCAATGGGATAGAGTGTATGAAACTCCAAAAATGAATCGTGAAAGTAAATACATATGTACACCGATGGAAGGTATAATAACATTTACCATGTTCCCAATGCATATCTAAACCTCACTCCGACAAGTCTTTTAGGTCGTAGTAGTTCTTACATTGAGTCGCAGCAGAATGCAATCGAGCGGGTATTTTTGTGATCAATTTTAACCACAATACCCAAGAATCAATGACTAACAATTTAATCACAATTGGCAAGAACTATTTCTTTGACCAGCCTTCTATACATCAATAGCTTGTATGACTTTCATACACTAGTAGAAAAACACCTAGTAGTCCCGGTTCGTAAGGGCCTTTAGTCCCGGTTCATGAACCGGGACTAATGGGTCGTTACTAATACCTCCACCCATAGTCCCGGTTCAAACATGAACCAGGACCAATGTTCCTCCACGTGGCCCTGTGCGCCGAGCCCAGTCAGGGGGCCTTTGGTCCCGGTTGGTGGCTCCAACCGGGACCAAAAGGTATCCGCGCGTCAGCATTCCAGTGGCTGGGGTTTTTGTTTTTTTAAAGGAGAGGGTGGGGGTGGGGGTTTTGGGGGGTTAATTTAGGTGTTTCATATATTGTGTCCTCTCTTATGTCCGTGCTTGGTCGACGCTACGTACTATATATACATAAGTGATCGAG
Source organism: Triticum dicoccoides (assembly GCF_002162155.2). Lineage (NCBI taxonomy): Eukaryota > Viridiplantae > Streptophyta > Magnoliopsida > Poales > Poaceae > Triticum > Triticum dicoccoides. The sequence goes on from NC_041393.1 coordinate 110,102,070, forward strand.
AGAACCATTCAGTACATAAGTTCGTCATGCATACCGAGAGAAGTGATCGATCGACCACTCCTTCTCTGAGAGATTGGTCGAACAACAAGTTTTCGTATATCATGTATCTGACGCTACTGGCTACATACATGTACAATATGTATAAGATCTCTTAATTACAATCCCCTAGCAATTGAAATCAATTTCCACTTGGTATTCTCCGGCTTTATTGATGACGTGGTCAAGAAAGAATCCCGCCAATTCCTCTTGAATTGCTTTCATGCGATCTGGTTCTAGGAGTTCATTCCGCATCTGCCACGTCTAATTTGAAGAAGGGGGTTAATTAATACATATATATGAATGAAACTCAACAGAAATGATGGTGTAATAAAATGAAATTGTGAATATTATTGCTTACGCACTTCATATTGTCTTTGAGAGTAGCCCCGCTTGTTTTTCAAAGTCGCGTTGTGGATGAACTCGCACACGTAGTATCCACAGAAATCATTCCCTTCTTTCTGCCACAAGCACTTTACGAGAAATAGAGGTCAATCAAACTGATAATGAAGCATTATAAATGGCATTGATGAAAGTATAGTTATAGAATCAACGGGAGATGCGCGCAACTAGCTAGCCAGTAGTACTTACTTTTGGGTATGTATATCGCAGCTCCTTCGGCAGTCCCGGAGCTTGTGCGGTGAACTGTTTTCAAACCCTGCAAGACAAAGAAAATAATTATTATTACTTGAGATATCAGGAAATGAACAAAAAGTTGCCGATATGGTGCGATAATGATCGATTGAACTTACTTACTGAGCATTGCAGTCATGTCCGCATAGGATTTTGGATCTTTCCGTCTCGAGTCTAAGACGGTTACTAGTCCACGCTCAAGCTTAATCTCCAGAAGAATATAGTGGTACCTGCGCACGCATGCATAACTCATCAATTACATTACTATAACCTCGCTCGAGTAATAAGGGAAACCGAATATGCACACGACAGTAACACTCACTTGCCATTATAAGGAAAGAGTATGGTATCTTTGTTTTGATTTTTGATCAACGATTGTAGCAAGTTGTCCTCGGCCTCTTTGACGTCCTTTTAAACCAGAAATTCATCTATGATATTTGTGTTAATGAACCCAATATCATAAATTTCTTGTTTTTTGCACTCGACGATCTTCAATTTGCATAATATATTGAGGATAATTAATTATAAATACATGAAATGAAAGAGCCGAGCTATATATAGAGACTTAATGACAGAAATAGTACTTCTAGACAGTAGCAAAAGACCATTAGTTTATCGAGGGCCTTTTGATTGAAAAACATGAAGAACTCATCAAATGGAACAGTCAACAGATCATTTGCAACGAGGTCGTGCTCCTCTTTAATATTCAGATACAAAGCATTCGTACCCTCAGACTCTCTGCAGGTTTCCATGTACCAATTATGGAATCTTCGCATCATTGTTGTCAGAGATTTTTCATCTTTGACGAGAGGCTTCCCGTACTCATATCTGTGTTCGTCCACCTCCAAGAAATCAGAAGTGCATTGTCAGGCAGGTAATCTTCAAGATTGCCATAATCGGCCACCGTCCCCGGAGCATTAGACACATTGAGCGGGGGGCACGATTGATGTGCTTGTTCGCCGAGCTGGGCAATTTTTCCCCTTTGCTTGTTCTTTTGACCTTTTAGCACTGACAGTAGTTCCCGACCGCTGGGCTTGGAGATATGTCTGTTCAGTAATGCGCTCATAGTTGGTTCTCAGTGGAGACTTTGGTGGTTTCCTCAGGGCATCGATAGTGCGCTTTGCTTTCACCGGATCTACCTTCCCCTCCGGAGGTGGATGTCTCTTTGCTTTCACCCCTTCAAAGAACTCCTTCACGTGGGTCCGCACAATCCTACCGTTTTCCGCCTCGGTCCTCTCGTACGGTAACTTCTCTAGAGGCTTGAGAGGTGGATCGTATCTGTATTGCCTCCCGCCTCTGGTTGTGCTGCTAGACGCCGGAGCAGACGGAGCGGCTGCGGCATCTGTCTTCTTTCGTGCTTGCTTACGAGGCGGAGGAGAAGGAGTACAACGCGCCGGAGCAGCCGGGGCGGCGGCGGGTCTCTTCCGCCCTTGCTGGCGAGGCGGAGAAGGAGGAGGCTGCTGGCTGCTCGGGAGCGCCGGCGCAGGCGGAGAAGGAGGTGGAGTGCCGCCACACGCCGGAGAAGGAGGCGGAGTGCCGCCACGCGTGCCCTGATCGTCACTCGCCGGAGGAGGAGGCGGTGGAGGAGGCGGAGTGCCCTGACTCGCCGGAGGAGGAGGAGGAGGCGGAGGCGTCCAGTTCAGAAGGTTGATGAGCTCCTTCCGCCATAGGCATGGAGTCTTCAGAGCAGAACCCAGCCTAGTCTCCCCTTCACCGGTAGGGTGGTCAAGCACGAGGTCCTCAAATCCCTCCGTTATTTCATCCACCATCATCTTAGCATATCCTTCTAGAATCGGCCAGCAGTGATAAGTTGCTCCGGATCCACTAGGATAAACAGAGCCAACAGCCGCCTTGACCTTCAAATTCATCCATCGCGCCATAATGTGGCAATGTTGAGACTCCTTGATAGCATCCACGGGATAGCTGGCAGGAGCCGTCAAGACATGCTCCGGCTGAAGCAGCTCGGTAGAAGCCATGCTGCTTCTCCGCTGAGATGGCAGGGTAGCTTCGGGGGAAGCTTCGGCAGGTCGTTTGCTGCGATCTGCTGCTTCTCGTTCCTCTCCTCATTCCTCTAGCCTCATTACCCTTTAGTGCAACGCCTGCAGTTGGCCCTGCTCCAGTTTCTTCCTCCTCTCGTGGGTTTTGTAACCCCCTGCGTCCGAAAAACCAACCTTCCATGGAATGGAGCCTGGCGTGCCTCGTGTCCGTCCAGGGTGCTCAGGATTCCCGAGGGCCATTGTGAGCTCGTCCTTCTCCCTGTCTGGTACGAACGTCCCTTTTTGCACTGCATTGATATACTTCCGAAGGTTCTTGACTGGTATTTCTGGTTGCTCGTCCGTCCAACAGCACATCCCTGATACAGGGTCCAAGGTTCCGCCAGCCCCGAAGAACCAAGTCCGGCAACGGTCTGGCCATCTCATTGTCTCTGGTTCGATCCCTTTTTCAAGCAGATCATTCTCAGCCTTGGACCACTTAGGCCGGGCTTTGAGGTAGCCACCTGACCCCGTGCGATGGTGAAGCTTCTTCTTCGCAGCATTTTGCTTGTTCGTCACCGACATCTTCTTACTCTTTTCCGATGTCTTGTGGGCCAAAAATGCGGGCCAGTGATCTTTGATCTTCTCATATTTGCCGATGAATTCTGGTGTCTTTTTTTCGAAAAAATGGTTCAACTCTTTCCTCCACCTCCTGAATAGGGTTGCCATCTTTTTAAGAGCACAAGACTTGATTAATTGCTCTTTAACTGGCTTCTCCAGACCCTCCTCTGGCGGTAGGGTGAAATTTGCCTTCAGCTGAGTCCAAAGATCTTCTTTCTGCATACCATTGACATAAGACACCTCAGGGTCGTCCTAAGGCTTATACCATTGCTGGATGCTGATCGGGATCTTGTCCCTAACAAGAACCCCGCACTGAGCAGAAAATGCGTTCTTTGTCCGAATGGGTTCAATCGGTTCGCCGTCGGGTGCGATTTCTATGATCTCAGACCTTTCATCCGAGCTCAACTTTTTCTTTGGGCCTCGTCTCCTTACCGAAGTTGTGCTCGATCCGGAGGGCTAGAAATTAAAAGGAAGAAAGACGAGAGTAATTAATATGTGTACATATACCAAAATAATGAATGCATCAATTAACTAGTCAACACGGGCTTAACTAATATATATATACCTGGCCGGACTCGGTTCGGTCACCGGAGCAGTCAACACGGTCTCCTTCTTGTACCTCCATTGGGTCATCACCGGAGCCATCATGAACATAGCCCTCTTCTTGTACCGGCATTAATGGGCCGGAGCCATCATGAACATAGCCCTCTTCTTCACCCAGTCCTTCCTCACCAACGACGTCGATGAAAAATGATGCCACAACATCAGTTCCTTCTGCGATCATCTCCCTCAATATCGCTTCTGTTGCTTCGTCTCGGTAGTGCTCCATAGTTTCTGCAAATATTTACAACATGTCAATTATTATTCAAAAACATGGTACAGATGGATATATATTAGTGGCAAACGTAGAACTAGCTAGCTAATCACAATAAGGAATCATGTTAGTGGCCTCGACGCTGCTTCTCTAGGGTTTGGGATCGCCTCGACACAACGCTTCAAGGGTTTGGGGTGGCCTCGACGACAACACTCTTTTAACTTGGTAAATTTGTGTGGCCTTGAGAGTTTTGGTCGAGCGAGAGGGCCGAGGGGGGTGCTGCCGTTGTATAGGTTATCACGGTCGAGAGGGGGTATATATATCGACCGCCCCTCATGTCGAAGTTATCTCGAGGGGGCGGCGAGGGCGAAGGCGAGCAGCCTAACGGCGACAGACCCGATAAAACATAAGAAAACGAAGAAGAGATAAAAAGAGGAGAAGAAGAAAGGAATAGAGGAGAAGATCAAAGAATAAAAAGAAGAAAAAAAAATAATCTATTTTTTCTTCTTCTCCTCTATTCCTTTCTTCTTCTCCTCTTCCTTTTCTTCTTTTTTGTTCTTCTTATTTATTTCTCCTCTATTCCTTTCTTTCTTCTTCTCCTCTTCTTTTTCTTCTTCTCCCTCGAGAAAGGAAAGTAATTAAGGAAAAGGAAGAAAAGAGGAAGAAGGAAGAGAAGGAAGAAGAAGAAGAAAGGAATGGAGGACAAGAAGAAAAAATAGATTTTTTTTTCTATTTTTTCTTCTTCTCCTCTTCTTTTTCTTCTTTTTTCTTCTTCTTATTTATTTCTCCTCTTCTTTTCCTCTCCTCTTCTTCTCTTTTCTTCCTCTTCTTATTTTCCTTTTTCCTCTCATTCTTTTTATTCTTCTTCTTCCTTCTTCCTCTTTTCTTCCTTTTCCTTATTTTACTTTTTCCTCTACACTAACCTAATTAAAATGCACTAACCTAAAATCGATATCTACTAATAACAATCTAAATAAAAAATTAATACATATATAAAAAAACATATATAAACAAAAAAATGATATGAACATTATATTCATACATACATATAGCCACATCCATTCATCATATCGCTATACTACATACATATATACATTAATTATATATATATATATGAAAAAATGCAATGAACAAAAAAATACACATGTATGTATGAAAAAAAGCACTGAACACAGAGCCTTGACGGCGGCGGCTCACAACGGGGGCGGCCGGCGAGGGCGACAGCGGCGGCGGCGAGGGCGTCGGCGACCACCACGTACGGCGGGCCGGGGCAAGGGCGTGGCCGGCGACGACGGTGACGGTGACGACGACGACGGGCGCGCGTGACGGCGACGACGAGCGTGGGCGACGACGACGGCGTCGGCGGGGGCGGCCGGCGGGCGGCGTCAGGGGCGCGCGGACGGCGTCTGGGCGGCGGGCGGCGTCGGGGCAGCGGACGGCGTCGATCTGGGCAGCCTGGCGGCGTCGTCGGGCGGCAACTGGCGTTGTGTTCATCAAATTTTCCTAAGTGTTGTATATATACCAAGGGCATTGGTCCCGGTTCGTGACTCCAACCGGGACTAATGCCCCCTTTAGTCCTGGTTGGTACCACCAACCGGGACCAAAGGCCTCTTTTCAGCAGCCCAACAGGCGGGAAGCGGCGACCTTTGGTCCCGGTTGGTGGCACCAACAGGGACCAATGCCCCCCCTTTAGTCCCGGTTGGTGCCACCAACCGGGACCAAAGGGCCCTGTGCTGCCCGCGTCGGAGCCAAAGTTTAGTCCCACCTCGCTAGTTGAGAGGGGCGCGCAGTGGTTTATAATCCCCACTGCCGCACCCCTCTCGAGCTCCTCTCCACCGTAGGCTTGCGGGCCTATATGCTACTGCTTTGCCTGATGGGCCTGCTGGGCCTACTGCGGGCCTGAATCCTGGCCCATGGTAGGGTTTCTAGTCGTATTCAGGCCGTGGGGGCCCAATAGGAGGCAATTTTTTTGTTTTTTGTTTTCTTTCTTGCTTTATTTATTTTATTTTGTTTATACTTACAACAAAATACTTATTGTTGCTATTTTTAATTGTTTTTTTGTTTTGTTTTCTGTATTATTTATTTTCTTTTGTTTTTTGCTTTATTTTTCAATTCTTTTTGCTTTTAGTTTTAGGAAAATTATAAACTTTCTGTTAGTGCCATTAGTTTTCAAATTTGAAAACACTTTTTTTGTTTTTTTTGTTTTCTTTCTTGCTTTATTTATTTTATTTTGTTTCTACTTACAACAAAATACTTATTGTTGCTATTTTTAATTATTACGAGGGCCGAACCATAAGACATTAAAGCATTTCAAATGAACTATGAAAAAGTTGAAAGTTGGCATGGTATCATAAATTGACCCACACAGCATGTGCATGTACAAAACGGACAATGGTATCATACTCGTCAGTTACAAAGTTGGCATGGTATCATCATAATAGTTGCGGGAGAAAGTCTTCACTTTTTTTCGCTTGTGTCATTTGCTTATTGCGCCGTAACCATGGATAATCTTCATCGTTTATCAGGATGCTGGGGTCAGCCTTGACTTTGAAGGGAGGAATTTCATGAAACTTTTCATAATCTTCAGACATGTCTGTCTTGTTCTCCACTCCCACGATGTCCCTTTTTCCTGAAAGAACTATGTGGCGCTTTGGCTCATCGTATGATGTATTCGCTTCCTTATCTCTTCTCTTTCTCGGTCTGGTAGACATGTCCTTCACATAGATAACCTGTGCCACATCATTGGCTAGGACGAACGGTTCGTAAGTGTACCCAAGATTTTTCAGATCCACTGTTGTCATTCCGTACTGTGGGTCTACATGTACCCCGCCTCCTGACAGATTGACCCATTTGCACTTAAACAAATGGACCTTAAAATCATGTCCGTAGTCAAGTTCCATATGTCCATTATGTAACCATAATATGTGTCCTTTCCCCTCTCGGTTGTTGCATCAAAGCGGACACCGCTGTTTTGGTTGGTGCTCTTTTGATCTTGGTCAATCGTGTAAAATGTATTCCCGTTTATCTCGTATCCTTTCCAAATCAATACAGTCAAAGATGGTCCCCTGGACAACAAGTACAACTCATCACAAACAATGTTGTCACCTCTGATACGTGCTTCCAACCAACTGCTGAAAGTCCTGATGTGTTCACATGTAATTCAGTCGTCGCACTGCTCTGGGTGTTTGGAGCGCAGACTGTTCTTGTGTTCATCGACATACGGGGTCACCAAGGTAGAGTTCTATAGAACTGTGTAGTGTGCTTGAGACCAAGAATATCCGTCCCTGCATATTATTGAGTCCCTTCCAAGCGTGTCTTTTCCAGTCAGTCACCCCTCATACCGCGATTTAGGGAGACCTATCTTCTTAAGGCCAGGAATGAAGTCAACACAAAACCCGATGACATCCTCTGTTTGATGGCCCATGGAGATGCTTCCTTCTGGCCTAGCGCGGTTACGGACATATTTCTTTAGGACTCCCATGAACCTCTCAAAGGGGTACATATTGTGTAGAAATATGGGGCCCAGAATGACAATCTCGTCAACTAGATGAACTAGGACGTGCGTCATGATATTGAAGAAGGATGGTGGGAACACCAGCTCGAAACTGACAAGACATTGCACCACATCACTCCTTAGCCTTGGTATGATTTCTGGATCGATCACCTTCTGAGAGATTGCATTGAGGAATGCACATAGCTTCACAATGGCTAATTGGACGTTTTCCGATAGAAGCCCCCTCAATGCAACCGGAAGCAGTTGCGTCATAATCACGTGGCAGTCATGAGAATTTAGGTTCTGAAACTTTTTCTCTGACATATTTATTATTCCTTTTATATTCGACGAGAAGCCAGTCGGGGCCTTCATACTAAGCAGGCATTCAAAGAAGATTTCCTTCTCTTCTTTGGTAAGAGCATAGCTGGCAGGACCTTCATACTGCTTTGGAGGCATGCCGTCTTTTTTGTGCGAACGTTGCAGGTCCTCCCATGCCTCAGATGTATCTTTTGTCTTCCCATACACGCCCAAGAAGCCTAGCAGGTTCACGCAAAGGTTCTTCATCACGTGCATCACGTCGATCGAAGAGCGGACCTCTAGGTATTTCCAGTAGGGTAGGTCCCAAAATATAGATTTCTTCTTCCACATGGGTGCGTGTCCCCCAGCGTCACTTGGAACAGCTAGTCCGCCGGGACCCTTTCCAAAGATTACGTGTAAATCATTGACCATAGCAAGTACGTGATCACCGGTACGCATGGCGGGCTTCCTCCGATGATCTGCCTCGCCTTTGAAATGCTTACCTTTCTTTTGACATTGATGGTTGGTCGGAAGAAATTGACGATGGCCCAGGTACACATTCTTCCTGCAGCTTGCCAGGTATATACTATCGGTGTCAAGTAAACAGTGCGTGCATGCGTGGTATCCCTTGTTTGTCTGTCCTGAAAGTTTACTGAGAGCGGGCCAATCGTTGATGGTCACGAACAGCAACGCCTTTAGGTGAAATTCCTCCTGTTTGTGCTCATCCCACGTGCGTACACCGTTTTCATTCCACAGCTGTAAAATTTCTTCAACTAATGGCCTTAGGTACACATCAATGTCGTTGCCGGGTTGCTTAGGGCCTTGGATGAGAACTGGCATCATAATGAACTTCCGCTTCATGCACATCCAAGGAGGAAGGTTATACATACATAGAGTCACGGGCCAGGTGATGTGATTGTTGCTCTGCTCCCTGAAAGGATTAATGCCATCCGCACTTAAAGCAAATTATACGTTCCTTGGGTCACTTGCAAACTCATCCCAGTACTTTCTCTCGATTTTTCTCCATTATGACCCGTCAGCGGGTGCTCTCAACTTCCCGTGTTTCTTACGGTCCTCACTGTGCCATCCACACTGAACAGACGTTTCAACCGTGGTATTATAGGAGCATACCACATCACCTTCGCATGAACCCTCTTCCTGGGGGGCTCGCCATCAACATCACCAGGGTCATCTCGTCTGATCTTATACCGTAATGCACCGCATACCGGGCATGCGTTCAGATCCTTGTACGCACCGCGGTAGAGGATGCAGTCATTAGGGCATGCATGTATCTTCTGCACCTCCAATCCTAGAGGGCATACGACCTTCTTTGCTGCGTATGTACTGTCGGGCAATTTGTTATCCTTTGGAAGCTTCTTCTTCAATATTTTCAGTAGCTTCTCAAATCCTTTGTCAGGCACAGCATTCTCTGCCTTCCACTGCAGCAATTCCAGTACGGTATCGAGCTTTGTGTTGCCATCTTCGCAATTGGGGTACAACCCTTTTTTGTGGTCCTCTAACATGCGATCGAACTTCAGCTTCTCCTTTTGACTTTCGCATTGCGTCCTTGCATCGACAATGACCCGGCGGAGATCATCATCATCGGGCACATCGTCTGGTTCCTCTTGATCTTCAGCAGCTTCGCCTGTTGCAACATCATCGTGCACATCATCTGGTTCCTCTTGATCTTCAGTAGCATCACCGTATTCAGGGGCACATAGTTGTCATCGTACTTTTCTTCTTCGCCGTCTTCCATCATAACCCCTATTTCTCCATGCCTCGTCCAAACATTATAGTGTGGCATGAAACCCTTGTAAAGCAGGTGGGTGTGAAGGATTTTCCGGTCAGAGTAAGACTTCGTATTCCCACATATAGGGCATGGACAACACATAAAACCATTCTGCTTGTTTGCCTCAGCCACTTCAAGAAATTCATGCACGCCCTTAATGTACTCGGAGGTGTGTCTTGAACCGTACATCCATTGCTGGTTCATCTGCGTGCATTATATGTTATTAAGTGTGTCAAAAATCATTACAGAACATCATGAATAGATAATTAAGTGACCAAATTAATAGAAGTTCATCATCACATTAAAACCAAAGTACATACATAGTTCTCATCTAACAACATAAAGCTCTGCAGAGCATCTAAATTAATTAAACCATACACTGAAACTATGTAAAACATTTCAATGCGAAAACAAATGCGATCATAATCTAACCAATGTAAGAACTGATCCAACGTCATAATGATACCAAGCCTCGGTATGAATGGCATATTTTCTAATCTTTCTAATCTTCAAGCGCATTGCATCCATCTTGGTATTGTGATCATCGACGACATCCGCAACATGCAACTCCAATATCATCTTCTCCTCCTCAATTTTTCTAATTTTTTCTTCAACAAATTGTTTTCTTCTTCAACTAAATTTAACCTCTCGACAATAGGGTCGGTTGAAATTTCCGGTTCAACAACCTCCTAGATAAATAAAATCTATGTCACGTTGCTCGGCATAATTGTCATAAACAATAGATGAAACAATAGTTATAAAAAGATAATATATACCACATCCGAATCATAGACAGGACGAGGACCGACGGGGGCGGATACCAAAACCATCACACTATATAAGATGCAATAATAAAAGTAAAAAAATTATACAAGTATCTATATAAACATGCAAGTAAGAATTTGTTTTCCTTTCAAAAAGAAGATAAGAACAAGAGGCTCACCACGGTGGTGCCGGCGACGAGATCGGCGTGGGCGATCAACGGCGGTGAAGACGGGGACGGGACGTGACGGACCGCTAAACCTAGACAAATATTAAGGAAAATGGAGCTTGGAGGTCGAGCTTGGAGAGGAGAAAGCTTAAGTAGTGTGCCTCGGACATTCCATCAAACACCTCGTGTGCATAGGAGGTGAGCTAGAGCACCACAAAGCTCTCCCCTCGCCGGCCACGAAAAACAGAGCACTAGGAGTGCTCTGCTCGCGGACGAGGGGTATATATAGGCAACTAATTGGTCCCGGTTTGTGCCACGAACCGGGACTAAAGGGCAGCCTTTGGTCCCGGTTCAAGCCACAAACCGGAACCAATGGTGATGGGCCAGGAGCGGGGCGCATTGGTCCCGGTTCGTCCCACCAATCGGGACCAATAGGTCCAGTCGAACCGGGACCAATGGCCCACGTGGACCGGCCGGCCCCCGGGGCTCACGAACCGGGTCCAATGCCCCCATTGGTCCCAGTTCTGGATTGAACCGGGACTAATGGGCTGACCAGGCCTGGACCATTGCCCCCTTTTCTACTAGTGATACATGAGCTAGACATTCCAGTCTTCTCTCTTTTTGCCTTTATATTTCTAATAGTTTAACTTTCATTATTTCTCCTACTCTCAGAAGAAGCAACCAACTTAAGAGAGGCGTTAGCCCCGGAATTCCAAGGGTGTAGTTCTACTGACACCCTTTGGACACTTCCTTTCTCTTTAAGTTGTTGTTTTATTCACCATCATCATATGACCGCCGTTCTTCTGGTTCCCTCTCTTATCATTGAAATGCCCAGTAAACACTTTACTAATACTTTGCCAAACAAACATTGCTTTGGATATCTCATATATTTTATCCTTTGTCTGTCTCTCAAAATAATTTTTAGTTCCATGAATATCATGTAACTATCCCAAACTTTTGAAGTTAGGGTCTCATGGAAGCAAATATATTGTACTTGACCGTAAGGGAATTCTAGTTTTGGATCGAAGGACGAGAGACACATCATCCCTAGCATTAGCGGGAGGATACCAAAAGCATGCGATAGGACAAAGTCCTTCTCGGCACTCTTGAGGACAATCCTCACATTACGTTACCAACCATAAAGTTTTACCCAGATATTTAACAGCTTATTCAATTTTAACAGGGAAGGTGGAAACGCGGCCCATTCTTCTATAACTATTATGAACATAACACTTAGACAATGTCCATAATTAATTGCACCGGTAATTAAACAAGTTAATTCTACAATGCGCTCCCACTCAAATCAATATTTCTCATAATTGATAGTGAGTGATACAAGACCCGCATTTCAACTCAACGCCGCGATTCAAGATGAACACGAATGGCGTGAACTTCAATCGGTAGGCAAACTTGTCGATCACATCTCTATGTGATTCTTGTTCATCATTCCACGCGTGTGTTCCAAGCTCAGAACTGTCCTGCCTGAACGTCAAGACAACCAAGTGATCTCGCTTCGAGGTCTCAATTCACCCGCCTCACACTTCTCTAATCGTTCGCACCCATGGAGATCATGTGATGCCCCAAAGAGATAGGTGCCGTGACGGTGCTACACTTGGGAGAACACTAACTACTTGATATTTTAAGTGAGAGATCACCCTAATAAAAAGCGACTACCACGCAATAAAAAATGGTGCATCATAAGGGATAAACATCTCACGAAATTCATAATAGCATGGTAAGGTATAGCCCTTTTTGATGGAGAAGTCTTTATTTTCTTTGTCTTCGGCATTTGCGCCGGTGTTCACCTTCGTGAAGATCACCACCACCTTGTCAATGCACCAGATAATATTGCTATCTCTATAGCATAATAAAATAATGCATTACAACAAGGTTGACACGCAGATCATTTAAAGTGATAATCATATGGCTCCAGCCATCATGCCGAATCATGACACACAGGTCATGTTATTTTACATTATATAGTCATCTCATACATAATCAAATTAATATGAGAACTACTATACCACATCACATGCACATCCTGCAAAACCAAGTTAGACGCCTCTAATCGGTTTATGCAAAAATTTATTTTACATGGCTTCTAAGGTTTCAATACTAAATGAAGCTACCAACGTTCATCATCAAGCATGATTATACAAATCACTAGATTAACTTTGCAGGGCATATGAAACACTAGATAATAAAATCTCGAGCCCCATACTCAACTTCGTCATACGCATGATCCCCATGTAGATCATATCTGCATTGCCCTTTTGTCTGCAAAATTTCATCTTTCTTTTAACTATGGTGGAATTCAATGAACTATTAGCACTTCGTTGATCAATCAAGATCGCGGATTGCCAGAACTTTGAAAATCCACCATGCCATTATCAAGATCAGAAATACACAAATTTCAGGGAAGCAACAAGAACATCGGGTAACAGATTTCATCTGCTACCCACACAAATAATTTTCAGCAATAGAACCCATCTCCTACAAAATTATATTATGCAACACCCATACATCTCTATGTATTCTAGATCATAACCTACATCTATGCATAGCATGGCTCATGATGCCACTCTTAGGTAACGCAACAGAAAACCAAAATTTTTGATACTGCGAGCATGCCCAGGAACACTATGAAGATGAATACAAGGTTTTGATCCGATCGTTACTGACTCATAGCGCAACGGAAGTAGAGTCGATGTAGATCATCGGTGCAGATCCCCGCAGCTAGGATTTACAACCTCCCAACCACGAGCATGTACTCCCTCTCTGCCCCTTGGACAGCCCTTCGGGAGGCGGTCGGACAGTCCCCTGGACGGTGTCACGGACAGCCCTCTGGGAGGACCCTCAAAATCGGACAGTATCTCGTAGCATAACATCAATCGGGTCAAATTTGTGCCCTCAAAGTTGGCGGCATAGTCATGCCCATGATCAGAAAAATAGAACCATCATTCAACACTTGAGCTAGTCTTAGAGGCCAGACTAGGAATACTTTTACCGTCTATTATTCCACACGTGCAGATGAGTTTCCCTTCAAGCCTCATGGTTATTGTAGACTCGATAACCATAGCAGTTATAGCATGGAACATAAACATAATTATGAACACGGAGATAAATAATAACATTTATTATTGCCTCTAGGGCGTATCTCCAAATTCAAGCATGACCATGAGGCCGGCTCCTCCTCTGGTAGCCGCCGCTCCACCAGATCCGCGCCGCCCGCACCACCTGCTTCGCCTGCATTTGCCATCGCGCTTCCGGCCACCCCGCAGTGCAGACGCCCCGACGTCGGCGCCGACATCTGCCAGCGCTATTGGGAGATGGCGATGCCATTGCCGTGGGGAGATGCCCACCACCCCAACAATTGGCATCTCTCCGCAGATTGGGTGCCAATCCCTCCGGTGCCGGTGAGCGGGCGTGCCTGCTCGAAGGAGATCGACGGCCACCGCTCCCGTCTCCCACCGGATCTCCTCTATGACCCCAGGTATGGCATTGATTCGCCGCTATGGGATACGTGGCTCCGCAACAAGCACGACCTGCGGTGACAATCCTTTTTTGTCGGTCGTCCACCTAGCCCGCGTCCTGCTCGTGCTGAGAGCTCGCCCCAAACGCGCGGGCGTAGGTGTCTACGCGGCCTCAAGCCGACGCCATCTCCGCCCCGTCCCCGGCACCGCCACCTCCCATGATCGAGGAGTAGGAGGGCGAGCTCGTGAGGCGTCTCATGGAGGACTCCGTGAACACCCATGACGAGCGCCAATGGGAGGGCCTGGAGAGCCAGTTGGCCCTCTCTGCGGCCGGTGACGTGGCTACTCTGGAGCTGGAGATGGCCGACGTGGTTAAGGAGGAGGTGGTGGAGGAGCCACCCATTGCCGCGTGGAACCCGCGTTTGGTGGGCTAGTGGTGGAGCTGGCCGTCCACGGCACCGGAGATGGCTGACTCGCTAGGTGCCGGCCCATGGTCGCCCATGCCGCCGCGGTCACTAGAGCAGGAGCATGAGCCATGGGAGGAGGTGGTGCAGGCGCGGCAGGCGCCTCCGGTCTGGCAGGGGCCGCCAGCCTACTTTTGGCAGCCACCTCCATACGTCGACCTCACGGCCAACGACGACGAGTAAGACGGTGGCTCCTGAAGACGACGACGGCCTCACTGGCGACGTGCCTTATCTACTTTATTTTATGTCTTTTAAGTTTTAGTTTAACTAAAAACTGTGTTGAACTTGGCTACTGTCGACGTGTGAACGTTTTATTGTTTATATTTATGGTTCTATATTATTTGCAACGTTTATTTGGGTATTTTGGGGTTAAAATTGAAGTCTAGAAACACGAACACTTCGGGGTGCACTGGGCCGGTGGGTCGCCATCCTACCGAACGAAATCCTGCCCAAACGGAGGTTCGTTAGGGGTGGTGCGTTGGAGTTGCCTGAACGACGACGTTGCGTATCCTCGAGCAAGCAACTTGTTCACGTCCACCGGTGAGCGACTCTCCTTTCCTCCTTTTGTCGTCTCGTGGGCACACGGGTCACGGCACAAGGGGCCATATGGCCTTCTGCGCAGCAGGTCGTCCGCCATGTGATCCCGACCTGGAGGCGCGCACTCGCCACCACACATAGACAACGGACACCTCTCTCTCAGAACCCCAACCAAAAGTGGGAGAGAGAAGGAAATGGGAGTCTGCTAGAATAGAGGGATAAAATGGCGGACGCTCTCACGTGCGTTGCCGCGCGGCCGCCGCCGCCTTGATATCCCGGCTCCCGCCAGCTCCGCGCCGGGTGAGACCAGATCCGGCACCTCCATCACGCGCTCTCTCTTCTCCTCCAGTTTTCTCCTCGTTCAACCGCCTGAGATGGCTCCCCACGCTCCGACGAAGACAGCGGCCGCCTCGGCCTCTCTGGAACCTCCTACCGCCGTCGGCCACGCTTCGACGACGGAGGCCGCCCCGGCCTCGCTGGATCCTCCAGCCGCTAGGATGCCTTGTGCTGCCAGCGCCGTCCCCGCCCCCACCCGTCTGCCGCAGCCATCTTCGCACGGCCTGGCCGCGTCCTCCCTCGCCTCCCACAAGGCCGACCTGACCGTGCGAGGACGGATGGGCTCACCCCTGCTGCCGTCCACGCGGAGGTCACCAACGCCTACCACGCCACCCGCTGTTGCGGTTGGAGGCGACGGTCACGTCTCCGACATGCGGGCTGGGAGGCTGTCGGCTGTTTCAAGCTCTTCTGACAGTTTGGGCATGGTGCGGCCTTCGTGGAGCTCCCTCGACGAGGATGCCGATGACCACGACGAAGATGGCGTTGAGCTTGCCCCGCAGACGCCACGTGCTCCCAAGTGCTCTAGCAAGGTGAGCGCGCTGCCGAACCGGGCTGCTCCGACTACTCCAGCCTCATCCGCTGCTGCTCTGGCTGCCGTTGCCCTCGCCTCCCGGAAGGCCGACCCGGCCATTGGTGGCTGTAGGACTTGCGCTCATCGCCTCCCATGGCCTGTGGCAGTGACCAATCAGGCATCCCTGCCCGCCATTCCTGACGAGATGACGCGAGAAGTTGGAGTCTCCTCTGTTTGTTCCATCTTCAGTGTCTGCTTGCAAGGGCCTCTCTGCCGCCGCTGCCACTCTTGAAGACGAGGCGGGCTGGGAGCATGTTGGTCGGGGGCGCCGGTCCGACGGAGGCACTCCCCTCGAGCCGTTGCGGGAAGGGCTCGAGCGTGGCCTCGCCTTCAAGCATTGGGCTCGAGGAAGATGCTACCGTTGCCTTGTGCGTGGCCACCAAGTGAGTGCATGCCATGGACCATTCAGATGCATTCGTTGTCGTCGCCCTGGTCATAGGGAGAGATTCTGTTGTGCTCTCTCTCCGGTTGCTCCAGATCGCTCTCCGGTTGCTCAAGATTGCTCTCTAGTCGCTCGCGTTGGCTCTTCGGTCACTCGCGCTCCATGCCAGCCGAGCCGCTCCCCGTCCGTCCAGGCTTGTACTTCGCTGACTAGGAGTTGGGCAGAGGTTGTGGGCCGTTCGTCGTTGCGTGTGTCGGTGCCGCCAAGGTCCCAATTTGGGTGTTGTAAGGATTCCAATGTCGGTGTCTTTTTGGACTCTACTTTTGAATCCCAGCTTGCCTTGATTCGTACGGAGCTCCTTCAGAAGATTGAGTTGTTTCGCACTGAGCTTCACGACGCACTTGCCAAACTTCAGGTTGTGTCGGTTGTGCCTTTGTTGCCTGAGCTCCCGATTGGTTCCATTGAGGAGGCTGAATGCCTCTTCGGAGATTTTTCTCCTCGTGCTCTACATGTGACGCCGTCTTCCCCGGTGAGTGGGGTCACCTCCGAGGTTGTGGCTCCAGTTATGCAGATTATGCCTGAGTTGCAGGAGCTTTGTGGGGAATCATCTATGGTGTTACCGATGAAGCTGGGCTTATTGGAGTCCTTGGTGGTGGCCATGACACCCTCGCTACCTCAGTCGCCCGCCTTTGCGAACAATGGAGACTTGGTTGGTTCTATCACTGCATCATCTATGGCCATTGGGCATGTGGCGTCTTTGAGTGGAGAGGTTGATGAGACATGTGTGTTGGCACCTAACTCTGAGCAAGTGAAGACGCCTGAGTCCATCGTGTCAGTGATACCTGTGACTGATGATGTTGAGGCGGTTGGTACATTGGCGCCCGATCCTTCTAAGCCCAACCAACAGCTCGCCCGTGTGGAGCATGGAGGTTCCGATGTTGCGGGCACCCACTCGCACGTGATTGTTGGGCAGGTTTCTGTGCGTGACAAGGTCAATGAGATTCTCTTTCAGATAGAGCTTCACAGCTTGCTCAAACGTTTGGAGAGGATGAGCCCTGAATCTGGCAAGGCGATTGTGGAGGAGGCTCTCACGAGCAAAGGAAAGAAGAGTGGCGTCATAGAAAAGGCGTTCGCAACTACTTGATGGATGGTTATCAGTCTATTGAGTTGTCCTTATGGCTTGACTTGTCTTCGTTGATTTGGGTGTGCCCGTGGTCTTCGGCCGAGTTACTCTTGTTAGGGTGTCTTTGCGATGTATTGGTGGTCGTTAGGTGTTGGGTTTGGTTGTCAGGTTCGAAGCCCTGAGAGTAGTCTACGTGTGGTTGGCCTGTACGGTTTTCGCCCGGTTTTCCGTTAATTAACTGGGCAATTCTCTTCTGCTTAATTAATCAATGAGGCAAATCTTTTGCCTCCGTTTCGAAAAAAAAAACCAAAAGTGACCGCCCGACTGCAGACACGCCGACCCCTACCGAGCAGTAGGCACTAGCACACCCCGCGTCGCGTCGCGCCGCCAGAGAGTCGCCGCGACTCTCCGCGCGCACGAACGCACACTTGGCATCGTCCCGTCCCCGCGCACCTGCCGCGCGCCACGTCGGGATGCCGCCACCGCCCCTAACCGAATCGCCGGAAATTGGACGGCCGGGGTGGACCGTTCTGCTAGGCTGTGACGTGAACGCGCGCCAGGGGTTTGTTGGGCTGGCCAAGCTGGTAGTAATGTGGAACACGGTGGCACCGGAGCGAACGGGCAGTGGCGCTCCGCGCCGGTACCGTGGTGTCCGACGACGTTGCGTGTCCTCATTGGAGCAAGCAACTTGTTTGCGCCCACTCGCTCGCCGATCGCCCGGAAAGCAGAGGAGAACCACGCCGGTAGAGTATTTTTCTTCACTTGGGCGCTTTCATTTCTGTCGGCGTCATCACCACTGCAGCAGGGTTTGGAAGCATCTGCGGTTCTAACAATATTCGCAAGACAGCGATTGATTTCTCCAATTTTAAAGGAGGGGCCATTTTGTTTCCTTTGCACTCCACCATCGCGCAAGCAAGCCACTTGTCATGTTCTCCTTCGGAAGCATAGCTACAGGGGAGGTTCTGATACTACTAGTAGTACTAGATCTCCCGGATACTACTAGTAGTACTAGATCCTGGAAATTGCAGTCCGCCTAAATGATCGAGCAGTAGAAATACACTATTTTTAATGTATGGACCAGTAGTATAGCATTATTAGTAGTAATGAAGACCGATCTGTTGTCTCATAATTTACTAAGAACTGCAAATTAGAATCCCATCTGAATTTAGCAGCCGGGCTCTGTTCAAGCACCACCATATTTGGTAACCCACTAGGTACCTATGTGTGAGATTATGGTATGTTGTTTCCTGCATCCAGGCCAGATCTTGATCTAAAAAGGTGCCACATAATTTGGCAGAACATGTGTGATGTAGGGCAAACCCTAAAAGTGGCCCGATCTTCATGAATCAGGGATGTTTAATTTTTTTTTGGACTGATCTTCGCCGTCCTGCTAACAAAGCCGCAGACTTGCTAGGGAAGATTACATTTTTTTGTTAAACTAGCAAAAGAGCCCGTGCGTTGCAACGGAGAAAAAAATACCACACGCCTCCAACCAAATAACCATGACTTAAGACTCCAATAGGTCTACGTCCTTTATTTCAGCACGTGGCATCTCATCTCTGTTTTTGCTTATCCCTCTCCTCAACCTTGCCAACGGTGGCCGCAATGCTCACACAACCACAGCACGTTTGAGTGTGGTCAATCCCAAGGCGTCTTTCTCTTGACATAAGATGAGCAATCTGCTTTTTCCGTGAGATTTGACGAGGCCTGTATGTCTGATTATAGATGGTTTGTTTTGTCTCCAATCTAGTTCTTCTTAGGTGTTCATTTCCAGTCAGGATCAGCATTGGTTTAAAAGAGAAGACAGATCATGCGATATTTATCAATGTTACACCCTAAATAAGATTTTAAACAAAGATTTATTTAGTTTAATCGCATTTAAAAATAGTTCACAGGTAAAATAACACCACATTCAGATTCTACACGTTTTCTAATCAAAATCCATATATAACATGTTAAATTTGGACTTACGGTTGAAAAGATATGGATATATTTTTAAAAAGCCAAAGTCCGCCTAAACACTGGACTTCGGGTTATTTAATAGAAACAGCATGGGGTTTTCCGCAAAAGAAAAAGTTTGCATGAAACCTAAACTATGGGTTGATTCTCAAAAAGGCTGGGGGTTTTCCAAAAACTGGCACGAGGACAGACAAAAGCACTATTTACTTATTAGGCCTTGTACAATGTAAGACACTTACACATGTGCTTACTAAAATAAACCGGGTTTTGCTTTAGTACCAATGCTTATCTCTACAGGAGAGGTGCCTTGACGGAGCTGAAAGCCGTCAGATCCCTACATAGGGTTTCTTATGGGGCGGAGCGTGCATAGAGGATCAGATTGGGGTACACACGAGACAAGGGTTTAACCAGGTTCAGACCTCCATGGTGGAGTAATACCCTACATCATGCTTGTATTGTATTCATATGGCTCGTGTGAGCGATTCGATCTGTTAGACCTATTCGAGAGATGTTGGGGATATTGATCTTTGTTTGTCATACTGACTTGGGAGGCCCTTACGTCCCCTTATAGGTGGGTGAGGGGTAGGGTTACATGTGCTCAAGTCGTTTGCATGGCTTGCAATCCAAGTTTTCTAATAGAGTACATGTATTGTGGTACAAGTAATATATATCCTTCTGGAGGAGGCCCACCTGCGGACGCTATGGTCGGGCTCCGAGGCCGGCCTTGCAACCTTGTTCCCTGGAGATTGGGTTCACTGGTGTATTGCACCGTCATGCCTAATTAAGCGTCTATCCTATACAAATAAGCACTGGTGCTTAAGGAAAGCATGTACATGGTCATCAGCTTAAAAGGGACAACGAAGATGGAAACTTAATTTCTTCAATCACGTTATCTCCTCCTTGTTTGCTACTAAGATGAATTATTTTACCTAATTACATACATCATTAAGTACATTAGCACGTAATCTTAACATAGAAAATTTAGATTATTGCGACATAACAAAGTAGACCTACAGTTTTCTAACAATAGACTTATTAATAAACATACCACATGAAATAACATACCACATGCAACGGACAATTACAGTACATTTTTTTCTTAATTACCGTATTAAGATCTTGTCGCATGTCAATATTAATGGACACAACTAACATTGATACAACATCTTCAACCTACTCTTCTAAAAAAATAGTATAGATGCAACATCCGTCGTTTAAAATTATTTCTAACTTCTAAGCACTAAAATCGCATAGCTAATGACGAGCTAAAAGACTAATTAACTACCACCGAGAATGCACAAAAAAGATCAATGTAGTTCACTTCGTTAGGCAAATCCTAGTCCTGAAGCTCTAAATGACTCCAAAAAGTAATGAAATCATGCCTAACACAACAGAGAATACATAGTTATGAACTAATCAAAAAGAGTAAAAACATCATGCATGCGAATGAAACAAACAAAAATGGATAGATCTTACCTTCATCTATCTATTCTTCAACTTCAGCATCTTCAAAATCCAACTCTAAATCGCCCTAAATCAAGAGTGAAAGTGCCTACTGAGTTTTTCTTTCTCCGCGTTCTTAGAAACGTAGAGAGCCACTGGTACGCGTCGGTGCTATACAAACGGTTTTTAACCCTTTTCCGTGACAGCGTTCGGAACCGTCACCTAGTGAGTGACTGCGATAGGGGGTCCTTCCCGCACGACCCAGAAACCGTCGGGGATATGCCCTCCTGGCACACACGCTCGGCAAAATAAGATCGTGTGCGACCGGCGAGCGACCAAATATACGTACAGTAGTGCTAAAAATACAACTGTACATGCGAAATTGTTTTCATTCGTAAGTACACCCCACACAGTCAGTCCTCGCTAAATGTTTTCGTTCGTATATACATCCCACACAGTCACTCCAAGAAAAACATTTGTGCAAGGTGATGTAACGCAAACAATTTTCAAGAGAATGTCGTGTGTGATTGTTCATTGATCCAACAGAGTTTATTCCTAGAAACTGTGTGCGTTGCCTGAGTTCATCGCCCACGGTGTTTTGTCAATAACCATTTGCAACAGGAAAACCCAATTAGCAGGCTAATTGCTCTATTATTAATAATCCATTTATTAATCTAATTGACATTCATATTAAGCACATAATATATTTCATTTCTATATTAAGGAAGCAGGATTTCAAATTGAAATACATCCGAGTACAACATGATATAGCTTCAGCACTCAGCTACCGCATTACACAACTGCACCAGCACCAAGTTTCGCATGCAACATCTAGAACCTTTTGAAATTAGCTTCATAGACGGTACATAGATAGATGCATCTCATCTGAAAAATTGATGAAGTGGAAGGTGAATATTGAGCCTTCATTCATGTTGAAGGTCTTTGCAACTTTAGGCCAGTGCCTGTGAATGATTAACCGTCCATCCTTCGTCCTCTTCAGGAACACTTCATTATTGAACCGTGGGTGTTGTATGAAAATTTTCCTCGCCTTCTGACCATAGAGGTGGTTTGAGAGGTAATCATCACTGAACTGCTTTCGATAAGCCTGAAAACAAGGATGCGCATAAATATCTTCTCTATATTGGAAATGGGGCAAAGGAATAAAAAAAGGCAAGGTATAATAGTTAGTACCATCTTGTAAACCTTAGTGCTTCCCATTGTTTCCCTGTAACACATATAAGGTAGTTAGTCATCAAGTTAAGTAAGGGTTTGCATGCTATCAGTACTAGTAAATTGTACGTGCTTTGCACATCATTTAAATATATATAAAAAGCATGGAAAAATACATTTGAATATGTATTTCCTTTTCTAGAATCATATTGGACAAGATCCAACTTGGCTCTTACCTCTCTAGAATCCAGATTGTTCTAGCTTTTTTTATTAGAATATCGGATAAGCATGTGGATAGATAATTCTAGACACATGAGATGGTAGAGTTGGGTTTTCAGTTAGAAGGCCACGTGGCAGTATCCTATGAGTTAAAAACTATATCCAACAGATGATAATGCTCGGATTTGCCATCTCTTGACCGTTGGATGAGCATATCCAGCGACTAATATTTGAAGCTATTGGCACACTATATAGTAGTATAGAAAATATGTTGATGAAAAATAAGCACAGTGCAGATTCATCAGATTAATTCAAGCCACATCGAAAACCCATTTATCTAAACCATGTATGATTAAGAACTAGGAAATATAGCACGTGTATATGTTTCTCATGTATTAAGTGTAGCCAAATTCGATTTGTTCCTCACATGATATACAATAACAGAATGCAGCCACAACAATTGAACATCTCATTGCAGAATTGAACCAAGCAATTAACTAAACACCACAACAAATGAACCAAATGTTAACTAAGCACAACATTGCAGAATATAACATACTCCTAATAGAAGATCAGACAGTTAACCAAACCAAGCATGCTTAAAAACTTGGAAATATAGCAATTGTATATGTTTCTCATGTATTTAGTACAGCCAAATTCGATTTATTTCTCACATGGTATACAATAACATAATGCACACACAACAATTGAACATCGCATTGCAGAATTGAACCAAACAGTTAACTAAACACCATAACAAATGAACCAAATGTTAACTGAGCACGACATTGCACAATATAACATAGTCCTAATAGAAGATCAGACAGTTAACCAAACCAAACATGCTTGACAACTTGGAAAATTGCACCCTAAACAATTGAACATCACATTTGCAGAATTGAGCCAAACAGTTAACTGAACACCACATTGCACGACATATAGAACATATACACTAGAGCAGAAGATTGCATGATAAAAGTAGATAACACAATTCACTAGAATTTGTTAAGGAAAGGCAGTAGCTAGCAAACTGAACATGAGTCCTTATAGTGAGCTAATAAGACAAGCTACTCATTGTCGGAGATATCGATGACGATTGGCTCCTTGGACATGGAAGCGGGCGAGGCCTCCGCACCATGGGTGCTGATGTCTACTGTGCAACCTTGTTCTTGTAGACGTTGTTGGGCTTCCAAGTGCAGAGGTTTGTAGAACAGTAGCAAATTTCCCTCAAGTGGATGACCTAAGATTTATCAATCCGTGGGAGGCGTAGGATGAAGATGGTCTCTCTCAAACAACTCTGCAACCAAATAGAAAAGAGTCTCTTGTGTCCCCAACACACCCAATACAATGGTAAATTGTATAGGTGCACTAATTCGGTGAATAGATTGTAATACAAGTGCAATATGGATGGTAGATATAGATTTTTATAATCTGAAATTATAAAAACAGCAAGGTAGCAAGTAACAAAAGTGAGCGAAAACGGTATTACAATGCTTCGAAACAAGGCCTAGGGTTCATACATTCACTAGTGCAAGTTCTCTCAACAGTGATACCATAATTAGATCATATAAAAATCCCTCAACGTGCAACAAAGAGTCACTCCAAAGTCACTAATAGTGGAGAACAAATGAAGAGATTATTATAGGGTATGAAACCACATCAAAGTTATCTTTCCGATCAATCCATTGGGATATTCCTAAAAGTGTCACAAACAACCCTAGAGTTCATAGTAAAATAACACCTTAAGACACGCATCAAACAAAATCCTAATGTCACCTAGATACTCCAATGTCACCTCGGGTATCCGTGGGCTTGATTATATGATATGCATCACACAATTTCAGATTCATGTATTCAAACCAACACAAAGAACTTTAAAGAGTGCCCCAAAGTTTCTACCGGAGAGTCAAGACGAAAACGTGTGCCAACCCCTATGCATAAGTTCACAAGGTCATTAAACCTGCAAGTTGATCACCAAAACATACATCAAGTGGATCACGTGAATATCCCATTGTCACCACAGATAAGCACATGCAAGACATACATCAAGTGTTCTCAAATCCTTAAAGACTTAATCTGATAAGATAACTTCAAAGGGAAAACTCAATCCATTACAAGAAGATAGAGGGGGAGAAACATCATAAGATCTAACTATAGTAGCAAATCTCGCGGTACATCAAGATCGTGCCAAATCAAGAATACGAGAGAGAGAGAGAGAGAGAGAGAGAGAGAGAGAGAGAGAGAGAGATCAAACACATAGCTACTGGTACATACCCTCAGCCCTGAGGGTGAACTACTCCCTCCTCGTCATGGAGAGCGCCGGGATGATGAAGATGGCCACTGGTGATGGTCCCCCCCCCCTCCGGCAGGGTGCTGGAATAGGGTACCGATTGGTTTTTGGTGGCTACAGAGGCTTGCGGCGGAACTCCCAATCTAGGTTTCTTTTCGGGGGTTTATGTGTTTATAGGAATTTTTGGCGTTGGTTTCACGTCAAGGGGGTCTCTGAGTTAGCCACGAGGTAGGGGGCGTGCCCTCCACCCTCGTGGATGACTCAAGACTCTTCTGGACTAACTCTTTTTCTTCGGGGGTTTCTTCTGGTCCATAAAAAATCTCCGTAAATTGGCAGGTCAATTAGACTCCGTTTGGTATTCCTTTTCTGTAAAACTCAAAAACAAGAAAAAAACAGAAACTGGCACTGTGCTCTAGGTTAATAGGTTAGTCCCAAAAATCATATAAGATAGCATATAAACGCATATAAAACATCTAAGATGGATAATATAATAGCATGAAACAATCAAAAATTATAGATAAGTTGGAGACGTATCAGGTGCCCATGTCATAGTGGTGAGTTGCCTGAGCCGCTCCGGGCACCAACCTGCTGGCTCTCGAGCTGAGGTAAGGACGTGCACGCTGAGAAAACACCTTATAGTCTTCGTCGAAGGCATCACAGTGGCCTCGAGAAAATGCCACGAACTGTCGTTTAAAGCAGCCAACCACGCCGCGGCATCGGTGTGCGAGGCATCGATGGTGGCCTCGACGGCGAGGTGCTCCTCCAAGATCTGGGGGTCAGCACGAATGGCAGCCATTGCGACCTCATCCGTGCGTGCAGCCGCGATTTGCTTCTCCGCTACCAAATGCTCCTTGAGATCCTGGCTATACTGTGTGCACCATGGCATAGGGCAGCGCTTATTTGGTGGAGGGGTCGGTGATTTGGGTGGAAGGTGTCGCGCTCGCGTGGACGGTCGGGGCATGTGGGATTTGGAAGGAGGAGGAGGATGGGGGTCAGGTGTGGATTACCTGCTTGGATAGGCGAGGCCGAGCAGCATGAAGGAGGGTCGACGACGAGGAGGCGGCGCTGCAAGCAAGGAGTGAAGGTTTCAACTTGAAAAGGAAGGCGGAAACAGGGTAAATGTGGCTTTGGGTGAGGGGAAGGGGCGGGGAGGTAGATATTTCCGCGGAAGCCGAAAATTTGGAATCGCTTCAGCGAAAAAATTGGCACGCAAAGTGTGATCCGACACGGTCCCTTATTCAGAACTGTGTATAATATGTGAACATCACAAATGATTCAGATAGCTTAACTCGTGTGTGATGAGTTTGAACGTCAAAATTTTTGGTTCCAATTTCCCTGTAGCCGACGCACCTTCTCGCGTAAGCCATAGGCGTACTATACACCAATGGTGCTCCAGGATATTTTGTACTGCATCTGACACGGTTGGTGATAATAAACTGTGTGGGATCTACTTGATTTTTTATCTTGATTTGAATTACATAATGGGGTCACAGCTGCAAAGGATGGTGTTTGAATTGCTAGAACTTCTATCTGTAGTGAACATGCAACTATAGGTGTGTCATCAAAAAAATTGGAATTATTCAGGGTTTGTTTGGACATTTTTATACAGTAATTTGGTTTTCTAGGCATTTCAGGTGGACAATTCAAAATTAAGCCACATGCACATGCTCCGGTGCACCAAAATGAGTTTTAAAATGATATATGTATCCATGGGTTGATGCTTACGTCCCATTCAAGAAATGGGGATGAATTTCAAACACCATGGCACCGTGGCTCTCCGGCAAACGTTGAGGTGCTTGCTTTTGTAATTCTAGTAAATACAATACTCGTTTGAAATTCATGAACCTTGGCATGCTATCATGGAACGGCATCAAGATGATGGGTTAAAAAAATATTGTCCCATTTGGGCCAGGTTATGGTATAAGCTTCTCGCAAACTAGAGCTTCTCTCACAACAAGCATGATGGTTTCGGTAGGGAACGTTTCACCTTTGTGGACGAAACGATATCCGTTGCCTCTTCTCAGTTTCAATTTTTTTCCTAGTGTCAACATAGAACAACAGGAGTGTTGTGTCAATTTTTGGGATTTTTCGGGGTTTGCTTGGACATTTTTATACATCAACTAAGTTTTCTATGCATTCATGTGCATAATTCAAATCTGAACTATATGCACATGCTCTAATGCATATAAATTAGTTGAAAATTCAAATATACATCCTTGGTTGCATGCTTATTAGGTCCCATGCAAGAAATGGGCACGAATGTCAAACACCCTGCCACCGTCACTCGGCCATAAACATTGAGATACCTGATTTTTAAATTCTAGTAAATCCAAAGCTCGTCTGAAATTCATGAAACTTAGCATGCTGTCATGGAGCGGCATCAACATGCCGTGGTAATTTTTTTGTCCCATTTAGGGCAGGTTTGGGGATAAGCTTCTCGCAAACCAGAGCTTCTCACAACAAGCCCGATGGTTTCGGTAGGGAACGTTCCACCTTTCTGGACGAAACGATATCCACTGTCACTTCTCAATTTCAATTTTTTTCCTAATGTCAACATAGAACAACATGAGTGTTGTGCCAATTTTTTGGGATTTTTGGGGGCTCGCTTGGACATTTTTATACATTAACTGAGTTTCTATGCATTCATGTGCATAATTCAAATGTGAACTACATGCACATGCTCTAATGGATATAAATTGGTTGAAAATTCAAATTTGTGTCCTTGGTTGCATGCTTAATTAGGTCCCATGCATGCAAGAAATGAGAATGAATGTCAAACATCCTGCCACCATCACTTGGCCGCAAACATTGAGATACCTGGTTTTTAAATTCTAGTAAATGCAAAACTCGTTTGAAATTCATGAAACTTGGCACTCTATGATGGAGCGGCATCAACATGTCGTGGTAAATTTTTTGTCCCATTTGGGGCAGGTTTGGGGATATGCTTCTCACAAGCCAGAGCTTCTCACAACAAGCATGATGGTTCCGGTAGGGAATGTCGACGTAATGATATCCGCTGACTCTTATTGCTTTCAAAAAATTTCTAGTGTCAACATAGAACACCATGAGTGTTGTGTCAATTTTTGGGATTTTTCGGGGTTCGTTTGGAAATTTTATGCATTAACTGAGTTTTCCATGCATTCATGTGCATAATTCAAATTTAAACTACATGCACATGCTCTAATGCATATAAATTGGTTGAAAATTCAGATCCGTGTCTTTGGTTGCATGCTTAGATCCCATGCACGACATGGGAACGAATGTCAAACACCCTGCCACCGTCACTCGGCCGCAGACATTGAGATTCCTTGTTTTTAAATCTAGTAAATCCAAAACTCGTCTAAAATTCATGAAACTTTGCATGCTATCATGGAGCGGCATCAACATGTCGTGGTAATTTTTTTGTCCCATTTGGGGCAGGTTTAGGGATATGCTCCTCACAAACCAGAGCTTCTCACAACAATCCTCATGGTTTCAGTAGGGAACGTCCCATCTTTGGCAACGAAAGATATTCGGTGCCTCTTATTGCTTTCAAATTTTTTCTAGTGTCAACAGAGAACAACAGGAGTGTTGTGTCAATTTTTGGGTTTTGGGGGTTCGTTTGGACATTTTTATTCATTAATTGAGTTTTCGATGCATTTATGTGCATAATTCAAATTTGAACTACATGCACATGCTCCAGTGCATATAAATTGACTGGAAAATCAAATTTGTGTATTTGGGTGCATGCTTAGGTCCCATGCAAGAAGTGTGTATGAATTTCAAACACCAGGGCACCGTTGATTGCTGGCTAAAAATTGAGATACTTTGTTTTTAAATTCTAGTAAATCCAAAACTCGTCTGAAATTTATGAAACTTGGCATGCTATCATGGATGACACCCGACATGCTGTGGTGTTTTTGGTGTCCATTTTGAGAGAAGGCGCACTTGAATAACAGCTAACAAAGGCATTTTGAAACAAATAGCTGCCACTTTAATATCTCAAACGTTTGTATAATTCAAATCGTGTGCGTTCCGTTAACCATTTACGTGGCGCCACGTGTCTTGGTTTTAATGGCTATAGGAGGTGCCGTGCGGACAGCTGCTTGACTGAACGGCTGGCGTGCGAGCGTAGTCCGGTGCGCAGGCTGACAAAGAGGCTCACCGGGAAGCGTGCGAGCTGTTCAACAGAGGATTTGTGCATCTGTTCAACGCAAATGGTTCAGATTGAATACAGTATGCAAATTAAAGTCAGACTTTAGCGCAAAGCCAAGAGACATTGCGATTTGTCAAAATATGCAGATAAAAATCAGTAGCACTATCTAATTTTTGCAACTAAAATCACTACCACTATCTAATTCATGCGCATGTTCGCTATGCACTCACCGTACGAGGCGTGCCAGTAGCTGCGTGAAATGACGATAGGTGTGCCAGCGGTCTGCCGCGGAGGCTCACAGGGAGGCAAGCCAGCCCTTTGACCACCGACCACCTTGCTCCCACTCCTCCATATTAATGTCATGTCCGCCTCGCTCCGCCTCGCTCCGTGAAATGTGTTGGGAACGCAGTAATTTCAAAAAAAATCCTACGCACACGCAAGATCATGATGATGCATAGCAACGAGAGGGGAGAGTGTTATCCACGTACCCTCGTAGACCGAAAGCGGAAGCATTAGTACCGAACGCACGGCACCTCCGAGTTTTGCACACGCTCAACTCGATGACGTCCCTCGAACTCCGATCCAGCCGAGCTTTGAGGGAGAGTTCCGTCAGCATGACAGCATGGTGATGATGATGATGTTGTACCGACACAGGGCTTCACCTAAGCACCGCTATGATATTATCGAGGTGGATTATCGTGGAGGGGGGCACCGCACATGGCTAAGAGATCCAAGGGATCAATTGTTGTGTCTATGGGGTGCCCCCTCCCCCGTATATAAAGGAGTGGAGGAGGGGGCCGGCCAAGGGGAGGAGGCGCGCCCAAGGGGGAGAGTCCTACTCCCACCGGGAGTAGGACTCCTCCCTTTCCTATTTGGAGAGGGAGAGGGAAGGAAGAGGAAGAAGGGAGGAAGGGAAGGGGGCCCGGCCCTCCTCCCAATTTGGATTGGGCTAGGGGGGGGGGCGCCCCCTCCCTTGCTCCTTTCCCCTCCTTTCCACTAAGGCCCATTAAGGCCCATATACCTTCCGGGGTTCCGATAACCTCCCGAAGCTCCGGTATTATCCCAATCTCACCCGGAACCTTTTCGGTGTCCAAATATAGTCGTCCAATATATCGATCTTTATGTCTCGACCATTTCGAGACTCCTCGTAATGTCCGTGATAACATCCGGGACTCCAAACAACCTTCAGTACATCAAAACACATAAACTCATAATATAACTGTCATCTAACTTTAAGCGTGCGGACCCTACGGGTTCAAGAACTATGTAGACATGACCGAGACACGTCTCCAGTCAATAACCAATAGCAGAACCTGGATGCCCATATTGTCTCCTACATATTCTACGAAGATCTTTATCGGTCAAACCGCATAACAACATACGTTGTTCCCTTTGTCATTGGTATGTTTACTTGCCCGAGATTCGATCGTCGGTATCTCAATACCTAGTTCAATCTCGTTACCGGCAAGTCTCTTTACTCGTTATGTAATGCGTCATCCCGTAACTAACTCATTAGCTACATTGCTTGCAAGGCTTATAGTGATGTGCGTTACCGAGAGGGCCCAGAGATACCTCTCCGACAATCGGAGTGACAAATCCTAATCTCGAAATATGTCAACTCAACAAGTACCTTTGGAGACACCTGTAGAGCACCTTTATAATCACCCAGTTACGTTGTGATGTTTGGTAGCACACAAAGTGTTCCTCTGGTAAGCGGGAGTTACATAATCTCATAGTCATAGGAACATGTATAAGTCATGAAGAAAGCAATAGCAACATACTAATCGATCAAGTGCTAAGCTAACGGAATGGGTCAAGTCAATCACATCATTCTCCTAATGATGTGATCCTGTTAATCAAATGACAACTCATGTCCATGGTTAGGAAACTTAACCATCTTTGATTTACAAGCTAGTCAAGTAGAGGCATACTAGTGACACTATGTTTGTTTATGTATTCACACATGTATTATGTTTCCGGTTAATACAATTCTAGCATGAATAATAAACATTTATCATGAAATAAGGAAATAAATAATAACTTTATTATTGCCTCCAGGGCATATTTCCTTCAGTCTCCCACTTGCACTAGAGTCAATAATCTAGTTCACATCACAATGTGATTTAACACTAATATTCATATCTGTATAAGATTAACACCCATAGTTCACATCGTCATGTGACCAACACCCAAAGGGTTTACTAGAGTCAATAATCTAGTTCACATCGCTATGTGATTAACACCCAAAGAGTACTAAGGTATGATCATGTTTTGCTCGTGAGAGAAGTTTAGTCAACGGGTCTGTCACATCCAGAACCGTATGTATTTGGCAAATATATTCTATGTCTACAATGCTCTGCATGGAGCTACTCTAGCTAATTGCTCCCACTTTCAATATGTATCCAGATTGAGACTTAGAGTCATCTGGATCGGTGTAAAAGCTTGCACTGATGTAAGTCTTTACGACGGGCTCTTTCATCACCTCCATAATCGAGAAATATTTCCTTAGTCCTCACTAAGGATATTCTTGACCGTTGTCCAGTGATCAACTCCTAGATCAAAATTGTACTCCCTTGCCAAACTCAGAACAAGGTATACAATAGGTCTGGTACACAGCATAGCATACTTTATAGAACCTATGACTGAGGCATAGGGAATGACTTTTCATTCTCTTTATATTTTCTGCCATGGTCGGGTTTTGAGTCTTACTCAACTTCACACCTTGCAACGCAGGCAAGAACTCCTTCTTTGACTGTTCCATTTTGAACTACTTCAAAATCTTATCAAGGTATGTACTCTTTGAAAAATCTTATCAAGCGGCTTGATCTATCTCTATAGATCTTGATGCTCAATGTGTAAGTAGCTTTACTGAGGTCTTTCTTTTGAAGAACTCCTTTCAAACACTCCTTTATGCTTTACAAAAAATTCTACATTATTTCTGATCAACAATATGTCATTCACATATACTTATCAGAAAGGCAGTAGTGCTCCCACTCACTTTCCTGTAAATACAGGCTTCACCGTAAGTCTGTATAAAACTATATGCTTTGATCAACTCATCAAAGCGTATATTCCAACTCCGAGATGCTTGCACCAGTCCATAGATGGATCGTTGGAGCTTGCACACTTTGTTAACACCTTTCGGATTGACAAAACCTTTTGGTTGCATCATATACAACTCTTCTCCCAGAAATCCATTCAGGAATGCAGTTTTGACATCCATTTGCCAGATTTCATAAAATGTGGCAATTCCTAACATGATTCGGACAGACTTAAGCATTGCTACGGGTGAGAAAGTCTCATCGTAGTCAACCCCTTGAACTTGTCGAAAAACTTTCGCAACAAGTCTAGTTTTGTAGATAGTAACACAACTTTTAGCGTCCGTCTTCCTCTTGAAGATCCATTTATTTTCTATGGCTTGCCGAGCGTCGGGCAAGTCAACCAAAGTCCATACTTTGTTCTCATACATGGATTCTATCTTAGATTTCATGGCCTTAAGCCATTTCGCGGAATCTGGGCTCATCATCGCTTCCTCATAGTCCGTAGGTTCACCATGGTCAAGTAACATGACCTCCAGAATAGGATTACCGTACCACTCTGGTGCGGATCTTACTCTGGTTGACCTACGAGGTTAGGTAGTAACTTGATCTGAAGCTTCATGATCAATCATCATTATCTTCCTCACTAATTGGTGTAGGAATCACTAGAACTGATTTCTGTGATACTACTTTCCAATTTGGGAGAAGGTACAATTACCTTATCAAGCTCTACTTTCCTCCCACTCACTTCTTTCGAGAGAAACTCCTTCTCTAGAAAGGATCCATCTTAGCAACAAATATCTTGCCTTCGGATCTGAGATAGAAGGTGTACCCAACAGTTTCCTTTGGGTATTCTATGAAGATGCACTTCTCCGATTTGGGTGCAAGCTTATCAGGTTGAAAATTTTCACATAAGCATCGCAACTCCAAACTTTAAGAAATGACAGCTTAGGTTTATTGCTAAACCATAGTTCATATGGTGTCGTCTCAAGGGATTTTGATGGTGCCCTATTTAAAGTGAATGCAACTATCTCTAATGCATAACCCCAAATCGATAGTGGTAAATCGGTAAGATACATCATAGATCGCACCATATCCAATAAAGTGCGGTTATGACGTTCGGACACACCATTACGTTGTGGTGTTCCATGTGGTGTGAGCTGTGAAACTATTCCACATTGTTTTATATGAAGGCCAAACTCGTAACTCAAATATTCTCCTCCACGATCAAATCGTAGAAACTTTATTTTCCTGTTACGATGATTCTCCACTTCACTCTCAAATTCTTTGAACTTTTCAAATGTTTGAGACTTGTGTTTCATTAAGTAGATATACCCATATCTGCTCAAATCATCTATGAAGGTCAGAAAATAACGATACTTGCCACGAGCATCAACACTCATTGGATCGCATACATCGGTATGTATTATTTCCAATAAGTTAGTAGCTCGTTCCATTGTTTCGGAGAACGAAGTTTTAGTCATCTTGCCCATAAGGCACGGTTCGCAAGCATCAAATGATTCATAATCAAGTGATTCCAAAAGTCCATTTTTATGGAGTTTCTTCATGCGCTTTACACCGACATGACCCAAACGGCAGTGCCACAAATATGTTGCACTATCATTATCAACTTTGCATCTTTTGGCATCAATATTATGAAAATATGTATCACTACGATCGAGATCCAACAAACTATTTTCATTGGGTGTATGACCATTGAAGGTTTTATTCATGTAAGCATAACAACAATAATTCTCCGACTTTAAATGAATAACCATTTTGTAATAAACATGATCAAATCATATTCATGTTCAACGCAAATGCCAAATAACATTAATTTAGATTTAACACTAATCCCGAAAGTATACAGAGTGTGCGATGATGATCATCTCAATCTTGGAACCACTTCCAACACACAACGTCACTTCACCCTCAATTAGTCTCTGTTTATTATGTAACTCCTATTTCGAGTTACTAATTTTTAGCAACCCAACAAGTATCAAATACTCAGGGGCTACTATAAACACTAGTAAGGTACACATCAATAACATGTATATCAAATATACCCTTGTTCACTTTGCCATCTGAGGGAGTCCTGGATTGGGGGGTGTCCGGATAGCCGGACTACCACCATCAGCCGGACTATCATCATTGACCGGACTCCAAGACTATGAAGATACAAGATTGAAGACTTCGTCCCGTGTCCGGATGGGACTTTCCTTGGCGTGGAAGGCAAGCTTGGCGATACGGATATGTAGATCTCCTACCATTGTAACCGACTCTATGTAACCCTAGCCCTCTCCGGTGTCTATATAAACCGGATGGGTCTAGTCCGTAGGACACAACAACAACCATTACAATCATACCATAGGCTAGCTTCTAGGGTTTAGCCTCCTTGATCTCGTGGTAGATCCACTCTTGTAAACATCCACAATATCAATATCAATCAAGCAGGACGTAGGGTTTTACCTCCATCAAGAGGGCCCGAACCTGGGTAAAACATCGTGTCCCTTGTCTCCTGTTACCATCCGCCTAGACGCACAGTTCGGGACCCCCTACCCGAGATCCGCCGGTTTTGACACCGACATTGGTGCTTTCATTGAGAGTTCCTCTGTGTCGTCACCGATAGGCTTGATGGCCTCTTCAATCGACAACGACGCAGTCCTGGGTGAGACTTTTCTCCCCGGACAGATCTTCATATTCGGTGGCTTCGCACTGCGGGCCAACTCACTTGGCCATCTAGAGCAGATCGAAAGCTACGCCCCTGGCCGTCAGGTCAGGTTTGGAAGCCTAAACTTCACGGCCGATATCCGCGGGGACTTGATCTTCGATGGATCTGAGCCACAGCCGAGCGTGCCGCGCTGTCACAATGGGCACGACCTAACTCTGCCGCCGGACAGCATCTTGGAGGCCGCACACGAATCCGCTTCGACCCATAGTCCGGAGCCGATCACTTAGATCGAGGACGGATGGCTGGACACCGCCTCGGGAGCTGCAACCTCTACGGCGATGGAGCCGAACACTTACCTTGTCCCGCATAAGGCTCATGACTCCGAGGTGCCGGACTCTTTGCCGGACTGCGAACCTCCTGCGCCCCTGCCAGTCGAATCCGATTGGGCGCCGATCATGGAATTCACCGCTGCGGACATCTTTCAGCACTCACCCTTCGGCGATATCTTAAATTCGCTGAAGCATCTCTTGCTATCCGGAGAGCCCTGGCCGAACTACGGCCAGGATGGCTGGGATGCAGACGACGAAGAAATTCAGAGCCCACCCACCACCCACTTCGTAGCCACCGTCGACGATCTAACCGACTACTCGACTACGACTCCGAAGACATCGACGGTATGGACGACGATGCCGGAGACTATCAAGAACCAGTGCCTACAGGTCACTGGAAGACCACCTCCTCATACGACATATACATGGTGGACACCCCAAAAGATGGGGACGGCGAAGAAGCAACGGAGGCCGATTCCTTAAAGAAACAGCCCAAGCGCCGACGTCAGCGGCGCCGCTCTAAATCCCGCCACAGCAAGAATGGAGATTCCAGCACAGGAGATAATAACACCCCAGAAAGTGCCGAAGACAACCCCCTCCAGCACGATCTAGCGCAGGAGGAGGCCGAAGCAAGCCCTCACGAGAGGGCGGCAGACGAAGAGGTTGAGGATGATAATTACTTACCTCCCTCCGGAGACGAGGCAAGCCTCGATGACGACGAATTCGTCGTACCTGAGGATCCTGTCGAACAAGAGCGTTTCAGACGCAGGCTAATGGCCACGGCAAACAGCCTAAAGAAAAAGCAGCAACAGCTTCAAGCTGATCAAGACCTACTGGCCGACAGATGGACCGAGGTCCTCGCGGCCGAAGAGTATGAACTCGAACGCCCCTCCAAAAGTTACCCAAAACGCAAGTTGCTCCCCCGACTAGAGGAGGAAGCATACAAACCTGCATC
Organism: Triticum dicoccoides; assembly: GCF_002162155.2. Classification (NCBI taxonomy): domain Eukaryota; kingdom Viridiplantae; phylum Streptophyta; class Magnoliopsida; order Poales; family Poaceae; genus Triticum; species Triticum dicoccoides. The sequence continues at coordinate 110,137,752 of NC_041393.1, forward strand.
ACCAGCGCACAATACGGCAGACCGACCACCTCGTGGCCGCGACAGAGAGGCGTGCAAGCCCTCCACCAAAACCGTACCCCGGCATCGCTCAAAAAGCATGAAGCCACGGGGGAACGCATCGGACTTGCGGGATATATTGGAGGACAAGGCAAGACAATCCAGATCTATCTATGGATCACGTGGGCGCCCCAAGACCCACGACGAATACCGTCGCGCCGGATACAATTACTCCGGCCGGGCCGAACACAGCAGACAACGCTCTCTCGAGCTACGTCGCGATATTGCTCAATACAGAGGCGCCGCACACCCACTATGCTTCACTGATGAAGTAATGGATCATCAAATCCCTGAAGGGTTTAAACCCGTTAATATCGAATCCTATGATGGCACAACAGACCCCGCAGTTTGGATTGAGGATTATCTCCTCCATATACATATGGCCCGCGGCGACGATCTTCACGCCATCAAATATCTCCCGCTCAAGCTTAAAGGACCAGCTCGGCATTGGCTTAACAGCCTGCCCGCAGAGTCAATTGGATGCTGGGAAGACCTGGAAGCCGCATTCCTCGACAACTTCCAGGGCACGTATGTGCGACCACCGGACGCAGATGACCTAAGCCACATAATCCAGCAGCCAGACGAATCGGCCAGGCAATTCTGGACACGGTTCTTAACAAAGAAAAATCAAATCATCGACTGTCCGGATGCAGAGGCCCTCGCGGCCTTCAAACATAACATCCGCGACGAGTGGCTGGCCCGGCACCTAGGACAGGAAAAGCCGAAATCCATGGCAGCCCTCACATCACTTATGACCCGCTTCTGTGCGGGAGAGGATAGCTGGCTAGCTCGCAGCAACAACCTCAGCAAAAACGCTGGCAGTCCGGATTTGAAGGACCGCAATGGCAGGTTGCGTCGAAACAAAAACAAACGCCGCATTAACGGCGACAACAATGAGGATACGGCAGTCAACGCCGGATTCCGAGGCTCCAAGCCCGGTCAACGGAAGAAGCCATTCAAGAGAACCACTTCGGGCCCGTCCAATTTGGACCGAATACTCGACCGCTCCTGTCAAATACATGGAACCCCCGAAAAGCCAGCTAACCACACCAACAGAGATTGTTGGGTATTCAAGCAGGCAGGCAAATTAATCGCCGAATACAATGACAAGGGGCTACACAGCGATGACGAGGAAGAGACCTGGCCGCCGAACAACAAAGGACAAAAAGGATTCCCACCTCAAGTTCGGACGGTAAACATGATATACGCAACGCATATCCCCAAGAGGGAGCGGAAGCATGCACTAAGGGACGTATACGCGATGGAGCCAGTCGCTCCAAAATTCAACCCATCGTCCTCTTGCCCGATCACTTTCGATCGAAGGGACCATCCGACCAGTATCCGCCATGGCAGATTCGCCGCATTGGTTTAAACCCAATCGTCGATGGATTTCACCTCATGAGAGTCCTGATGGACGGCGGCAGTAGCCTCAACCTGCTTTATCAGGATACAGTGCGCAAGATGGGCATAGACCCTTCAAGGATTAAACCTACAAAAGACAACCTTCAAAGGCGTCATACCAGGTGTCGAGGCCAGTTGTACAGGCTCAGTCACACTGGAAGTGGTCTTCGGATCCCCGGATAGTTTCCGAAGCGAGGAGTTAATCTTCGACATAGTCCCGTTCCGCAGTGGCTATCACGCTCTGCTCGGACGAACCGCGTTCGCAAAATTCAATGTGTTGCCGCATTATGCATACCTTAAGCTCAAGATGCCAGGCCCTCGTGGAGTCATCACGGTCAATGGAAACATGGAACGCTCCCTCCGAACGGAGGAACATACAGCGGCTCTCGCGGCAGAAGTACAGAGCAGCCTTTTAAGGCAATTTTCGAGTCCGGCCGTTAAACGACCGGACACGGCCAAACGCGCCCGGAACAACATCAACCAAGACCACCTGGCACATTCCAAGCACGCGTAGCAATGCGGCCTCAACCCCATCCCTCGCACAATTAACTCTGTCCGGCGGCGAACCTGCCGAACTCATGATGCAACAGCCAGGGAGGGACAAAGGCCGCGACGAACACTCAGGTGGTCTCCATTACGAGCATTAAAATTGTTAAATACACCATTCCGCGGCCTACCCCTGGAGGGAGACGCCTTTAATTCGTCCAATCCCTTGCTTTCCGCACTATTTGTATCATTCCGCACTCATAGCAGATTTTCTCAAATAAAATGCAGCACTTTTTTGCCTATAATTGCATTACCTTATATATATATATGTTCATTTACGACATGTTGCATCCGTACATTTTGGTACGGCCAAATACACCAGGGGCTTATGTTCCCCGCATTATGGTGCGATAAAGTCCGAACACTTTCACAAGTGCGGCACCCCGAACTTATAGCATTATATGAATCGGCTCCGAATCATGTCTTGGGTCAATAGTTGGGTTTGCCCGGCTCCCATGTTTGGCACCTTACGTTCCGTTCTATCGGCTAAGGTAGCACTGGGAGAACCACTGCGATTGCGCCCCGGTTGAGCCGGGTTAACGCCTCAGTGGAGAAAGCTAAAATTGACTGTCATGATAAGGCGAGAGACTGGTCGCTGTTCGAGAGGTCCTTTCGGGTCCTTAAAGACCTACGCCGCTTCGAGCGAAGTTCCGGATACTGTCCGACGAAGGCGTGGATAGCGCCCCTAATTCGGTCTTCCGAATACTAGGGGCTTCGCTGAAATTTAAAATTATAGAATTCTATGGCTAAGTGAGAGTGTTCAAGCACTATAAGTCCGGTTGCCTTGTTCGTTGTGTTGAGCGCCTCCCTAGATGGACCCAAAAATGGGAACAAGAGTGCTCAAGTTTATCCCGAACACCCCAGCACTCGTGGCATGGGGGCTGAAGCCGACGACTTGCCATCTCTCAGATTTAATAAACGGCCGCACAAAAGGTAATATTTTAAATTAACAAGCATTGCTTAGCGCATATGAACAAAATTTTCAGCGCACAGGATAACACATTGCGAATTTACTCAATAATTACATCCTTGGGGCACTCATCCGCAATCTTGCGGGCACCCTTCAGGACAGTCTTATAGTACATCTCGGGCGTACGATATTCCTTGCCCACTGGTGGCACGTCAGTGATTAGCTTCTCCGCATCCAGCTTGCCCCAATGCACCTTTGCGCGGGCAAGGGCCCGACGAGCACCTTCAATACATGCGGAGCGCTTGATAACCTCCACCTAGGGGCACGCATCCACCAACCGTCGCACGAGGTCAAAGTAGCTCCCAGGCATGGCCTCTCCAGGCCACAGCCGGACTATGAGGCCCTTCATGGCCTGCTCGGCCGCCTTGTGGAGCTCGATCAGCTACTTCAGCTGGCCACTAGGGGGCACCGGATGGCCGGCCTCAGCATACTGAGACCAGAAGACCTTCTCCGTTGAGCTCCCCTCCTCGGCTCGATAGAATGCGGCGGCATCAGACACACTGCGAGGCAGATCTGCAAATGCCCCTGGAGAGCTCCGAATTCGGGTAAGTAACACGTAATTTACATTCACATGCTTGCTTTGCATGAAAAATGCCTTACTCGCCGCTATCTTCCTCACCAACTCAATCTCCTGAAGGGACTTATGGGCATCGGCCTTGGCAGTCTTGGCACTTTCGAGAGCCGAGGCAAGCTCGGAGTCTCGAGTCTTTGAGTCACGCTCCAAACTCTCATGCTTTTCCATGAGAGCCTGGAGCTCTTGCTGAACCACCGCCACCCGCGCCTCCTGCTTTTCTCGCTCTGCCCGTTCCGCGGCCGCATTGCGTTCGGCCACAGACACGGCCTCCTTCAGGTTCGCCACCTCGTTCGTGGCCCCTGTAGTACCCATGTTATCCTTGTTATTTTTTGTTGCAACCTAAATCCTTTTCTGTAAGGTACAAGTTCAAAGTGGTGTTACTCACCTTCTTTGTCCTGGAGCTGCTTCTTGGCGCGGCCGAGCTCTTGCTCGGACCGCTCGAGCTCCTGCTTCAAAGCACCGACCTCCGCAGTCAGTGCGGCAGAGGTCAGCAGCGCAGCCCGCAACCCATATTGACATAATTTTTTAGCAACCCTGCGTATATCTTCTTTTTTTTCAGATCCTCAGTCCGGCTTTTCTTTCCGAACACCGAACTGAGCATCAGGGGCTACTGTCTATGCGGTATTACATTGCATATTTTTTAACTTCTTACCTCAAAGCCTGATAGAAGGCTATTGTAGGCTTCGGTCAGCCCGCTCTTGGCAAGCTGTACCTTCTGAATCACCGCACTCATAATAGTGTGGTGTTCTTCCTCGATGGAAGCGCTCTGGAGCGCCTCCAACAAATTGTCCGGCGCCTCCGGTTGGACGGAAGCCGCCGGCGTCACGGTCTTGCCCTTCATGCGAAGGGGCCGCCGGCCGGACTCCGGAGCCACTGCGGGTTCCGATATGGAGTCCGGCACAAAGTCCGGGAGGACGCCTTGTGGCGCCTCCAGAGCCTCCCCCTGATGGGTCCCTTCTTGGTATCCCACCTCGGCGTCCTCGGTGTCACGAGGGGTGGAGGCGGTCGGGATGGAATCTACATCTGACGGAGCCAACGACCCGCTCGATGAAGCGGGGAGATCATCATGGGCAGGACTACAGGCAGCATGCGGCATCAGAATGACACTATGTGACACAGAAAAAGAAATTATAAATCACCCAGGAGTCCGGATACTTACGATCTCGCTGGAGGCCTGGCCCTTGAAGGCCATTCTTCCTCGCCAACGTTGATGTTGGCGGAGCTGTCCGGGGGAATAGTCCTTCCCCTCTTGGACCCTTCGGTCTCCCTTGTTGGGGAAGCCTTCCTCTTCCTCTCTCCCTCCTCTGGGAGAGAGTCCTCTTTCTCCTCATCGTTTTCGAGGGAGGAGTCCGCCCCGGAGTCGTCGGACACCTGAAAACGGGAACTCTTTCGAGCACCCGTGGCCTCCTTCTTGGCCTTCTTCTCCGGCACCACGTGCGGTGCCGGAACCAGCAGCCTCGCTAGACGGGCGTCTACTGGGTTTTCTGGCATAGGAGCAGGGCAGATAATCTGCTCCGCCTTCCTCATCCAGTCCTGTCAAAGGAAAAGGGGAAATTCAAACCCGCATAGAGTCAAACTATGAAAAGCAAGTGTCCCGTAAAGGGGTAGAATCACTTACCTCGTCGGCTTGGCGCTGCGAGCGAAATCCGTGATCTTCAGTTGCGGATGCGGGGGCTTCGGCGCCCTTAAACAGCACCCTCCAGGCGCCTTCGTACGTCATGTCGAAGAGCCCACTCAGCGCCTGGTGCTGTTCCAGATTGAACTCCCACAGATTGAATGCCCGCTCTTGGCATGGGAGAATCCGGCGGACGAGCATGACTTGGACCACGTTAACCAGCCTGAGCTTCTTCACCAGCTTCTGGATACAGGCTTGGAGTCCCGTCACCTCCTCCGAACTACCCCACAGCAAGCCCTTCTCTTTCCAGGAGGTGAGCTGCGTGGGAATACCAGATCTGAACTCGGGGGCCGCCGCCCACTTAAGGTCACGCGGCTCGATGATATAGAACCACCCCGATTGCCACCCCTTGACGGCGGCTGTTCCATTGTAGAAATGTTGATGTTTGCAATGTTTGAATTTGGGTGTTGTAATCTTTAAATTTGGACCTTGCAATATTTATGGTATTTGTTATATAACGTAATTGGATGTTTAATTTGGTATTGCAATCATGTCATGTTACAAGTATATATATGTTGTTCCTTTGTACACAGAGCATAGATGTTCTATAGAAAGAGCATATCACAACACACATGAACCGCACTAGGTAACCCGTCAGCGATGAATTCATCAATCGCAAACAGTTCATCCGAGTGAACCGTATGCTCTACATAGCACACGCCTTCATATGGCAGCCCGTTTCTTTTGTTCACCCTCATTGCAAAGAGTTAATTGAACTAAACCGTATGCCCTGAATCGCACATGCAACAAAAATCTGAACCGTGTTTGATGCATCCGTCATCGCAAACGTTTTGCACCTTTTTTACGGTTCTTTTACATCACTGTCTGCAATTAATGCATTACACACAGTTTCGTGAAAGGGTCTATGATCGTAGTGTCGCGTTAGCAGCATCCTACAGTAGTGAGCAGAGGAGAGGAACGAGGCCACAGAGAGTGTGCTTGGGCACGGAGCAGAAGCATAGCATATAAAAGGAGATGATCCCTATAGTGTTGGCAGAACAGGTTAGAACTCACCTACTGCATCCTCGGATTCCCGCAGCAAGTGAGTGAATTCCTGCAGTGCCATCGCGTCCACTGAAGCAAAAGCAGCGCTGAGTGACTAATGCGGTCGCGTCCGCTAAAGAAAAAGCCAGCGCAGTGAGTGATTCTCGGGGGCATACGAATCAGTGGGCATAAGAAAAGAAAGGGCGCAGATTCACACCAAAGCAAACAGCTTTGTCTGCGTGCGTGGGAATCGTCATTGTTTGACACAGTCGCGCCGCAAAGAGCATCTACGGTGACTCCACCTACTGTAGTGGCAGCATAGCCCACATCCTCGCCTTGCGTTCATCACGTTCTGTCGGCCTAGGAGCGGCAGGACCAAAAGTGGCTGCCTCGCATTGTGGCAGCATGGCCCACTGGCCCATGCCCGTTCCGTCACGGCTTGAGCAGGTGCAAAAAACCTGTTATGCCCGCATGGCCGCCTGGCTCAGTGGCGGCAGGCCTGGCCGCCTGCACGTGTGGCGATAGGCTACACGTGTCGCCCGTCGCGCCTGCCACCATGTCTGGGCTGGTCCTTTTTGTCAATTAATCTCACAGGTGGTCTTTTTTGACAAACCCGTTGGGGAAGGGGTCCTTTTGGACAAAAATCTGCCTTCGCAAGACCATTGCCAGATACAACCAATGAAGGCCATACCTTGGGCTTTCACCCTGGAGATCGCTGCTCGGTACTTGAGAAGCACCCCCAAAACAGTTGTCCACCTATGTTGCCACCCCCTCCTACCAAGGCCGCCGCTGTAAGTCCTCAACACCTGACACACAGGAACATGTGCCACCATTCTTCAATGCAACCAAAACTTCTCTCCACCATTACAAGTCTTCGATTGCAGCCATCATGACTTTCTTTACCACTGTCAACCCCATGGAAATCTATACTTAGACATTACCATGGCACCGACAAGACAGCGAAGCTTCGTGCCACACCCTCATGAAGCCTCTTTGGCCGAAGATGAGGGAGCACCCGACTGGGTCAATTCCGATCTAGACATCCAGTGGCGCCATGCACCAAAAGCTAAGATATCTGAGAGGAAGACCAGAACCCGTCGGGTGTCTAGATCGAGGAGGCCCGCATGAAGCAGATTTATTTTGAAGAATGAAGAAAAACTGGGTCAACCACCGCGGGACTCCTCTGGGTCCTGGCAGGCCGGATCTCGGCAGTGCGCCCATCGTCCACCACCAACCAAGGCGAGAGTCGCCGCTACGACCAGCCCTCCACGACAAGGGCGAAGATGAAGATCGGCCGCCTCCGAGCTCCGCCCATAGCCGCCGCGCCCTAGCCCAGCGCCGCGCATCAACCCGAGATCACCGGCCCACGCCGAAACCCAAACGCGGAGAGGAGAGAGGGCCCTGCCGCCGCCCGCACCAGTGAGGCTTTACCCAGCGACACGGATCAGCGTCGGCGAGGGGAGGGGATGGAGGCGGAGGACTTTGCTCGGGCAGCAACTGGTTAATGTCCCATGACGCGCACGCGGGACACGTCGTGGGAGCGATCCCTTTTTTGCACACAACTCATGTCTATGGTCAGGAAACCTTAACCATATTTTGATCAACGAGCTAGTCTAGTAGAGGCTTACTAGGGACTTGGTATTTGTTTATGTATCTACATTTGTATTGAAGTTTCCGATCAATACAATTATAACATGAATAATAAACCTTTATCATGATTAAGGAAATATAATAATAACCACTTTATTATTGCCTCTAGGTCATATTTCCAACAGTTGCGGCTACGACAAGGCTGCAGAGCCGGAGCTGCCCCCGGTCTCCACCTTGGACTGCTCCAATGCGATGCGGAGGGCAAGCTCATACTCCGGATCCACCTCATCGTCGCAGCGGCTGCCCGAGCTCGACATTGCGTCGGATTCGACCGGCATCGGTGAGGCAAGAGGAGAGGACGGAGCGGGAGAGGAGAGTGAGCTAGGGTTTCGGACCGACAAGGCCGAATGGGTTTTTTGTGGGACATCTATGGGGTCGGTGGTGGCCGGGCCACACCATATACGCCCCATATTTGGGCTGCATATGGGGGGTGTCGGTCAACGCGCTCAGGCGTATGAGACGGCTTTGAGAGGTCCGGTTGTAGATGGTCTTAGTCCCTTTTATATTTTGTGTCAATGTTTGACCAATTTAAGAAAAAAATAGTTACGTTGAAAAGTATTTTCAAACACAAATCTAATAATATATTTTTTGTAACATATTACATAGGAGTATACTTACTAGTCAAGTATAGGGTCAAAGTTTGGGAAAAGAATTCTATGAGACCAGGTCTCACGGGTTAGCAGGTGAGACCCATCCTGATGGATGACATGTAACATTCACAAATCACAAAACATCTACCCCACCCCCACCTGAAATCAGAGGGGAGAGATTAGATAATTTGTGATTTGTGAATGTCACGTGTCATCCATCAGGGCGGGTCTCACCTGCTAACCGTGAGACTTGGTCTCATATAATTTTTTTTCCAAAGTTTGACTACAATGGAGGAGGGGCTATCTAGTGCGTATATTGTGGCACTGGGATCCGCACTTTCTGACTATCCAGGTTATATACGGATGCTATCTACGAGAAATACATTGGTGCCATTCTCTCGTGTTCTCAAATTGTACATTGGCCTCCGGCTGGGCGATGATTGCAAGAACATGGCGTGCCTCCTGGGCGGGTTTGAATTTAGGCGCTGCTATGCCTCTCCTGTAGTTGCTCAAAGTGTGCGAAGCAGCGGCACGTCCGTGCAGCATGTACATCTAGCTTTTGTCTTAAGTCAAAATTTTAAAACTTTGATCAAGTTTCTAGGAAAAAATAGCAACATTTATGGAACTAAATTAGTATTACTAGATCCGTTTTGAAATGTATTTTGATAATATATCAATTTGATGTCATATATGTTACTGTTATTTTCTATAAAGTTGGTCAATTTTTTTAAAATTTTAACTTAGAACGAAAGCTAGATGTACACTTATTCACGGACAGAGGGAGTAGGCTGCACGCCCAGAGGAGCACGTGCAGGCCTAATTGTTTTTCCTTTTTTCTATTTGTTTTTTTTTGTTTTTTCGTCTAGTTGTATTTATTCTTTATAAAAGAGGTTCAAAGGTATTGCAAAATTGTCCATCGCACATTAGAACCAATCTTGATTGTGTATTTTAAAAAAAAGTTCAACGCATATTAAAAGACATGTCCACCACACATTCAGAAAGAAATTGTTTGTCTTATATATGAAAATTATCCACCGTGTATTTAGAAAATGTTATCATGTAAAAATATTCACTAATTTAAAAATTGACCGTGTGTATTTAAAAGACCTTCATCGTGTATTGGAAAAATATTCATTGTGTATGTGAAAAGTTCATCACATATTGAAAGTTTGAACACAAATGTTCATCAGGTATTTGGAAAATGTTTATGACATAAATAAACTCAGAGTTCATCGTGTATTTAAAATATGGTCATCAAATATTTTTAAAACTATTCACCATATATACAAAAATATATATTTTAGAGGAAACTAATAATCGTTTGGTTAGTGACATCGCCCGTATATCTAATCAGCGAGGGGGAAGTATCCGGTGCACCTGTTCTCAAGAACTCTCGTTTCTGAGGTTGAATATTCCTGAAGTTTTGTGGAGATGGGAGTTTAAAATTTCATTCCAAAAATTTAAAATTTATGTTGAAACAAATATACAACCACAAGCTGGTATTTTGGTGATGAGAGCCAGGCCATGGATTCAGACCATTTCGTTCGCGAAGCAAATGTTTTCTCATTATTATTTGTACAGCTATGTTTCAAATTTAAATAGAAAATTAAAAGTGTTATTGTTTGTACTACTGTACAACATAATTATTTATACAACTTTTGGTCAATTGTAAAATTACAATTTTAACTCAGGTGGCACAAAATAACAAGGTGCACCACTTATTTGTTCCATCTAGCAGTGCATGGACAGAATGGGTGAGGCGATGTGACGTGTGTGAACAGCCTGGCATGGCAGCGTATAACACTGTGCGTAAATTGAGTATACGGTGTGGTGTAAAACTGTGTCAGATGAAATACGTTTGGAGTTGGCACTCTGGCTGATCCATAGGAAGACTGACGAGCCAGATAACGAGCTTCATGGTGCTCGGCCTCCAAACGGCTTCCGCTACATTGGAGACTAATAAACCCGGACGCCGGACAGAGTTAAAATGTACTCATCTGTTCCGAATTATTTGTCTTGAATTTGTCTAGATACAGATGTATCTAGATTCATTTTACTGCTAGATACATCTGTATTTAAACAAATCTAAGACAAATAATTCGGAACGGAGGGAGTAACAAAAAAATTGTTGGCTATTAATGGATGAAGCTATCAAAAATCTTGTATTCTGCTGTATTAAGTTTGGACAAGTTTAAAGTAAACAATAAGTCAAACTAATACTACTTCAGAATCAACCAATTTTTTTTAGTAAGACCCAGGAACAGCCATTGGTCGGATGGTGAGAAGGGTATTTGTATCCCCAGTTCACCCGGCACACAATTTTGTTGCAATGGCGAGTCAGCAAAATGTTGACATGCCGTCCTAGACGGTACTCCCTCCGTCCCATAATATAAGAACATTTTTGACATTTCACTAGTATAAAAAAACGTTTTTATATTATGAGATGGAGGGAGTAGAAAACTACTCGAGCGACACGCCAGATTGTCCCGGCGCGGCCAGCCAGCCACCTGCCCCGCCACATCGGTGACATGCACACAAAGAATATAATACGGAGCGGCCTCCCCGTTGATTTGTTCTATGCCAAGCAATGTCATATTTCAGAAGACTTCTCCTCGATCTCTGGGCTAGAATATGGGGTGTTCCGGTTTCTCTGAGCCGGGGTGTCATAGGTCGTTCGGCGGCTTAAAGGGCTCATCATTGTCTCCGACTCCTTCAATGACGACCACGATGCCTCGTCCGACGACTCGGACGATACTACACCAACCGCCGACGCCTACGAGTGCAGTGGTGACCAGAAGGGGAAAAGGTAAGCGAGGAAGTGGTGAAGTTCCGCCTTGTCCACTTTCAATTCAAGTTTTTAGACGTAGTTTAAACTTGCCCGTCGTAGTGCATTATTTAAACTTTGGTGATCTTTTGAAAATCCAACTATGATCTTTTGGTGAACGGATTGTGCATTTGTATGTCCGTTTCTATGTCTACTCATGAGCCACGTAATATTTATCGAGGTTGTATGGTTTAGTATGGATATAAAGGATCGGATATGAGATATGTGGATGTGGACGATGCAATTTGATGATTGGGCGCGTCCGCAGACGTTTAAGGACCGGGATTGCAATGTCTGATTCTAGATACTCTAATCCTAGAAGAGAAAACGGCTTGAACTAGAAGCCAACATGTGTTTGGAATTCCTTATCTATATTTGCATCAAGTTGTGATCGAGGAGAACTGGGATCTTGAATTGGGATAGTTGATAGAAATATGGATTGACCTGATAGATGGAATACGCGTCATTTTGTAACATATGCAGATGATACGAACATATTTTATTTTAGTTTTGGAATTAATGTACACATGCATATATATTATTTATTATCCAAACAAAGCCAAACAATGTCAAATGTTCATACCGAACAAATTGGCCACAAAGGGAAAAAACAACCATCCACATAGAACTCGCCCTGCGGCAATATATCCACAATCCTATCACAGACAATATGACCGTGGACCACAATCCACATATCAAGTGACTTGGCACCTAGCAAAGGTGTAAGATTCGAAGGCAGTGCCTTCAAGAACAGATGGTTGCTCGTGACAGGAAACTAGTAAGTAAAATAAAAACAAGAAATGTATCGAGTCTCGACTGTTTATTTGACGAAATATACTTTATATAAATATAGTGTGGAAGATTTAAATATTTGTTGAGTACCTATAAATTCAGGTAGAAAAACATATACATTATTCAGTCATAACAACATAGATTGATTTTAAGATGTACTTCCTCGGTCCAGGTTTATTAGCCCCTTTTGTATTTTGAGTTAATGTTGAAGAAAGGACCATGATAAGTGTCACACGTGTAGCATGAAGCAATTCCGCCCTAACATTTTTTGATGGCAACTTTAGTTACCCGAGAATGACAACTTTAATTGTGAAGCATGAAAACTTTCTGTTTGATGTCATTTTATATTTTTTTTGGTTGATGATTTTAATTGTTGGGAGGATCGATATAGTTGACTAGAGGGGGGGGGGGGTGAATAGGCAACTAACAATTTTTAGCTTTTCTTTACCAAATTAAACTTTGCATCAAAGTAGGTTGTCTAGATATGCAACTAGGTGAGCAACCTAAATGATGCAACAATAAGAAGCACACAAGCAAGCAACGGATATAACACAATATAGCTTGCACAAGTAAAGGTGAGAGATATCCAAAAGTGGAACCGATGGAGACGAGGATATGTTACCGAAGTTCCTTCCTTTTGAAGGGAAGTACGTCTCCGTTAGAGCGGTGTGGAGGCACAATGCTCCCCAAGAAGCCACTAGGGCCACCGTATTCTCCTCACGCCCTCACACAATGCGAGATGCTATGATTCCACTATTGGTGCACTTGAAGGCGGCAACCGGACCTTTACAAACAAGGTTGGGGCTCTCTCCACAACTTAATTGGAGGCTTCCAACGAATCCCCGGAGCTTCACCACAATGGAATGTGGCTCCGAAGTGACTTCTTCCGAAAAGGGTGCCCAAGCACCTAAGAGTAACAAAATCCACACAAGAAAGTATGGGGAAATCAAGTTTCCTTTCGTGAGAGTGTAGATCTAGGTCTCCTCCTTCAATCCCTAGCAAATCAACAAGTTTGAGTGGCTAGAGAGAGAGATCGGGCAAGAAAGCTTTGTGGGCATTAATGGAGGAGAGAGAGGGGCAAGATATAGGTAGGAGGTAGGAGAAGCACCTCCTTAAATAGGGTCCCCTCAGATCCAACCGTTATGCGCGGAAATGCATAGGAGCGGTACTTCTGCAAGAGTCACCGGTACAACCGGTAAATGCGGGAAACCCCTGCTAGGGCACCAGGGCGGTACTTCCGGTGAGAGAATCGGTAGTACCGGTATATCAAAAAATACCGGAACTACCATTCCACCACCGCCCAACTACCGCCTCATCACAGAAGGAAAACACCCCAGGCCGGAGTAAGAGCGGTGGTTGGGCCGGAGCTACCGCTGGGCCAGCTGCTCCTAAGTAGTGGAGTCTGAGGCGCTACTACCGCCCTGAATACCGGTAGTACCGGTTTGTCAAGAAAAACCAGAACTTCTGTTCCACTACCGGTCTACCACCGTACCTGGTACAGAAGGGAGTCACCCTTGAGCGGTACTTGGGGCGGTGGTAAGACCGGAACTACTGGCCACCGGTACAACCGCTCACTGGATCGATACAAACGCCATGGGCAGAACTGCACAGAACAGAGAACTTTGGGGAACCTCTCTCTTCTCGAACGGAGGGTGTCTGGTGGGCGCAGAGAACGTGTACGTGATTCACCCAATACCATCCGATGCGGATACCCTCTAAAGAGTACGGATATCCTACGACCCAAGGAATAAAACGTCGGAAACTCCATCTTCGATCCACATAGATGGAAGGCCTAACCGTCTTGCACCGCACAATGTATACCTGAGAAAACTAGGACGCACGATTAGTCCACATGAGTGTTGTCATCATCACAAAAACCTTAAGGTAGAAGATGCCCTTACAATCTTCCCCTTTTTGGTGGATGATGACAACCACTCGAAAGGCACGGGAGGTATAGAAAATATAGATGGGGCTCCCCCTGAGTGTGAGCATTATTTAGAGTTTGCTTTGAGATAGCAAATGCTCACACTTGAGTCAAAGCTCCCCCTAGATTTTATAGACCACCCAGTGACAACGAAAAACAAAACTAAGCATAAAGCACAACATAGTAGAACAAAGCATACAAGCTTTACTGACAGATGAGTGCATAGATAAATAGATAAGGGACGCATGTCTTACACCATGCACAACAACACACCAAGGACGAGTTCACAAGACACTAAAAAGCAACTGCAAAAGAACGCACAAGACCAACTACAAATGAACCCCCATGCAACTCATGTGACCTAATGGAGCTCTCTCCCCCTTTGGCATCAAGACACCAAAAAGGAAAAGAGCGAAGCTAGCGCCCCATGGCTCAGTAGACCTCCTCACCAGTCGCCGTAGAGCTGTCAGAAGCATCATCATCACCATCATCAGTGTCATCAGGTTCCTCAGCCTCCTCGGCCTCCTCAGACTCCTCAGACCCCACAATAGTCGCCTCAAGACCATGGAGAGAAGATGTGACAGACGCTTCATCAGACCACTGATAGTTCTCCATGCACCATGAATCCTCGGGAGTGATAGTCTTCTCAGAGCCACTCTTCACATCTGGCACATTGAGGTGCCTCATCAACTGAATCTGCCTGCAATGCTCCATCTTCTCAGCAACATGGGCCTTGTAGAGCTTCTTCTGAATGTGAGTCTATAAGCAGAAGGTCTTCTTGATCTTGGACTCAGCTTGTCAACCCAAGTGGGCTGGGCCCCAGCCTCCAACTCAAAGTCATCATCATCCGAGGTAGCATACACATCCTCCTGATTTTCCTAGAGAAACGAGGAGTCTTATGCTTATTCTTCCTCAGAACCTTAACCTCATGGTCCGTGAGGTTAACAGGAGTGGAGAGAGGCTCTCCTGGCCTACGGACTGCCCAAACGGTGTTCAGAAACTGCATCACAAAGGGAGCATAGATCGGTACTTTGCGGTACCACACCATATTGTGCATCTCCTCCCACATCCACTTGGAAACATCAAACGTGGCGTCAGATCCCCTCTTGGTCTTCATGGACACAAGTAAATCCACCAGATAACCATAGATATCATCTTGGTTCCCGACCTTGGGAAGCAGCACACACCGGAACACACGATGCATAATGTCATAGACGGGCAGAAGGTCACTGGACTTACCCACAATACCATGTACAGGAACGTACAGAGGGGCAAGCTTCACCTTATCCATGGGATGAGGTCTGTCGTGAGGACGGAGACCTCCTCGACCCTCCTCTCTGGTATCCTCATAGCCAAGAGCATTGCAGAATGCTTGCCACGAAAAATGAAAGAATTCATCACGGCACATGAAGGAATGGTGCCGCTCAGTGATACGTCTCCAACGTATCTATAATTCTTGATTGTTCCATGCTATTATATTACCTGTTTTGGATGTTTATGGGCTTTACTAAACACTTTTATATCATTTTTGGGACTAACCTATTAACCGGAGGCCCAACCCAAATTGCTATTTTTTGCCTGTTTCAGTGTTTCGCAGAAAAGGAATATCAAATAGAGTCCAAACGGAATGAAACCTTCGGGAGCGATCTTTTTGGAACAAACGCAATCCAGGAGTCTTGGAGTGGACGTCAAGCAGCAGACGAGGAAGCCACGAGGCAGGAGGGCACGCCCTAAGGGGTGGGCATGCCCCCACCCTCGTGGGCCCCTCGTGGCTCCCCTGACTGACTTCCTTCGCCTATATATATTTACGTACCCCGAAAACATCCAGGAGCACCATGAAAAACTATTTCCACTGCCGCAACCTTCTGTACCCGTGAGATCCCATCTTGGAGCCTTTTCCTACGCTCTGCCGGAGGGGGAATCGATCATGGAGGTCTTCTACATCAACGCCATAGCCTCTCCAATGAGTTGTGAGTAGTTTACCGTAGACCTTCGAGTCCATAGTTATTAGCTAGATGGCTCTTCTCTCTCTTTGATTCTCAATACAAAGTTCTCCTCGATCTTCTCGGAGATCTATGCGATGTAACTCTTTTTGCGGTGTGTTTGTCGAGATATGATGAATTGTGGGTTTATGATCAAGTTTATCTATGAGAAATATTTGAATCTCCTCTGAATTCTTTTATGTATGATTGGTTATCTTTGCAAGTCTCTTCGAATTATCAGTTTGGTTTGGCCTGCTAGATTGATCTTTCTTGTAATGGGAGAAGTGCTTAGCTTTGGGTTCAATCTTGCGGTGTCCTTTCCCAGTGACGGCAGGGGCAGCAAGGCACATATTGTATTGTTTCCATCGAGGATAAAAAGATGGGGTTTATATCATATTGCTTGAGTTTACCCTTCTACATCATGTCATCTTGCCTAATGTGTTACTCTATTCTTATGAACTTAATACCCTAGATGCATGCTGGATAGCGGTCGATGTGTGGAGTAATAGTAGTAGATGCAGGCAGGAGTCGGTCTACTATTCTTGGATGTGATGCCTATATACATGACCATGCCTAGATATTCTCATAACTATGCACTTTTCTATCAATTGCTTGACAGTAATTTGTTCACCCACCGTAATACTTATGCCATCTTGAGAGAAGTCACTAGTGAAACCTATGGCCCCGGGTCTATTTTCCATCATATAAGTTTTTGATCTACTTTATTTTGCAATCATTACTTTCCAATATATATCATAAAAATACCAAAAATATTTATCTTATCTTATTATCTCTATCAGATCTCACTTTCGCAAGTGGCCGTGAAGGGATTGACAACCCCTTTATCGCGTTGGTTGCAAGGTTCTTGTTTGTTTGTGTAGGTACGAGGGACTTGGAGTGTAGTCTCCTACTGGATTGATACCTTGGTTCTCAAAACTAAGGGAAATACTTACGCTACTTTATTGCATCAACCTTTCCTCTTCAAAGGAAAAACCAACGCATGCTCAAGAGGTAGCAAGAAGGATTTTTGGCGCCGTTGCCGGGGAGATCTACGCACAAGTCAAGACATACCAAGTACCCATCACAAACTCTTCTCCCTCGCATTACATTATTTGACATTTGCCTCTCGTTTTCCTCTCCCCCACTTCACCCTTGCTGTTTTATTCGCCCCCTCTTTACCGTTTGCCTTACCTTTGCCATGGCCGAATCAAAAAGAGCTAAGGGTTCTCTCCAAGGTTTTAGTACTTTGAATAATCCCTCTGTCCTCTCTAAGCTCATAAATAATGATGCTATGGAAAGACCTACCGGGGTTATCAATGAGAGTTTGAATAATTTCGATGAAGATGACTCCGGAATTTTTCGTTATTTACTTGATGAGTCTTTCAAAGATGCTTGGGATAGGCTATTAAGGATTAGAGCTAGCTATGTGCCACAATATCAAATTGAGATTTACCTAAAAAGTTTTTATGTTGGCTTACCCTCTTCATTTAAGCAAGTCTTAGATTCTATTTTTGAAGAAGGTTTTATTGAGGGGGATGCTATAGACACCTATGAAAAAAATTAAAACTATATTTGGGCACTTCATTAATGATAAGGTTGAATCCACCACTCTTTTATGCTTTTATCGAAACGAAATTATCAAAGAGATGAAGGCTAGCTTAGATGCAAATTTCCGTAACGTGATTAATATTTCTTCCTCCATTAATGGCCACGTTCTATCTCAAAATAGAAAGATAAATGCAATAGATAAGAAATTTTCACTTTTCTTTCCCAATACTAAAGATGGCAATACTTAGATCTATTCTCGCTTTTATGCCTAGCTAGGGGCGTTAAACGATAGCGCTTGTTGGGAGGCAACCCAATTTTATTTTTGTTCCTTGATTTTTGTTCCTGTTTAGTAATAAATAATTCATCTAGCCTCTGTTTAGATGTTGTTTTATGTTTTAATCAGTGTTTGTGCCAAGTAGAACCTTTGGGAAGACTTGGGTGAAGTCTATATGATCTCGTTGTAAAAAACAGAAACTTTAGCGCTCACGAGAATTGCTGTCATTTTTTACTGGAGAGTGATTTTAGGTTTATTATTTTTGAAGATGATTAATAGACAAATTCCTCACGTCCACATATTTATTTCGGAATTTTTAGAATTACATAAGTATTCTAAAGTTACAGATTGCTATAGAATGTTCTGTTTTTGACAGATTCTGTTTTTCGTGTGTTGTTTGCTTATTTTGATGAATGTATGGCTAGTATCGGGGGGTATGAACCATAGAGAAGTTGGAATACAGTATGTTTAACACCAATACAAATAAAGAATGAGTTCATTACAGTAACTTAAGTAGTGGTTTTTCTTTCTTACACTAACGGAGCTTATGAGATTTTTTTTTGAGTTTTGTGTTGTGAAGTTTTCATGTTTTGGGTAAAGATTTGATGGATTATGGAACAAGGAGTGGCAAGAGCTTAAGATTGGGGATGCCCATGGCACCCCAAGACAAATTCAAGGACAACCAAAAGCCTAAGCTTAGGGAAGCCCCGGAAGGCATCCCCTCTTTCGTCTTCGTCCATCCGTAAGTTTACTTGGGACTATATTTTTATTCACCACATGATATGTGTTTTGCTTGGAGCGTCTTGTATGATATGAGTCTTTGATTTTTAGTTTAACACAATAATCCTTGCTGTACACACCTTTTGGGAGAGACACACATGATTCGGACTTTATTAGAATACTCTATGTGCTTCACTTATATCTTTTGAGCCAGAAAATTTTGCTCTAATACTTCACTTATATCTTTTTAGAGCACGGCGATGGTTTTATTTTGTAGAAATTATTGATCTCTCATGCTTCACTTATATCATTTTGAGAGTCTTTTAGAATAGCATGGTAGTTGCTTTGCTTATGAAATTAGTCCTAATATGATGGGCGTCCAAGTTGGGTATAATAGAAACTATCATATAGAGTGCATTGAACACTATGATAATTTGATACTTGATAATTGTTTTGAGACATAAAGGTGGTAATGTTAGAGTCATGCTAGTTGGTTAATTGTGAAATTGAGAAATACTTGTGTTAAAGTTGTCAAGTCCCGTAGCATGCACGTATGGTAAAGTTATGTGACAAATTTGTAGCATGTGGTGCTCTTTGAGTGCTTTCCTTATGAGTGGCGGTCGGGGACGAGCGATGGTCTTTTCCTACCAATCTATCCCTCTAGGGGCATTCGTAGTAGTACTTTGCTTCGAGGGCTAATAAATTTTTGAAATAAGTATATCAATTCTTTATGACTAATGTGAGTCCATGGATTATACACACTCTTACCTTTCCGCATTTTTGCTAGCCTCTATGGTACCGTGCATTGCCCTTTCTCACCTTGAGAGTCGGTGCAAACTTCGCCGGTGCATACAAACCCCGTGATATGATACGCTCTATCACACATAAACCTCCTGATATCTTTCTCAAAACAGCCACCATACCTACCTATTATGGCATTTCCATAGCCATTCCGAGATATATTGCCATGCAATTTTCCACCGTTTCGTTTATTATGACACGCTCCATCATTGTCATATTGCTTTTTGCATGATCATGTAGTTGATATCGTATTTGTGGCAAGGCCAACTTTATAATTCTTTCATACATGTCACTCTTGATTCATCGCATATCCCGATACACCACCGGACGCATTCACATACAGTCATATTTTTGTTCTAAGTGTCTAGTTGTAATTCTTGAGTTGCAAATAAAAAAATGTGTGATGATCTTCATTATTAGAGCATTGTCCCAAGTGAGGAAAGGATGATGAAGACTATGATTCCCCCACAAGTCAGGATGAGACTCCGGACTTTAAAAAAAAAGAGGCCCAAGAAGCCCAAAGAAAAAAAGAGGCCAAAGAAGCCCACCAAAATAAAAATAAAAAAATGAGAGAAAATGAGAGAAGGGACAATGTTACTATCTTTCTGCCACACTTGTGCTTCAAAGTAGCACCATGATCTTCATGATAGAGAGTCTCCTATGTTGTCACTTTCATATACTAGTGGGAATTTTTCATTATAGAACTTGGCTTGTGTATTCCAGTGATGGGCTTCCTAAAATGCCCTAGGCATTCCTGAGCAAGCAAGTTGGATGCACACCCACTTAGTTTCTTTTGTTGAGCTTTCATATATGTATAGCTCTAGTGCATCCGTTGCATGGCAATCCCTACTCCTTGCATTGACATCAATTAATGGGCATCTCCATAGCCCGTTGATTAGCCTCATCAATGTGAGACTTTCTCCTTTTTTTGTCTTCTCTCATAACCCCTATCATTATATTCTATTCCACCAATAGTGCTATATCCATGGCTTGCCCTCATGTATTGCGTAAGAATTGAAAAGGCTGAAGCGCGTCAAAAAGTATGAACCAATTGCTCGGCTTGTCATCGGGGTTATGCATAAGGGGAGTATTTTGTGTTACTAAAATGAAGCATGGCCAAACTATATGATTTTTTTGGGATAAGCTTTCTTTGGCTATATCATTTTGATAAGACATAATTACTTCGTTAGTATGCTTGAAGTATTATTATTTTTATGTCAATATTAAACTTTTATCTTGAATCATTTGGATCTGAACAATCATGCCACAATAAAGAAAATTACATTGAGAAATATGCTAGGTATCATTCCACATCAAAAATTATGTTTTTATCATTTGCCTACTCGAGGACGAGCAGGAATTAAGCTTGGGGATGCTTGATACATCTCCAACGTATCTATAATTTTTGATTGTTCCATGCTATTATATTACCTATTTTGGATGTTTATGGGCTTTACTAAAAACTTTTATATCATTTTTGGGACTAACCTATTAACCGGAGGCCCAGCCCAAATTGCTGTTTTTTTGCTTGTTTCAGTGTTTTGCGGAAAAGGAATATCAAACGAAGTCCAAATGGAATGAAACCTTCGGGAGCGATCTTTTTGGAACAAACGCAATCCAGGAGATTTGGAGTGGACGTCAAGCAGCATACGAGGAAGCCACGAGGCAGGAGGGCGCGCCCTATGGGGGTGGGCACGCCCCCACCCTCGTGGGCCCCTCGTGGCTCCCCTGACTGACTTCCTTCGCCTATATATATCTATGTACCCCGAAAACATCCAGGAGAACCACGAAAAACTATTTCCACCGCCGCAACCTTCTGTACCCGTGAGATCCCATCTTGGAGCCTTTTCCTGCGCTCTGCCGGAGGGGGAATCGATCACGGAGGACTTCTACATCAACGCCAAAGCCTCTCCGATGAGTTGTGAGTAGTTTACCACAGACCTTCGGGTCCATAGTTATTACCTCGATGGCTTCTTCTCTCTCTTTGATTCTCAATACACAGTTCTCCTCGATCTTCTTGGAGATCTATTCGATGTAACTCTTTTTGTGGTGTGTTTGTCGAGATCCGATGAATTGTGGGTTTATGATCAAGTTTATCTATGAGAAATATTTGAATCTCCTCTAAATTCTTTAATGTATGATTGGTTATCTTTGCAAGTCTCTTCGAATTATCAGTTTGGTTTGGCCTACTAGATTGATCTTTCTTGCAATGGGAAAAGTGCTTAGCTTTGGGTTCAATCTTGCGGTGTCCTTTCCCAGTGACAGCAGGGGCAGCAAGGCACATATTGTATTGTTGCCATCGAGGATAAAAAGATGGGGTTTAAATCATATTGCTTGAGTTTATCTTTCTACACCATGTCATCTTGCATAATGCGTTACTCTGTTCTTATGAACTTAATACTCTAGATGCATGCTGGATAGCGGTCGATATGTGGAGTAATAGTAGTAGATGCGGGCAGGAGTCGGTCTACTAATCTTGGACGTGATGCCTATATACATGATCATGCCTAGGTTTTCTCATAACTATGCACTTTTCTATCAATTGCTCGACAGCAATTTGTTCACCCACCGTAATACTTATGCTATCTTGAGAGAAGCCACTAATGAAACCTACGGCCCCCGGGTCTATTTTCCATCATATAAGTTTTTGATCTACTTTATTTTGCAATCTTTACTTTCCAATCTATATCAGAAAAATACCAAAAATATTTATCTCATCTTATTATCTCTATCAGATCGCATTTTTGCAAGTGACCGTGAAGGGATTGACAACCCCTTTATCGTGTTGGTTGCGAGGTTCTTGTTTGTTTGTGTAGGTACGAGGGACTTGGAGTGTAGTCTCCTACTAGATGATACCTTGGTTCTCAAAACTGAGGGAAATACTTACGCTACTTTGCTGCATCACCCTTTCCTCTTCAAGGGAAAAACCAACGCATGCTCAAGAGGTAGCGCTCAGCATGAGAGCCAAAGTGGACTGTAGCATAGAACTGATGAATGAGTTGCACGTCGAAGTCACAATTCATGGTCATGAGCTTGATCAAGTCAAACTCCTCACAAATCTCAAGAGCTTGTCCAAAGTAGTCAAGGTTGTTCCTCCAATGATCAATGTCAATGGACCACATCCGGGTGAACTTGTTCTTGTGATGCTCGAAAATTTCTGACACAATCCTCAGCTAAAACTCATTCCGGAATTGAGGGTTGTTCCAATGAGGAGTAGGAGCAGCAGTGTAGGGATTCTGAAAACGAGCCTTTTGCCAGTCCGGCATCTTCCACTTGTGCATTGGCAGCACAACACGCTGCTTGGCAGCAGGAGACTTCTCCCGACGGGTGGCTTTGGTAGGGATGACCACCTCATAAGCATCCTCATTTTCATCCGACTGTTTCACCCTACCGGCCCTCTTCTTGGTGTTCCGAGGCTTTTGAGCAGCACGAGAGCTAGAGCCACTTGCATACGCACACAGAGAGCACACATAAACCCCAGCAAAGATGAGAAGAATGTACACAAGATCAAAGCAATACATCTCATGTATGTAAATAGAAGAGGAACAGTGCAGATGGGTTCAGAGAGGGCGGTTGTTCCGGTTGTTCGACCGGTAGTACCGCTCCAGCGGTAGTATGATACGTCTCCAACATATCTACTTTTCCAAACACTCTTGCCCATGTTTTGGACCCTAATTTGCATGATTTGAATGGAACAAACCCGGACTGACGCTGTTTTCAGCAAAACTGCCATGGTATTATTTTTGTGCAGAAACAATAGTTCTCGGAATGACCTACAAATCCACGGAGATAACTTTTGGAAAATATAAAAAATATTGGAGAAAGAATCAATGCCAGGGGACCCACACCCTGTCCACGAGGGTGGGGGCGCCCCCCCTCCCCTGGGTGCGCCCCCTGTCTCGTGGGCCCCCTGATGCTCCACCGACCTCAACTCCAACTCCATATATTCCGTTTCGCGGAGAAAAAAAATCAGAGAGGAAGTTTCATCGCGTTTTACGATACGGAGCCACCGCCAAGCCCTAAAATCTCTCGGGGGGGGCAGATCTGGAGTCCGTTCGGGGCTCCGGAGAGGGGGATTCATCGCCGTCGTCATCATCAACCATCCTCCATCACCAATTTCATGATGCTCACCGCCGTGCGTGAGTAATTCCATCGTAGGCTTGCTGGACGGTGACGGCTTGGATGAGATTTACCATGTAATCAAGTTAGTTTTGTTAGGGTTTGATCCCTAGTATCCACTATGTTCTGAGATTGATGTTGCTATGACTTTGCTATGCTTAATGCTTGTCACTAGGGCCCGAGTGCCATGATTTTAGATTTGAACCTATTATGTTTTCATGAATATATGTGAGTTCTTGATCCTATCTTGCAATTCTATAGTCACCTATTATGTGTTATGATCCGACAACCCCGAAGTGACAATAATCGAGATACTTCTCGGTGATGACCGTAGTTTGGGGAGTTCATGTATTCACTATGTGTTAATGCTTTGGTTCGGTACTCTATTAAAAGGAGGCCTTAATATCCCTTAGTTTCCAATAGGACCTCGTTGCCACGGGAGGGTAGGACAAAAGATGTCATGCAATTTCTTTGCCATAAGCACGTATGACTGTATTCGGAATACATGACTACATTACATTGATGAACTGGAGCTAGTTTTGTGTCACCCTATGTTATGACTATTACATGATGAATTGCATTCGACGTAATTATCCATCACTGATCCATTGCCTATGAGCTTTTCACATATTGTGCTTTGCTTATTTACTTTATCATTGCTACTATTACAATTACTACAAAACTGCTATCGTTACTTTTGCCACTGTTACCATTACTATCATACTACTTTGCTACTAAATACTTTGCTGCAGAAACTAAGTTATCCAGGTGTGGTTGAATTGACAACTCAACTGCTAATACTTAAGAATATTCTTTGGCTCCCCTTGTGTCGAATCAATAAATTTGGGTTGAATACTCTACCCTTGAAAACTGTTGCGATCACCTATACTTGTGGGTTATCATAGTACCACTTGCAAGGAGCTGTAGTACCACTGAGAGCGGATCTGCCTAGAGGGAGAACAGGAGCAACCCTCTCTCGAATCAAGATGCATTATTCCTACTGCTAGCTACACACAGGAAACAGGAGGAGTTTATACGGATCTCTCCCACCAAACATTTGGCCAAAAATGCGGGAATGCAAGCAATGCCCTAGAGAGAGGATTCAACAAGAGGAACCCTAAATAAAAGAAGAGTAGGGCATTACCGGTATCCATGGGAGGAGATCGAAGAAGAGGCAGCCTCAATGGAGCGGATCCGATGAAGGGCCGACCAATCCGGAGGATCTGAGGGCGCTTCGGGGCAACGGGCGGAACAACCGGCGGCTAGGGTTCGGATGAGGGACAAGCACAAAGGAAAAAAAAAGAAACCCCTTCAGCACGCGCCCCTTATAAAGGTGCCCAAATGTCAGCCGGTAGTACCGCTTCGAAAAGCGGTAGTACCGCTCCTGTAGCTAGCCGGTGTTTGAGAGTGGTACTTCTGCTCCAGAAGTAGCAGTAGTACCGTTTCCAAAAACCGGTACTACCGGCTAGCGGTACAGGTGTAGGTAGGAGTGATTTCTACTACGCAACCTCCTTCTTGTAGACGTTGTTGGTCCTGCAAGTGCAGAGGTTTGTAGGACGTAGCAAATTTCCCTCAAGTGGATGACCTAAGGTTTATCAATCCGTGGGAGGCGTAGGATGAAGATGGTCTCTCCCAAGCAATCCTGCAACCAAATAACAAAGAGTATCTTGTGTCCCCAACACACCCAATACAATGGTAAATTGTATAGGTGCACTAGTTTGGCGAAGAGATGGTGATACAAGTGCAATATGGATGGTAGATATAGGTTTTTGTAATCTGAAAATATAAAAACAGCAAGGTAACTAATGATAAAAGTGAGTGTAAACGGTATTGCAATGGTAGGAAACAAGGCCTAAGGTTCATACTTTCACTAGTGCAAGTTCTCTCAACAATAATAACATAATTGGATAATTACAAGAGAGTAGAGGGGGAGAAACATCATAAGATCCAACTATAATAGCAAAGCTCGCGATACATCAAGATCGTGCCAAATCAAGAACACAAGAGAGAGATAGAGATTAAACACATAGCTACTGGTACATACCCTCAGCTCCGAGGGTGAACTACTCCCTCCTCATCATGGAGAGCGTCGGGATGATGAAGATGGCCACCGGTGAGGGATCCCCCCTCCGGCAGGGTGCCAGAACAGGGTCCCGATTGGTTTTTGGTGGCTACAGAGGCTTGCAGCGACGGAACTCCTGATCTATTGTGCTCCTCGATGTTTTTAGGGTATGTGAGTATATATAGGCGAAGGAAGCCGGTCAGGGGAGCCATGAGGGTGGGGGGTGCGCTCAGGAGGGTAGGGCGCGCCCTGGACCCTCGTGGCCACCTCATTGCTTCCCTGACGTCTACTCCAAGTCTCCTGGATTGTGTTTGTTCCAAAAATAACTCTCCCGAAGGTTTCATTCCGTTTGGACTCCGTTTGATATTCCTTTTCTGCGAACACTGAAATAGGCAAAAAAAACAACAACTTGGACTGGGCCTCCCGTTAATAGGTTAGTCCCAAAAATAATATAAAAATGTATAATAAAGCCCATTAAACATCCAAAACAGATAATATAATAGCATGAATAGTTCATAAATTATAGATACGTTGGGGACGTATCAACATTCCCAAGCTTAATTCCTGCTCGTCCTTGAGTAGGTAAATGATAAAAGAAAGAATTTATGAAGTGTGAATGCTAGCAGGTGCACAAGTTTGATCAATGATAATTTCAATCAACTTTTCTAGCATCATTATATGTCATAACAATAGCTCATCTCACAAAACTTCTCATGATCAAGTAACAAGCTATTCAAATGTTAAAGCATAGACCATAAACTTTCTTTAAAACTAGCAAACTACATTCTCAGTGATAAAACAATTGCAATTCATCTTATTTTCAGGAAGGGTCTATGTTAGAGCTTTGATTTAGCAAACTCTACATACTCAACTATCATTTAATATTTCACAATTGCTAACACTCACGTGATATTTATGGGTTCAAAGTTTTAATCAAACACAGAGAAAGATATGGGCTTATAGTTTCGGCTCCCAACCTTTTACCTCAAGGGTAATGTCAACAATAATAATTTATGAAAGCCTACATCCAAGTGGATATATATATCCAGGTCGCTCCAACACAAAGTGCTTGCCAAAGGAAAAAGTGTAAAAAGGAAAGTTGGTGATCACCATGACTCTTGCATAAGGGTAGAAGATAATAGTAAAAGATAAGCCCTTTGCAGAGGGAAGCAGAGGTTGTCATGCACTTTTATCGTTGGATGCACAAAATCTTAATGCAAAAGAATGTCACTTTATATTGCCGCTTGTGATAAAGACCTTTATTATGCAGTACATCGCTTTTATTTCTTCCCTATCAAAAGTTCATATAAAGCTTATTTTCTTCGCACTAATAGATCATACATATTTAGACAGAAATTTTTATTGCATGCACCGATGACAACTTACTTGAAGGATCTTACTCAATCCATAGGTAGGTATGGTGGACTCTCATGGCAAAACTGGTTTAAAGGATGTTTGGAAGCACAAGTAGCATTTCTACTTGGTGCAAAGAATTCGGCTAGCATGAGAGGGAAAGGCAAGCTCAACATGTTGGATGATCCAAGACAATATAACGTTTCAGATATAGGAAAACATAACCCATTAAGTTGTCTTCCTTGTCCAACATCAACTTTTTAGCATGACATATTTTAATGAGTGCTCACAATTACAAAAGATGTCCAAGATAGTATATTTATATGTGAAATCTCTCTTCCTTCAATATTCTTTCATGAATTGCTCAAGTGACCAATACAATGTTTGCTGACCTTCAATAAATTTACCACCTCTACTTCTTATATGTGAAGTCATTACTCCCCATGGGATAAGCGTATGAAACATATATAATTTCAGATTTATGATATTAAATTCATTCAACCATTTACTCATAAGATACAAGTGAAGCACACGACTAAATGACAAACTACTCCAAAAAGATATAAGTGAAGATCAATGAGTAGTTAAATAATTATGTAGCTATGTGAAGACTCTCTCTCATTTAAGAATTTTAGATCTAATGTATTTTATTCAAGCAGCAAGCAAAACAAAACAAAATGGCATTTCAAGATAGCACAATTCATGTGAAGAAGCAAAAAC
This sequence comes from Triticum dicoccoides, assembly GCF_002162155.2. NCBI lineage: Eukaryota > Viridiplantae > Streptophyta > Magnoliopsida > Poales > Poaceae > Triticum > Triticum dicoccoides. Next base: position 110,165,318 of record NC_041393.1, read on the forward strand.
TTAGGCTCAACCGATACTAACCGATAATTGTTGAAGAAGAAAGGTGGGATGCCTACCGGGGCATCCCCAAGCTTAGGTCCTTGAGACTTCTTAGAATATTATCTTGGGGTGCCTTGTTCATCCCCAAGCTTGAGCTTTTGTGTGTCCTTGATTCCTCCCATATCACGGTTTTCCTAAATCTCAAAAACTTCATCCACACCAAACTCAACAAGAACTCGTGGGATAAGTTAGTATAAACCAATGCAAAAACCTTATCATTTTATGTTGTAACAAATTAATAAAATTAATATTCAACATTGCATACTAAATGTCTCTGCATATTTAATACTCCTATCCTCAAATAGAATCATTAAACAAGCAAACATATGCAAACAATGCAAACATAACAGCAATCTGCCAAAACAGTATAGTCTAAAAAGAATGCAAGATTCATCATACTTCCCTAACTCAAAAAAATATGAGAAAAATACTACACTGTATAAAATTTATCAGAGCTTATTTTTCAAAACGTTTCAAAAATTTATCATATTCTGACTTTTCTAGGGAATTTTTGCAACATCGATAAACTTTCTGTTTTCAAACAGCAACAAGTATACTTGCATAATAAGCATGGTAAAGGTTATTATTGAAATTTTTATTGAAAATAGAGATGCAAAACATTATTCTAAATAACATCAAGAAAATACTAACAAAATAAAATGACGCTCCAAGCAAAACACATATCATGTGGTGAATAAAAATATAGCTCCAAGTAAAGTTACCGATGAACGAAGACGAAAGAGGGGATGCCATCCAGGGCATCCCCAAGCTTAGGATCTTGTTTGTACTTTAATATTACCTTGGGGTGCCTTGGTAATCCCCAAGCTTAGGCTCTTGCCACTCCTTATTCCATATTCCATCGAATCTTTACCCAAAACTTGAAAACTTCACAACGCAAAACTTAACAGAAAACTCGTAAGCTCTGTTAGTATAAGAAAATAAATCACCACTTAGCTACTGTTGTGAACTCATTCTAAATTTATATTGGTGTAATATCTACTGTATTCCAACTTCTCTATGGTTCATACCCTCCGATACTACTCATAGATTCATCAAAATAAGCAAACAACACATAGAAAACAGAATCTATCAAAAATAGAACAGTCTGTAGTAATATGTATCAAACATATACTTATGGTACTCCAACAATTAGGAAATAAATTGGTGGACCTGACTAATTTGTCTATTAATATTCTGCAAAAATAATCAACTTAAAAGCACTCTTTTGTAAAAAATTACAGCTAATCTCGTGAGCGCTAAAGTTTCTGTTTTTTACAGCAAGATCATAAAGACTTCACCCAAGTCTTTCCAAAGGTCTTACTTGGAACTTTATTGAAATAAAAGCTATAAAACATGATTAATACAGTAGCATAATCATGTGGGCACACAAAAACAGTAAGGGTAAATATTGGGTTCTCCCCCAACAAGCGTTTTTCTTTAATGCCTTTCTAGCTAGGCATGATGATGACAATGATGCTCACATAAAAGATAACGGGAGCATCATGAAGCATATGACTAGAACATTTAAGATTAAACTACTTCCTATGCATAGGGATTTTGTGAGCAAACAACTTATGGGAACAATAATCAACTAGCATAGGAAGGCAAAACAAGCAAATCTTCAAGATTTTCAACACATAGAGAGGAAACTTGATATTATTGCAATTCCTACAAGCATATGTTCCTCCCTCATAATAATTTTCAGTAGCATCATGAATGAATTCAACAATATAACTATCACATAAAGCATTCTTTTCATAAGCCACGAGCATAGAATTTTTATTACTCTCCTCATAAGCAAATTTCTTCTCATGAATAATAGTGGGAGCAAACTCAATAAAATAACTATCATGTGAGGCATAATCCAATTCAAAAGTAAAATCATGATGACAAGTTTCATGGTTATGATTGTTCTTAATAGCATACAAGTCATCACAATAATCATCATAGATAGCAACTTTATTCTCATAATCAATTGGAACCTCTTCTGAAATAGTGGATTCATCTCTAAATAAAGTCATGACCTCTCCAAATCCACTTTTATAATTATCACAATAATATTCAACATCCTCCAAAATAGTGGGATCATTACTTCCTAAAGTTGACACTCTTCTAAACCCACTTTCATCAATATAATCATCATAAATAGGAGGCATGCTTTCGTCACAATAAATATTCTCATCAAAGCTTGGGGGACTAAACATATCATCTTCATCAAACATAGCATCCCCAAGCTTGCGGATTTGCATATCATTAGCATCATGGGTATTCAAAGAACTCATACTAAAAACATTGCAATCATGCTCATCATTCAAAGACTTAGTGCCAAACATTTTATAGACTTCTTATTCTAGCACTTGAGCACAATTTTCCTTTCCATCATTCTCACGAAATATATTAAAAAGATGAAGCGTATGAGGCAAACTCAATTCCATTTTTTTGTAGTTTTATTTTATAGACTAAATTATTGATAAAACAATAAACTAAAAGATTCGATTGCAAGATTTAAAGATATACCTTCAAGCACTCACCTCCTCGACAATGACGCAAGAAAAGAGCTTGATGTCTACTACGTAACCTTCTTCTTGTAGACGTTGTTGGGGCTCCAAGTGCAGAGGTTTGTAGGACAGTATCAAATTTCCCTCAAGTGGATGACCTAAGGTTTATCAATCCGTGGGAGGCGTAGGATGAAGATGGTCTCTCTCAAGCAATCCTGCAACCAAATAACAAAGAGTCTCTTGTGTCCCCAACACACCCAATACAATGGTAAATTGTATAGGTGCACTAGTTCGGCGAAGAGATGGTGATACAAGTGCAATATGGATGGTAGATATAGGTTTTTGTAATCTGAAAATATAAAAACAGCAAGGTAACTAATGATAAAAGTGAGCGTAAACGGTAGTGCAATGGTAGGAAACAAGGCCTAAGGTTCATACTTTCACTAGTGCAAGTTCTCTCAACAATAATAACATAATTGGATCATATAACTATCCCTCAACATGCAACAAAGAGTCACTCCAAAGTCACTAGTAGCGGAGAACAAATGAAGAGATTATTGTAGGGTATGAAACCACCTCAAAGTTCTCCTTTCTGATCGATCTATTCAAGAGTCCGTAATAAAATAACATGAAGCTATTCCTTCCATTTGATCTATCATAGAGTTCATACTAGAATAACACCTTAAGACACAAATCAACCAAAACCCTAATGTCACAAAAATACTCCAATGTCACCTCAAGTATCCATGGGCATGATTATACGATATGCATCAGATAATCCAAGATTCATCTATTCAACCAACACAAAGTACTTCAAAGAGTGCCCCAAAGTTTCTACCGAGAGTCAAGACGAAAACGTGTGCCAACCCCTATGCATAAGTTCACAAGGTCACTGAACCCGCAAGTTGATTACCAAAACGTACATCATGTAGATCACGTGAATATCCCATTGTCACCACAGATAAGCACATGCAAGACATACATCAAGTGTTCACAAATCCTTAAAGACTCAATTCGATAAGATAACTTCAAAGGGAAAACTCAATCCATTACAAGAGAGTAGAGGGGGAGAAACATCATAAGATCTAATTATAATAGCAAAGATCGCGATACATCAAGATCGTGCCAAATCAAGAACACGAGAGAGAGAGAGAGAGATCAAACACATAGCTATTGGTACATACCCTCAGCCCCGAGGGTGAACTACTCCCTCCTCGTCATGGAGAGCGCCGGGATGATGAAGATGGCCACCGGTGAGGGACCCCCCCTCTGGAAGGGTGCCGGAACAGGATCCTGATTGGTTTTTGGTGGCTACAAAGGCTTGCGGTGGCGGAACTCCCGATCTATTGTGCTCCTCGATGTTTTCATGGTACGTGAGTATATATAGGCGAAGGAAGTCGGTTAGGGGAGCTACGAGGGGCCCACAAGGGTGGGGGCGCGCCCAGGGGGTAGGGCACGCCCTGAACCCTCGTGGCCACCTTGTTGCTTCCCTGACGTCTACTCCAAGTCTCCTAGATTGCGTTTGTTCCAAAAATAACTCTCCCGAAGGTTTCATTCCGTTTGGACTCCGTTTGATATTCCTTTTCTGCGAACACTGAAATAGGCAAAAAAAACAACAACTTGGACTGGGCCTCCCGTTAATAGGTTAGTCCCAAAAATAATATAAAAGTGTATAATAAAGCCCATTAAACATCCAAAACAGATAATATAATAGCATGAATACTTCATAAATTATAGATACGTTGGGGACGTATCAACATTCCCAAGCTTAATTCCTGCTCGTCCTTGAGTAGGTAAATGATAAAAGAAAGAATTTATGAAGTGTGAATGCTAGCAGGTGCACAAGTTTGATCAATGATAATTTCAATCAACTTTTCTAGCATCATTATATGTCATAACAATAGCTCATCTCACAAAACTTCTCATGATCAAGTAACAAGCTATTCAAATGTTAAAGCATAGACCATAAACTTTCTTTCAAACTAGCAAACTACATTCTCAGTGATAAAACAATTGCAATTCATCTTATTTTCAGGAAGGGTCTATGTTAGAGCTTTGATTTAGCAAACTCTACATACTCAACTATCATTTAATATTTAGCAAACAACTCCCGAAGGTTTCATTTCGTTTGGACTCCATTTGATATTCCTTTTCTGCGGAACACTGAAATAAGCAAAAAACAACAACTTGGACTGGGCCTCTAGTTAATAGGTTAGTCCCAAAAATAATATAAAAGTGTACAATAAAGCCCATTAAACATCCAAAACAGATAATATAATAGCACGAATACTTCATAAATTATAGATACGCTGGAGACGTATCAAGGAGCAGTAGAACCGCTCGTACACGACCGGAAGTACCGCTGGGACTACCCAACCTAGTGGCAGAATGGTAGAACCGCTCTGACCACCGGAAGTACCACCAAGTTGTACCAGCCCATGCACAAATAGTTCAAACTTGTGTACATTGGAAAGATGGCTTGGGAAGAGAAGGATTAGAACGGAAGAACGACACTGTATTATGATGATGAAGACTCTCAAGAGTGCAAGAAGCAAACAAACAAAAGCCACTCTTTAGAGAATTCAAACATCTAGGGGAACACAAAGGCAAGGCAAAAGGAAACACACAAAATAGACTACCTTTGCACAAGGGCAGTGGCCGGAGCCACCTATGTTTGAGCAATTGGTATGGCGTCGCGAACAATTATCCTTGGGCCCATGACCAAAACTCGTCTTTGAAGCACAAGTACCATAAAAATGCTAATGTGAAAGAGTCGATCAATTTATGCATAATGGGGGAGGGAGAGTTCATTGAGAGAACAACACTCCCCCTATGCCCATGCCTACACCTAAACAAGACATCATGAGGACTGTGGTGGGGTGTGCAAGGGTTCAAGCTACATTGCTCGAATCAATGATATTTAGCTCATGCCTTAACTCACAAAAATCTTGCTTCATCCAAGGGCTTCGTGAAAATATCTGCAAGGTTATCATGAGTGTTGACATATTTGAGCGTGATCTCCCCTCACCTAATGTGATCCCGGATGAAGTGATACCGAATCTCAATATGCTTTGGCTTGAAGTGTTGCACCGTGTTGAGAGAGATCTTGATGGCACTTTCATTGTCACACCAAAGAGGCACTTCTTCACAAGTGACACCGTACTCCTTCAAAGTTTTCCTCATCCAAAGAAGTTGAGCACAACAACTACCGGCAGCCACATACTCCGCCTCGGTGGACAAGAGAGACACACAACTCTGCTTCTTCGAAGACCAACTCACCAAAGAGCAACCAAGAAATTGGCACCCTCCGGAGGTGGACTTCCTATACACTTTGTCTCCCGCCCAATCTGAGTCTGAATAGCCCTCAAGATCAAAGTTGGCTCCTCTTGGGTACCATAAGCCAAAGTTTGGGGTATGAGCCAAATATCGAAAGATTCGCTTGACCACCACAAAGTGGCTTTCCTTAGGTGCGTCTTGAAACCGTGCACAAATTCCCACACTTAACATGATATCTAGTCTAGATGCACAAAGGTAAAGCAAGGATCCAATCATGGGGCGATATATCTTTTGATCCACTGCTTTACCATTGGGATCAATGTCAAGTTGGCATTTGGTTGGCATTGGAGTGGAAGCCAGCTTGACATCACTTAGCTTGAATCTCTTGAGCATGTATTGAGTGTATTTGGCTTGGATGACGAAGGTTCCTTCTCTTATTTGGTTGATTTCGAACCCGAGAAAGAACTTCAACTCTCCCATCATAAACATCTTAAACTCCGAGTCATGAGAGCGGCAAATTCCTCATTGAAAGCTTTGTTAGGGGAACCAAAAATTATATCATCAACATATAGTTGGCATACAAACAACTCCCCTTTGACCTTCTTAGTAAAAAGAGTGGGGTCAATTTTCCCAATTTCAAACCCATGATCTTGTAACAACTCGGTAAGGTGCTCATACCCGCACGTGGGGCTCGTTTAAAGCCATAGAGTGCCTTGTTGAGTTGGTACACATGATCGGGGAAATAGGGATCCTCGAACCCCGGGGGTTGTTTGACATACACCAACTCATTAATGGGACCATTAAGAAAAACACTTTTTACATCCATTTGTTGCAACTTGAAATTATGATGAGAAGCATAAGCAATCAACAAACAAATAGATTCAGCGAGCAACGGGAGCAAAGGTTTCATCGTAGTCGATACCCTCGACTTGGGAGTAGCCTTGTGCCACCAAACGAGCCTTGTTGCGAACAATGATTCCATGAGCATCTTGCTTGTTCTTGAATATCCACTTGGTTCCAATGATATTATGATTCCTGGTTGGCCCTGGCACTAATTTACACACTTGGTTGTGCTCAGAGTTGTTGAGTTCTTCATGCATGGCATTGAGCCAATCCGGATCCTCGAGCGCCTCCTAGACCTTTTGTGGTTCGACAAAAGAAACAAACATGTGATGTTCACAATAGTTTGCTAATTGTCTACGAGTGCTTACCCGTAACATCCAAAATTTCCAAATTGGAACGTTACGCTGAGATCATCATTGCATATCATATTTCATTGCATTTTGGCTTGATCCTAGAAATTATACGCAACTCAAGGACCCAAGGAGAGAGTTGGGGATTTCGTTATTTTCATATTTGAGTTTTCTCCAATTTTGAAAATAGGATCATTTGATTTTAATTATTTTATCTTCGTATATTTCTTTTATAAAAATAAAAGAGAGGGAATAAAATGACTTTCCCAAAAATAAAGAAATATTGAAGGTTTAATATTAAAATCAAATAATATTTTATTTCGGAGTTTTATCGCTATTTTATTTGAATTAGGAAAAATGCACATTTCTCAAAATTGCATTTTAGGCCCAAATAAATGTTCATCTTGTCCGGCTTATTTTTAGAGGATAGGGAAAATTTATTTCGGGATTTTTGGAGTCCGTTTAGTATTTCTTTTCTTTCTTTTTCTACACGTCGAAATTATTTAAAAAAAAGTCAAACCGACCCCGGGTCGTACCCGAGCGGGACTCCGCCCGGGGAGGCTTTATAAGCCGGGGGCCCCCTGCCCCAAAGCCCAGCCACCGCCGCCAGCCCGCCCTACGCCAAACCCTAGCCGCCGCCACCCTAGCCGTCACTGCCGTAGCCGTCGCTGCTACAGCCGCCGCGGTGCCTCGCCGCCACCGCCGCACCCCACCGCCGCCGGATCCACCGCCCCGCTGCCCTAGCCGACCTCGCTGGAGTCCGCCGCCGCCTGGCCGACCTCGCCAGAGCCCAACGGACCCGAGGTAGCCGCCGCCGGTTTTTTATAAAATCGTTCGGTTTTTAAAAAAAAACCCTAGATCCGTTTTTCTAGATCAGTTCATTGGTTTTTCTCGGTTTAGTTATTTAGCGAATGCTCGTTCGTTCATTAATTTTAACGAACGGGTTTCACCGTTTAGCCGCAGATAGCAAACGTTCGTTCGTTAGCCTGTTCGTCCGTTTTTCTTTTTCTCGGGTTTTTTGCGATTATTTTCGGTCGCGATTTCAGATCCGATTTTCGTTTTAGTTTAACTTTTCGCTCATTTACCGGAATTAGGCGATTCAAGCGCCCAGAGTTTTGTCTAGAAACCCTCTTTTCGTTTAACCAACTCAAACAAGTTTTTGTTATTGTAAAATTTGATTTAGGTCCAGATTAGTAAAGGAAGCTTGTTTCTTTCGCCGTTTGAGTTTCGTTGCTTCGTTTGATTTGATTCTTTTTGCAAACCGGAGTTCTTAAGTTGAACTTTCTGGTTAGATCTTTTGTTTGAATTTTACCTGTGCATTAGATGAGTGCTTATTGTATTCTTGTTTGTTTGTGATAGAGTGCCCGGAGTGCGCAGCGTGCTACTACGAGTCTCTAGGTTTCACGGATCATCAGCAAGGCAAGTAACACTTTGATCATACCTCTTTACTATCCAGTTTTATTGCATTAGTACAATCCTCAAACAATTGCATGGTTAGGATCTGATTAACATGTGGGTTTTGGGAAGTAGATGAGGTAGTACCTATGTCCTGATTATTATCAAACCTTTGGGAGTTACTTCTACGTCTGCTTATATTGCTATGCTATGCTAGTAGACGTGAATTGGGTGAGTGTATCCATGACAGATGTGAGTTTGTTAATTAATGGTTCAACTTAAGGTGGCAACTTTAATACACATCTGGGTGGATTGAGGCACCTAGGGAACCCAGTGTTGCCTGTATTTTTGGAAATACCGGGGTACCCTATGATTTTCCTATGGACTGCCAACCAGGCTCAAAGGGATCATGAGTTTATTCATGCTAGTAACTTCCATGTGCAGCCACAAACTATTATGGGTTCTAGCATAGTTGATTAAGTTGTGTGAACTCTTACAGTGATAGACTAGCAGATGTGGGGGAAAGTAGGTGTAACTGTCTACCCATCGTAAGGTGCTAACGCTTCTGAAAGACTATGTCTCAGTCATCCGTTTCTCAAACACCATATAGTGCAAGAAATCCAACGGAGGAGATCGGGTCTTGTGGGGAAAAGTGCGCAAACCTTTGCAGAGTGTACAAACTAATCATGGTTAGCCGTGTCCCCGGTTATGGACATTTTGAGTATCTAGTATTCGGATTATCATGTGAATCTCATCATGTTACTTAATTTAATGTGTTGGGTTTATTGATGATGCTTAATTGGGATTGAGTTGGGTGAACCTTCTCAATGTTTAACAACCACCATGATAGTTAAATAAAATTTATTCCTTTATTATAGGGGAAAAGTGGCTTTATGCAAAACCGTAACCATAGAGCTTTTCACCATCCATATATGCATGTAGTGATAGCCATATTCTGTTCATTACTCTCTATGTGTTACATTGCCAGCATATTCCATGTGTTGACCCGTTTTCGGGCTGCAATGTTCATGTTGCAGAATTTTCAGACAACAAGTAAGGTGCCATAGGTCGTGGTCTTATACTCAGTGATGTCGTTGGAGTTGATAGACTCACTTTATCTTCCAAGCCTTCCGTTGTTATCGTTATTAGATGGCCTTAAGCCACATTTATTGTATTAAGTTCTCTTTTGAGACTTTCGATGTAATAAGTGTGTGATTGCTACTCTATTACAAAACCTTCAAGTACTGTGTGTGTCAGCATTATCGATCCAGGGATGACACTGATGCACAGAGATTAGACTGTTTGAGGTCTGGTCGCTACAAGATGGTATCAGAGCACACGCTGACTATAGGACACGACCACTAAGCCAAAGCCCTAGATCACTACTCTCTTCTCATTTCTGACTCCTCTCCTTTTTCTACTCTTTTAGGATGGCAGATGCAAGGAACAAGTTCATGCAACTGGATGAAGATACACCTTTTGGACGCCACTTGAAGGAAGTCACTAGATACCTAAACATCGGAGTACCAAGCTTCACCGGAACCTACATCGCCACTTTACCAGAAGAGGAGTGTTGGATGATTCAAGTTCAAGTTCCAGGAAGGACGTTCATGCCAGTCACTGAGCCCATAGAGTTTTCCTTTGATGCACCAACCTGGAGTTTAGGAAAGAGCATGGCAGCCCACATTACCATAGGACGCATTGGAGAAGTATACCACAAGGATCTCAAGGATACTATCTACCAAATTTGTGGGCGCCGAGATGAGCAATGGGAGATGATCAACACTAGGAAGGATAGATCTATTGCAGCTTTTATCCAGGAGCTAAACCAGCACATACGACGTCGGGAAAACCAGATGTGCGCAGGCATGATAGATCTGAAGAAGGCAATGACCAGGATCACGGAGCTGGAAGAAGAACCCAAGTCTACGCATGATGGATATGAGGAGGAGATTGTAACACTTTTGGACAAGAATGACAACCTGGTAAAGAAGATCAGAGTTTTCATGGGAGACCCCGCGCCAGGAGGAGAAGACGATGACCACTTGTCCGGAGAATTGCATCATCATCGAGGACACCGACTCAGACCCCAACAACAGCGATGATAACTTTGTTGATGAATCTGGAGTAGATATCATGGTGTCTTCGACCGATCAATTTTTCTAGTCGACCACCATATCAGTAGTAGTATTCTCCCATGTATATAATATAGTCCAAGCACTTTTGTAACGATAGTTAGACCGATTGTATGCCCTTGTTTGATTTGAATGAAGTGAAATTGTTTGTGTTTGTTTCATGAGCATATGGGTAGTGTTTTCCCTCTAGACCTCTTTCTATTCTATTTTCTCACCTTTTCTAAACCCATCAGATGCCTCCAAGACGTGACAATGGACTTGCTTTCCCACCGGAGCTCACTCAGTTGATCCAGCAGCAGAATGCCCTAATGCAGCTATCAGTCCAGAATCAGAATCAGGGGAACAACAATAACAACAACCCACCACCACCACCTGTTGATCACTTAGCCCGTTTCTTAAGGCTTAATCCGCCGGTGTTCTCCAGTAGCACCAAGCCGATAGTTGCAGATGATTGGCTCCGCAAGATTGGGAGGGAGTTAACCACTGTAGGATGCACAGATGCCGAGAGAGTGCGCTTTGCCGCACATCAACTTGATGGACCCGCAACATCATGGTGGGAGAATTTCACAGCCACTTACCCCATCGACACTGTCACATGGGACCAGTTTCAATAGGCCATGTTTCAGCAGGAACAATGGCCATGAAGAAGCTGAGTTTCACAACTTTAGCCAAGGAGGATGTACAGTTGGCCAGTATGTGGATGATTTTAGTAAGCTAGCACGTTATGCCCTAGATGACGTTGCTACGGATGCAGCTAAGCAGGAGAAGTTTCTGGAAGGACTGAATGATGAGCTGAGCATGTAGTTGATGGTGGCAACCTTCAACAACTACCAGGAGTTGGTAGATAGAGCTCTCATGATTGAAGGGAAGCAGCAGCAGATTGACAGCCGCAAGAGGAAGTATGGACAAGGGAAGTACAATTCTGGAGCTCAGCAGAAGCCTCGTTTTACCCCGAACTCGGGAGGACCTTTTCAGCATACCCATGGAGGCCACACTCATAATGGAGGGAGTTTGCACAACCATAGTGGCCCCAGGAATGGGAACGGTAATGGAGGAAGCAACGGCCAGAATCGTACCAACCCATCAACCCCAGCCAAGAAAGACGTGAGCCACGTTACTTGCTACAAGTGCCAGAAGACTGGACATTATGCCAATGAATGTCCTGAAGCTAAGAATGGAAATGGCAATGGAAGCTCTGGGAAGAAGCCGAACCCTTTCACCAGGGGACAGGTGAACCACGTTAACATGGAGGAGGTTGAAGCCCAGCTAGATGCAGTAATAGGTAAGTTTTTTGTTAAGTCATTTACTGCAATCGTTCTTTTTGATACCGGTGCATCGCATTCATAAGTATCAAGGGGATTTGTGGATAAGTATAAACTGCCCACCAAAGTTCTTAGAACACCTATGTTAGTAAGCTCACCAGGAGCGGAGTATATGACCAGTCAAGGATGTTTTCAGATGCCATTGACCATAGGTAGGCATGTTTTCCCCTAGGATCTCATAATTTTGGAGTCACGAGGATTGGATGTGATCCTGGGTATGGATTGGCTATCGATTTATGGAGGAAACATCGATTGCGCCAGTAAGTCGATTTTGCTTACCACCCCAGAAGGAAGAAGGATTAAGTATGTATGCCGGCATGAGCCGAGGAGGACTCAAGTAAATTCCTTATCAGGAGTTGTACAGGAGGAAGTACCAGTGGTGAAATATTTCCCTGACATATTTCCAGAAGAGTTGCTAGGCATGCCACCGGATAGAGACATTGAGTTTTTGATTGAGCTTTTCCCAGGCACTGGGCCGATATCTAAGAGACCGTGTAGGATGCCCGCAAAGGATTTGGAGGAGATCGAGAAACAGATTAAGGAGTTACTGGATAAAGGCTATATTTGCCCAAGTTCGTCACCTTGGGGATCACCAGTACTTCTAGTGGAGAAGAAGGATGGATCGTTGAGGATTGTTGTTGATTACCGAGGATTGAATGAAGTAACAATCGAGAACAAGTACCCATTGCCAATGATCAATGACTTTTTTGACAAATTGCAAGGAGCTAAAGTATTTTCCAAGATCGATCTGCGATCAGGATACCACCAGTTGAAGATTCGGGAGCAGGATATACCTAAAATAGCTTTTACCACAAGGTACATGCTATATGAGTATACCGTTATGTCATTTGGTCTGACTAACGCACCTATCTATTTCATGAATATGATGAACAAAGTGTTTATGGAGTTTTTGGATAAGTTTGTCATGGTGTTCATTGATGATATTCTGGTCTACTCGAAGAATGCAGAGGAGCATAAGGAGCATCTGCGTTTGGTACTTGGGAAGCTTAGAGAACATCAACTATACACCAAGTTTAGCAAGTGCGAGTTTTGGCTGAAAGAAGTTGGATTTCTCGGACATGTGATATCCGGAGAAGGAATAGCAGTAGACCCCACCAAGGTTGTCACCGTGACAAATTGGGAAGCACCCACAACCATTGGAGAGATCCGGAGTTTTCTTGGACTCACAGGATACTACTGGAGGTTCATTAAGAATTTCTCGACGATTGCAAAACCCATGACGGAATTGTTGAAGAAGGACACCAAGTTCAATTGGACTAAGGAATGTGAGGCCAGTTTCCATGAGCTGAAGAAACGTTTGGTTACATCACCAGTGTTGATTCTGCCAAATCAGCGCAAGGATTACGAAGTACATTCCAACGCTTCTCGTCGAGGACTTGGAGCAGTGCTTATGCAAGAGGGAAGAGTTGTTTCGTATGCCTCACGATAGCTTAATCCCCATGAGCTGAATTATGACACCCATGATTTGGAGTTAGCAGCTGTAGTGCATGCCTTGAAGACATGGAGACACTTTCTCATCAGAAACCATTGTGAGGTGTACACGGATCACAAGAGTTTGAAGTACATCTTCACACAGAAGGAGTTGAATCTCAGGCAAAGGAGATGGTTGGAGCTCATTAAAGATTATGATATGAGATTGCATTATCACCCTGGAAAGGCTAACATAGTAGCCGATGCGTTGAGCCGCAAGAGCCATGTCAACACTCTCATCACCGGAGAGTTACCCAAGGATTTAGCAGAAGATCTTCACGAGCTATGTTTGGAGATAGTTCCGAGAGGCTATGTAGCAGCTTTGGAAATTCATTTTACCTTGATGGATAAGATCAGAGAAGCTCAAAAGACGGACAAGGAGATTGCCGAGATAAAGGAGAAAATGAGCAAAGGAAAAGCTAAGGGGTTTCGTGAGGATGAGCACGATACCTTATGGTTTGAGGACCGCGTTTATGTGCCGAATAACCCGGAGATCAGGAAGTTGATTCTGCAAGAGGCCCATGATTCACTGTATTCGATTCACCTAGGAAATACCAAGATGTATCTGGATTTGAAGGACACTTTCTGGTGGACCGGAATGAAGAAGGATATTGCGGAGTATGTAGCAGTTTGTGATGTATGTCAAGGAGTAAAGGTAGAGCATCAGAAGCCAGCAGGATTGCTACAGCCATTGCCGATACCCGAATGTAAGTGGGATAAGCTAGGCATGGATTTTATCACAGGACTGCCCGGGACTCGTTCAGGCTATGACTCAATATGTGTTGTAGTCGATCGTTTAACGAAGGTAGCTCATTTCATCCCAGTGAAGACCACTTATACAAGTGCTAAGTTGGCAAAGATATACATGACCAGAATTGTATGTTTGCATGGAGTTCCGAGGACCATTGTATCAGATAGAGGAACCCACTTTACCTCAAAGTTCTGGAATCAGTTGCACGAAACTTTGGGTACCAGGCTTGAGTTCAGTACAGCCTTTCATCCATAGACAGATGGACAGACCGAGAGAGTCAATCAGATTCTGGAGGACATGTTGAGAGCTTGTGCGCTAGATTATGGATCTAGTTGGGACGATAATTTGCCATATGCTGAGTTCTCTTACAACAACAATTATCAATCTAGTTTGAAGATGGCCCCTTTCGAAGCCTTGTACGGAAGGAGGTGCAGGACACTGTTGTTGTGGGATGAAGTTGGAGACCATCAGTTGTTTGGACCAGATTTGATTAAAGAGTCTGAAGAGAAGGTTAAGTTGATTCGCGATAGGCTCAAGGCAGCCCAGTCCAGGCAGAAGAGCTATGCAGATTCAAAACGTAAGGAGACAGTTTACGAAGTTGGAGATATAGTTTATCTTCGTGTGTAGCCACTTCGAGGAGTTAAGCGTTTTGGAGTTAAGGGAAAGTTAGCACCACGTTTTGTGGGACCATACAAAGTTTTGGAGCGTATGGGAGAAGTTGCTTACAAGCTAGTGTTGCCTGAAGGATTGTTAGGAGTTCATGATGTGTTCCATGTTTCCCAGTTGAAGAACTGCCACGCAGAGATGGCCGATATACCACTGAGAGATACAGTGCCACTGGAAGCGATTCAGTTGGATTGTGATTTGACCTATGAGGAGAAACTAGTCAAGATTCTCGAGTTTGCCAGCCGAGTCACACGCAGTAAGGTTACCAAGTTTTGCAAAGTTCAGTGGACCCACCATACCGAGGATGAAGCCACCTGGGAGCGAGAGGAAGACCTACTGAAGGACCACCCTCACCTATTTTCTAGCCAACCCGAATCTCGAGGGCGAGATTCATCTTAAGGGGGATAGGTTTGTAACATCCCAAATTTCCAATTTGGAATGTTATACCTAGATCATCATTGCATATCATATTTTATTCCATTTTGGCTTGATCCTAGAAATTCTACGCAACTCAAGGACCCACGGAGAGAGTTGGGGATTTCGTTATCTTCATATTTGAGTTTTCTCAAATTTTGAAAATAGGATCATTTGATTTTAATTATTTTATCTTCGTATATTTCTTTTATAAAAATAAAAGAGAGGGAATAAAATGACTTTCCCAAAGATAAAGAAATATTGAAGGTTTAATATTAAAATCAAATAAGATTTTATTTCGGAGTTTTATCGCTATTTTATTTGAATTAGGAAAAATGTGCGTTTTCCAGAATTGCATTTTAGGCCCAAATAAATGCTCATCTTGTCCGGCTTATTTTTAGAGGACTGGGAAAATTTATTTCGGGATTTTTGGAGTCCGTTTAGTATTTCTTTTCTTTCTTTTTCTGCACGTCGGAATTATTTTAAAAAAGTCAAACCGACTCCGGGCCATACCCGAGCGGGACTCCGCCCGGGGAGGCTTTATAAGCCGGGGCCCCCTGCCCCAAAGCCCAGCCACCGCCGCCAGCCCGCCCCACGCCAAACCCTAGCCGCCGCCGCACTAGTCATTGTCGCCGCCGCGCCCTACAGCCGCTGCCGCCGGATTCGTCGCCCCGCTGCCCTAGCCGACCTCGCCGGAGCCCGCCGGACCCCAGGTAGCCGCCGCCGGTTTTTTTATAGAACCGTTCGGTTTTTTTAAAAACCGTAGATCCGTTTTTTTAGATCGGTTCATTGGTTTTTCTCGGTTTAGTTATTTAGTGAACACTCGTTCATTCGTTCGTTTTAACGAACGGTTTTCACCGTTTAGCCACAGACAACGAACGTTCGTTCGTTAGCCTGTTCGTCCGTTTTTCTTTTTCTCGGGTTTTCACGATTATTTTCGGTCGCGATTTCAGATCCGATTTTCGTTTTAGTTTAACTTTTCGCTAGTTTATCGGAATCAGGCGATTCAAGCGGCTAGAGTTTCGTCTCGAAACCCTCTTTCCATTTAACCAACTCAAACAAGTTTTTGTTACTATAAAATTTGACTTAGGTCCAGATTAGTAAAGGAAGGTTGTTTCTTTCGTCGTTTGAGTTTCGTTGCTTCATTTGATTTGATTCTTTTTGCAAACCAGAGTTCTCAAGTTGAACTTTCTGGTTAGATCTTTTATTTGAGTTTTACCCGTGCATTAGATGAGTGCTTATTGTATGCTTGTTTGTTTGCGATAGAGTACCCGTGAAGTAGATGAGGTAGTACCTATGTCCTGTTTATTATCAAACCTTTGGGAGTTACTTCTACGTTTGCTTATATTGCTATGCTATGCTAGTAGACGTGGATTGGGTGAGTGTATCCATGACATATGTGAGTTTGTTAATTAATGGTTCAACTTAAGGTGGCAACTTTTATACACATCTGGGTGGATTGAGGCACCTGGGGAACCCAGTGTTGCCTGTATTTTTGGAAATCCCGGGGTACCGTGTGATTTTCCTATGGACTGCCACCCAGGCTCAAAGGGATCATGAGATTATTCATGCTAGTAACTTCCATGTGCAGCCACAAGCTATTATGGGCTCTAGCATAGTTGATTAAGTCGTGTGAACTCTTACAGTGGTAGACTAGCAGATGTAGGGGAAAGTAGGTGTAACTGTCTACCCATCATAAGGTGCTAACGCTTCTGAAAGACTGTGTCTCGGTCATCCGTTTCTCAAACACCATGTAGTGCGAGAAACCAACAGAGGAGATCGGGTCTTGTGTGCAAAAGTGCGCAAACCTCTGCAGAGTGTACAAACTAATCATGGTTAGCCATGTCCCCGGTTACGAACATTTTGAGTATCTAGTATTCGGATTATCATGTGAATCTCATCATGTTACTTAATTTAATATGTTGGGTTTATTGATGATGCTTAATTGGGATTGATTTGGGTGAACCTTCTCAATGTTTAACAACCACCATGATAGTTAAATAAAATTTATTCCTTTGTTGTAGGGAAAAACTGGCTTTATGCAAAACCATAACCATAGAGCTTTCCACCAGCCATATATGCATGTAGTGATAGCCATATTCTGTTCATTACTCTCTATGTGTGACATTGCCAGCATATTCCATGTGCTGACCCATTTTCGGGCTGCAACGTTCATGTTGCAGACTTTTCAGACGACGAGTAAGGTGCCATAGGTCATGGTCTTATACTCAGTGATGTCGTTGGAGTTGATGGACTCACTTTATCTTCCAAGCCTTCCGCTATTATCGTTATTAGATGGCCTTAAGCCATATTTATTGTATTAAGTTCTCTTTTGAGACTTTCGATGTAATAAGTGTGTGATTGCTACTCTGTTATAAATCCTTCAAGTATTGTGTGTGTCAGCATTACCGATCCAGGGATGACACTGATGCATAGAGATTAGACTGTTTGAGGTCTGGTCGTTACATTACCCCTTTTCTTAGGCTTTCTACCACATTATGCATGAGATGACCTTTGGTTGTGAGCTTGGAAGCAATCTTCGCGGCACGACGCTCTAATTCCTCCTCAGGAGTTGAAAGAGGAGCGGAAACTTGATCATCTTGAGCGTTATCTTGAGCTTGATCTTGATCTTGAGCTTGCTCTTGATCTTGAACTTGCTCGGAAGGGAGAACTTGACCTTGGGCATCACTTGGTGGCCTACCACCATCTTGATGTTGATCTTGCCATTGATCTTGTTCATGAGGTTGAGGGCCTTCACTATGTTCTTCGGAAGCGTGTGGGTCTTGGGTCGGTGATGGCTCTACTTGAGTGGAGCATTGTCCTTCTCCTTCAGCCACAAGGGGTTCCTAAATCGGTAGGATATGAGCAACACCCATTCTTCTTATGGCTTGGGGAGGAATTTCATCACCTACATCACAAGTACCACTTTGCTCCACTTGGGAGCCATTATCCTCGTCAAAATCGATGTTACATGTTTCCTCAATGAGTCCCGTGGACTTGTTGAGGACACGGTAAGCATGAGAGTTTGTAGCATAACCAACAAATATGCCCTCATGAGCTCTAGCCTCAAATTTAGACAAACGAACACCTTTCTTGAGAATGGAACACTTACAACCGAATACCCAGAAGTACTTGAGGTTGGGCTTGTTACCGGTGAGTATTTCATATGGAGTCTTGTTCAAGCCTTTGCGAAGATAGAGCCGATTGGATGCATGACACGCGGTGTTGATGGCTTCGGCCCAAAAGTTATAAGGAGACTTGAACTCCGCCATCATGGTCCTTGCCGCATCCATCAACGTCCGATTCTTCCTCTCCGCTACACCATTTTGTTGAGGGGTGTATGGTGCTGAATATTGATGCTTGATCCCCTCATCACTAAGGAACTCATCCAAGGTATAGTTCTTGAACTCGGTGCCGTTGTCACTTCTTATTGTCAAGATCTTTGCATCATGTTGACGTTGAGCTTCATTTGCAAATTCGATGACATTTTGTTGAGTTTCACTCTTCCTCTTGAGGAAATATACCCAAGTGTACCTTGAGTAATCATCGACTATCACCAAACAATACTTTCTACCCCCAAGACTATCAATGGATGGAGGCCCAAAGAGATCCATGTGAAGGAGCTCCATGGCTCTCTTCGAGTAGATGATAGTTGTGGGAGGGTGAGACTTCTCATGTAACTTTCCTTCGATACAAGCACTGCAAGCATGATCTTTGGCAAAGCAAACATTGGTTAGTCCACGGACATGGTCCCCCTTGAAAAGACATTGCAAAGATCTCATATTGACATGGGCTAAATTGCGATGCCAAAGCCATCGCACATCAACTTTGGCCATTAGACATGTCGCGGTCTTAGTGGGTCGCTCCAAAAAGTTAATCACATAAAGACCGTTCTCGACATGCCCAACAAAGGCTACTTTAAGATTCTTGCTCCACAAGAGGGACACGGTATCAATATCAAAGAATTTGGCAAAACCCATGAGTGCATGTTGACGAACGGAAAGTAAAGTGTATGCAAGGGACTCAACAAGCATGAATTTCCCGATCGTGAGATCATGAGAAATGACAACCTTGACAAGACCCAATACCTTGGAGGATGAGGCATCACCCCACTCGACATTAGTGGGCATAGATGGAATCTTTTACACGTCCACCACCAAGTCCTTGCTTATGGTCATATGATTTGTGGCTCCACTATCGAGCAACCATGATCCCCCACCGGAAGCAAACACCTACAAGAGATCAATGCTTGGTTTTAGGTACCCATTTTTAATGGGTCCTTTGATGGTAGTAACAAGGGTCTTAGGAACCCAAATAGACCATTCAATGTACTCATAAGGAGAACCAACAAATTTAGCATAAACATGCCCATCACTAGCACAACACAACACATAAGAAGGGTTAAAGTCGCCAGCTTTGTTGGAAGGGGTGGCATTGCCCTTTTTGACGTCGCCACCCTTCACATTGTTCTTCTTCTCTTTGAAGCACCCTCTACCTCCTTCACAAAAGTTTGCTTGAGAGGAGGAGGTCGTTTGGTCTGTTCATTCTTCTTCTTGTTCTTGGACTTGGGTGCGAACCCAACTCCCTCCTTGGCCACAACTTCCTTTTGATTCCTCAAAAGGTCATTGAGATTCTTCTCGCCTTGTATACAAGACACGAGGCCTTTCTTGAGTTGCTCCTTCAACTTGGCATTCTCCTCCACAAGGTGCACATGCTCACAGCATGGGTTATTAGCATTTGCATTATCAATTAAGACAATATGAGGAAAGGTGGCTTTCTCCTTGGTTAGCTTCACTTGGAGTTGATCATGAGACTCCTTGAGGTTAGCATGAACACCCTTGAAGGCCTTGTGAGCCTTATCAAGTATATCAAACTCCACTTTGAGTCTAGTAAGGTCAACCCCAAGTTTAGCCTTCTCAGAATTTAGCACACAAGAAACAACAATAGCATGATCAAGGTCTTTCTTTAATTTAGCATGGTCATCGTTGTGCGACTCCTCAAGAGCCAAACTATGAACACACTCTTCCTCAAAGCGCATTAGAGAGGTCCGATATCTGATCGGCATAGTCACGACTATGACCTTCCATCTTAGAGATGGTTTCTTCATGAGCCTCGATCATGTCATTGGCTTCACCAAGTTGTTCCAAGAGAGCAACAAAGTGCTTCTTGGATTTTCCCTTGAGCTTACTCATGAAAGACTCAAATTCATTTACCTCTTCATTAGACCCCCACTTTCATCAATGCAATCCATCAAGGAGGGATTAGTAATGATGGTAGTTTTGATGTTGGGGGTTACCTTGTTGGTGGCTTTGGCCATGAGGCACTTGGTGGTGATGTTCTCGTTGGGTGAATCGAAGAGAGACACCCGTGGAGTTGTGGCAATGGCAATGGAGGCCATGGCCATGACTTCACAATCTTCATCTTCATCATCATCCTCATTGTATTCTTCTTGTGCCACGAAGCCTTCTGTCGGAGTCTTCTTGGTGAAGTTGTTCTTGTTGGGGAAGGACTTTGCTTTGTCTTTTCGGATGAGCTTGACACCATTGTCTTCCCGCTTCTCGTAAGGGCACTCCGCAACAAAATGGCTCACATTGCCACAATTGTAACATGTTCTCACACGTTGCTTTCCCTTGAAGCCACTAGAGTTGTTCTTGTTGAAGTTTGGCCTTGTGTTCTTCTTGCTCCAAAATTGCCTTGAAGCAAGATCCATGTGCTCATGATAATCATATTTCGTGTCTTCGGGGTTGCTCTCCTCATCTTCCTCTTCTTCCTCTTCTTCCACACTAACCTTGGCCTTCAAGGCAAGGTTGGGCTTCTTTTCTCTTTGAGAACGCAACACCGCATTGTCAGCGGTCTTGTCCAAGATCCTCATTGCCACAAACTCATACAACACTTCATTTGAGGACAAGGTATGGAAGTCTAGCCTTTGATGGATGACGGAGGACATGGCCTTGTGGTAGGCCATCTTGGCCTTCAGGAACTTGCGCTTGATCCAATTGTCATCTGTATCCTTACCGATACGTCTCCAATGTATCTATAATTTTTGATTGTTCCATGCTATTATATTACCTGTTTTGGACGTTTATGGGATTTACTAAACACTTTTATATCATTTTTGGGACTAACCTATTAACCTAGAGCCCAGTGCCAATTTCTGTTTTTTCCTTGTTTTTGAGTTTCGCAGAAAAGGAATACCAAACGGAGCCCAATTGACGTGCCAATTTTTGATGAATTTTTATGGACCAAAAGAAGCGCCTAGAGTGCAAGAGTTGGGCCAGAAGAGTCCCGGCTGCCCACGAGGGTGGAGGGCACCCCCCTAGGGCGCGCCCCCTGCCTAGTGGACAGCCAGAGACCCCCCCCCAGACGTGAGACCTACGCCAAATAATTCTATAAATACTGAAACCTCTAGAAAAAAACCTAGATTGGGAGTTCCTCCGCCGCAAGCCTCTATAGCCACCAAAGACCAATCGGGACCCTGTTCCGGCACCCTGCCAGAAGGGGGATCCCTCACCGGTGGCCATCTTCATCATCCCGATGTTGTCCACGACGAGGAGGGAGTAGTTCACTTTCGGGGCTGAGGGTATGTACCAGTAGCTATGTGTTTGAACTCTCTCTCTCTCTCTCTCTCTCTCTCTCTCTCTCGTGTTCTTGATTTGGCACGATCTTGATGTATCGCGAGCTTTGCTATTATAGTTGGATCTTATGATGTTTCTCCCCCTCTAGTCTCTTGTAATGGATTGAGTTTTCCCTTTGAAATTATCTTATCGGATTGAGTCTTTAAGGATTTGAGAACACTTGATGTATGTCTTGCATGTGCCTATCTGTGGTGACAATGGAATATTCACGTGATCTACTTGATCTATGTTTTGGTGATCAACTTGTTGTTCAGTGACCTTGTGAACTTATGCATAGGGGTTGGCACACATTTTCGTCTTGACTCTCCGGTAGAAACTTTGGGACACTCTTTGAAGTACTTTGTGTTGGTTGAATAGATGGATCTGAGATTGTGTGATGCATATTGTATAATCATGCCCACGGATACTTGAGGTGACATTGAAGTATCTAGGTGACATTAGGGTTTTGGTTGATTTGTGTCTTAAGGTGTTATTCTAGTACGAACTCTATGATAGATCGAACGGAAAGAATAACTTCGTGTTATTTTACTATGGACTCTTGAATAGATCGATCAGAAAGGATAACTTTGAGGTGGTTTCGTACCCTACAATAATCTCTTCGTTTGTTCTCCGCTATTAGTGACTTTGGAGTGACTCTTTGTTGCATGTTGAGGGATTGTTATATGATCCGATTATGTTATTATTGTTGAGAGAACTTGCACTAGTGAAAGTATGAACCTTAGGCCTTGTTTCCTACCATTGCAATACCGTTTATGCTCACTTTTCTCGCTTGCTACCTTGCTGTTTTTATAATTTCAGATTACAAATACCTTTATCTACCATCCATATCGCACTTGTATCACCATCTTTTCGCCGAACTAGTGCACTGATACGTCTCCGTCGTATCTATAATTTTTTATTGTTCCATGCCAATATTCTACAACTTTCATATACTTTTGGCAATTTTTTATAATATTTTTGGGACTAACACATTGATCCAGTGCCCAGTGCCAGTTCCTGTTTGTTGCATGTTTATGTTTCACAGAAACCCCATATCAAACGGAGTTCGAACCGAATAAAAATGGACGGAGATTTTTTTTGGAATATTTATGATTTTTGGGAAGAAGAATCAACGTGAGACGATGCTCGAGTGGCCCACGAGGCAGGGGGGGCGCCCCAGGGGGGTGGGCGCGCCCCTGACCCTCGTGACGACCCCGTAAGGCGGTTGGTGCCCTTCTTTCTCTGCTAGAAAACCAATATCCGGATAGAAATTGTGTCCAAATGACAACCCAATTGGAGTTACCGATCTCCGGGAATATATAAAATGGTGAAAGGGCAGAATCAGGAACACAGAAACAGAGAGAGACAGAGAGACATATCCAATCTCGGAGGGGCTATCGCCCCGCCCACGCCATGGAGACCATGTACCATAGGGGAAACCCTTCTACCATCTAGGGAGAAGGTCAAGGAAGAAGAAGAAGAAGAAGGGGGACTCTCTCCCCCTCGCTTCCGGTGGCGCCGGAACGCCGCCAGGGGCCATCATCATCACCACGATCTACACCAACACCTCCGCCATCTTCACCAACATCTCCATCACCTTCCCCCATCTATATTCGGCGGTCCACTCTCCCGCAACCCGCTGTACCCTCTACTTGAACATGGTGCTTTATGCTTCATATTATTATCCAATGATGTGTTGCCATCCTATGATGTCTGAGTAGATTTTCGTTGTCGTACCGGTGATTGATGAATTGCTATGATTGGTTTAATTTGCTTGTGGTTATGTTGCTATCCTATGGTGCTCTCCATGTTGCACAAGCGTGAGGGATTCCCGCTGTAGGGTGTTGCAATACGTTCATGATTCGCTTATAGTGGGTTGCTTGAGTGACAGAAGCATAAACCTGAGTAAGGGGGTTGTGGCGTATGGGATAAAGGGGACTTGATGCTTTAATGCTATGGTTGGGTTTTACCTTAATGATCTTTAGTAGTTTCGGATGCTTGCTAGAGTTCTAATCATAAGTGCATATGATCCAAGAAGAGAAAGTATGTTAGCTTATGCCTCTCCCACATAAAACTTGCTATCAATCTTGTAAAGTAGTCAATTGCTTAGGGACAATTTCACAACTCCTACCACCACTTTTCCACACTCACTATATTTACTTTATTGCTTCTTTATCTAAACAGCCCCTACTTTTTATTTACATGCTCTTTATATTCTTGCAATTCTATCCAACAACACCTACAAAGTACTTCTAGTTTCATATTTGTTCTAGGTAAAGCGAACGTCAAGCGTGCGTAGAGTTGTATCGGTGGTCGATAGAACTTGAGGGAATATTTGTTCTACCTTTAGCTCCTCGTTGGGTTCGACACTCTTACTTGTTGAAAGAGGCTACAATTGATCCCCTATACTTGTGGGTTATCAAGACCTTTTTCTGGCGCCGTTGCCAGGGAGACATAGCGTGGGATGAATATTCTCGTGTGTGCTTGTTTTCTTTATCACTAAGTAATTTTTATTTGCTGTTCTAAGTTGTTCTCTATCTTTAGTTATGGATATGAAACACGAAATACAAAAAAATTAGGTGCACTTGCTACTCATGGAGATGGGGAACCTCCTAAAACCCTCGATGCTCATTATGTGAAAGATATTATGTACTACTTTGATAATCCTGAGAAAACCCCATTCAATTATATTATGGGATACACGTTGGATCAACGCGAATACTTTAGGGATTATCGCTTGACACAAAAATGGAAACTATTATGGGATCAAATTCAGATGTTGCATTGGTATGCTCGTCAACTATGCTTGAGATATGATTATACTTGTTGCTCTAGGATGAAGGCTCCACACCTTCCCTTTTCATGAAAATTTAATGATGATAAAACCTTGGCTTCTTATGCTAATGGTATATATGATTACTATGATGTGGAACAAATAGAAGAATTCGTTGCTTTTATGGGTGCTTATGAAATTGAATCTTTGGTTAAAGAGTTTGAACATTTTGATGATTCAGTTTATATGCCTGAAAATTTTTCTATACTTAAATATTGTTATGAGAATTATGAATACAATGCCGATATTGATGCGTTTATTGAGAAAGTCTCCGATGTCCAAGAAGAGACTAATATTTTGCATGAGTCTATCGAAGAAGAAATTGATGAAACTGTGAGCTCATTAGATGAAAAAGATGATGAGGAGAGCGAAGAACAAAACGAGGAAGAGCGGATTAGCTACACGTGCCCACCTTCTAATGAGAGTAACTCTTCAACTCATACATTGTTTAATTCCCCTTCGTGCTTACTGAAGGATGATTGCTATGATGATTGTTATGATCCCATTGATTCTCTTGAAATAACCCTTTTTGATGATGCTTGCTATGCTTGTGGACAAGATGCCAATATTTATTATGCTTATGGAGATGAACTTGCTATAGTTCCTTATGTTAAACATGAAATTGTTGCTATTGCACCCACGCATGATAGTCCTATTATCTTTTTGAATTCTCCCTACTACACTATATCGGAGAAGTTTGCCCTTATTAAGGATTATATTGATGGGTTGTGTTTTACTACTACACATGATGATTTTGATAGATATAATATGCATGTGCTGGCCGCTCCTACTTGCAATTATTATGAGAGAGGAACTATATCTCCACCTCTTTATGTTTCCAATATGATAAAATTGCAAGGAACTGCTTATACTATGCATTGGCCTTTACTTGGTGTGCATGAATTGTTCTTTTATGACATGTCGATGCATAGGAAGAGAGTTAGACTTTGATATTGCTTGATATATGTTACTTTGTGCTCACTACTAAATCACAAATCATTGTTAATTAAAATTGGCTTTGATATACCTTGGGATCCGGGTGGATCCATTACTTGAGCACTATATGCCTAGCTTAATGGATTTAAAGAAATTGCTGCAGGGAGACAACCCGGAAGTTTTAGAGAGTCATTTATTTCTGTTGAGTGCTTTCATAAAGTTTAAAACAAAAAAATAAAGAGGGTAACCCAAAACTTTTCAAAAAGGAAAGTGAAAGTGAGAAAGACAAGCATTGTTGAAGTGGGGGAGCTCCTTGAACTTTGTTCATGATCACGGAAACTTTGTGAATCTTAATTATAGAAACTTTTCATCAAAAAATAATTATCCCCTTGTAAAATTCCCTTGTATATAAAAATAATGTGCCAAGGTTTGCCTTTAGGATGTTTACAATGCTTGTTGGTTTGTGCGGTGCAGGACAGAAACTTTGTCTGAAGTGCTCGATTTTATATTTTTTACTGGAACGTAAAACGGTTCTGATTCTTTTTGCAATGTCTCTCTATACAAATTATTTATTTTTCCTAATTTTTGTAGGATTTGTGGGGTACCATAAGTATGGTGAATGTTCAGATTTCTACAGACTGTTCTGCTTTTGACAGATTCTGTTTTTTGATGCATAGTTTGCTTGTTTTGATGAAACTATCAATATCTATCAGTGGATTAAGCCATGGAAAAGTTATATTACATTAGCTATAATGCAAAAACAAAATATGAATTATTTTGCAACAGTACTTAGAGTAGTGATTTGCTTTATTATACTAACGGATCTTACCGAGTTTTCTGTTGAAGTTTTGTGTGGATGAAGTGCTCGATGATCGAGAAGGTCTCGATCTGAGGAAAAGGAGGAGAGGCAAGAGCTCAAGCTTGGGGATGCCCAAGGCTCCCCAAGTAAATATTCAAGGAGACTCAAGCGTCTAAGCTTAGGGATGCCCCGGAAGGCATCCCCTCTTTCTTCAACAAGTATCGGTATGTTTTCGGATTCGTTTCGTTCATGCGATATGTGTAAATCTTGGAGCGACTTTTGCATTTAGTTTTCACTTTTCTTTTATGCACCATGCTGGTATGAGATAGTCCATGGTTGATTTATAGAATTCTCATTTCACTTCACTTAAATCTTTTGAGTACGGCTTTATAGAATGCTTCATGTGCTTCACTTATATCATTTGATGTTTGGATTGCCTGTTTCTCTTCACATAGAAAACCGCCATTTGTAGAATGCTCTTTTGCTTCACTTATATTTGTTAGAGCGTGGGCATATCTTTTGTAGAAAGAATTAAACTCTCTTGCTACACTTATATCTATTTAGAGAGATGACATAAATTGGTCATTCACGTGGTTAGTCATAAAATCCTACATAAAACTTGAAGATCACTGAATATGATATGTTTGATTCCTTGCAATAGTTTTGTGATATAGAGATGATAATATGTGGAAGTTCTAGTAGATGGTTGTGTTTAGTAAGGATATTGGTGTTAAGGTTTGTGATTCCCGAAGCATGCACGTATGGTCTCCTAACTATGTAACCCAATTGGCGTGCATTGTATTTTGATTGTTTATCTTTGCGTGAAGGTCGGGAGCGCGCGATGGTTAATTCCTACGAATCTCCCACCTAGGAGCATGCGTAGTAGTACTTTGCTTCAAGGGCTAATAAACTTTTGCAATAAGTATATGAGTTCTTTATAACTAATGTGAGTCCATGGATTATACGCACTCTTACCCTTCCGCAATTTGCTAGCCTCTTCGGTACCGTGCATTGCCTTCTTACCTCGAGAGTTGGTGAAAACTTCACTGGTGCATCCAAATCCCGAGATACGATACGCTCTATCACACATAAGCATCTTTATATCTTCCTCAAAACAGCCACCATACCTACATATTATGGCATTTCCATAGCCATTCCAAGATATATTGCCATGCAACTTTCATCATCATCATATACATGACTTGAGCATTCATTGTCATATTGCTTTGCATGATCGTAAGATATCTAGCATGATGTTTTCATGGCTTGTTCGTTTTTTGATATCTTTGCTATGCTAGATCATTGCACATCCCGGTACACCGCCGGATGCATTCATATAGAGTCATATCTTTGTTCTAGATATCGAGTTGTAATGTTGAGTTGTAAGTAAATAAAAGTGTGATGATCATCATTATTAGAGCATTGCCCCAGTGAGGAAAGGATGATGGAGACTATGATTCCCCCACAAGTCGGTATGAGACTCCGGACTTTATGAAAAATAAAAGAGGCCAAAGAAGCCCAAATAAAAAAAGAGGGCAAAGAAGCCCACCAAAAAAAGAGAAAAAAGAGAGAAGGGAATGTTACTATCCTTTTACAACACTTGTGCTTCAGAGTAGCACCAAGTTCTTCATATAGAGAGTCACCTATGCTTTCACTTTCATATACTAGTGGGAATTTTTCATTATAGAACTTGGCTTGTATATTCCGATGATGGGCTTCCTCAAATGCCCGAGGTCTTCATGAGCAAGCAAGTTGGATGCACACCCACTAGTTTCAGTTTGACCTTTCATACACTTTTAGTGCATCTGTTGCATGGCAATCCCTACTCCTCGCGTTGACATCAATTGATGGGCATCTTCATAGCCCATTGATTAGCCGCGTCGATGTGAGACTTTCTCCCTTTTTGTCTTCTCCACACCACCTCCACCATCATACTCTATTCCACCTATAGTGCTATATCCATGGCTTGCGCTCATGTATTGCGTGAGGGTTGAAAAAGCTGAAGCACGTTAAAAAGTATGAACCAATTGCTTGGCTGACACCGGGATAGGCATGAGGGGTACCTTGTGTTAAGAAAAGGGAGCATAAAAGACTATATGGTTTTGGAGGGATAACGTTCTGTAAGCATTGATATTTTGAAAGACATGATTGTTTGTTGGGATGCCTGAAGCATTATTGTTTTTATGTCAAATGGTAGACTATTGCTTTGAATCACTTGTGTCTTAATATTCATGCCATGATTAGATACATGATCAAGATTATGCTAGGTAGCATTCCACATCAACACTTATCTTTTTTATCATTTACCTACTCGAGGACGAGCAGGAATTAAGCTTGGGGATGCTGATCCGTCTCCGTCATATCTATAATTTTTGATTGTTCCATGCAAATATTCTACAACTTTCATATACTTTTGGCAACTTTTTATACTATTTTTGGGACTAACATATTGATCCAGTGCCCAGTGCCAATTCCTGTTTGTTGCATGTTTTATGTTTCGCAGGAACCCCATATCAAACAGAGTCCAAATGGAATAAAAACGGACAGAGATTTTTTTTGGAATATTTATGATTTTTGGGAAGAAGAATCAACGCGAGACGATGCTTGACTGGCCCACGAGGCAGGGGGCGCGCACCTGACCCTCGTGGCCACTCCGTAAGGCGGTTGGTGCCCTTCTTTCGCTGCAAGAAAGCCAATATTCGGATAGAAATCATGTCCAAAGGACAACCCAATCGGAGTTACACATCTCCATGAATATAAAAAATGGTGAAAGGGCATAATCAGGAACGCAGAAACAGAGAGAGACAGAGAGACAAATCCAATATCGGAGGGGCTCTCGCCCCTCCCACGCCATGGAGACCATGGACCAGAGGGGAAACCCTTCTCCCATCTAGGGAGAAGGTCAAGGAAGAAGAAGAAGAAGGGGGGCTCTCTCGCCAACGCTTCCGGTGGCGCCGGAACGCCGTCGGGGGCCATCATCATCACTGCGATCTACACCAACACCTCCGCCATCTTCACCAACAACTCCATCACCTTCCCCCATCTATATTCATCGGTCTACTCTCCCGCAACACGTTGTACCCTCTACTCTTTATGCTTCATATTATTATCCAATGATGTGTTGCCATGCTATGATGTCTGAGTAGATTTTTGTTGTCCTGCCGGTGATTGATGAATTGCTATGTTTGGTTTAATTTGCTTGTGGTTATGTTGTTGTCCTATGGTGCTCTCTATGTCGCGCAAGCGTTAGGGATTCCCGCTGTAGGGTGTTGCAATACGTTCATGATTCGCTTATAGTGGGTTGCTTGAGTGACAGAAGCATAAACCAAGTAAGGGGGTTGTGGCGTATGGGATAAAGGGGACTTGATGCTTTAATGCTATGGTTGGGTTTTACCTTAATGATCTTTAGTAGTTGCGGATGATTGCTAGAGTTCCAATCATAAGTGCATATGATCCAAGAAGAGAAAGTATGTTAGCTTATGCCTCTCCCACATAAAACTTGCTATCGGTCTAGTAAAGTAGTCAATTGCTTAGGGACAATTTCACAACTCCTACCACCACTTTTCCACACTCGCTATATTTACTTTACTGCTTCTTTATCTAAACAGCCCCTACTTTTTATTTACGTGCTCTTTATATTCTTGCAATTCTATCCAACAACACCTACAAAGTACTTCTAGTTTCATACTTGTTCTAGGTAAAGCGAACGTCAAGCGTGCGTAGAGTTGTATCAGTGGTCGATAGAACTTGAGGGAATATTTGTTCTACCTTTAGCTCCTCATTGGGTTCTACACTCTTACTTATCGAAAGAGGCTACAATTGATCCCTATACTTGTGGGTTATCATGCACCTATACAATTTACCATTGTATTGGGTGTGTTGGGGACACAAGAGACTCTTTGCTATTTGGTTGCAGGATTGTTTGAGAGAGACCATATTCATCCTACGCCTCCCATGGATTGATAAACCTTAGGTCATCCACTTGAGGGAAATTTGCTACTGTCCTACAAACTTCTGCACTTGGAGGCCCAACAACGTCTACAAGAAGAAGGTTGCATAGTAGACATCAAGCTCTTTTCTGGCACCATTGCCGGGGAGGTGAGTGCTTGAAGGTATATCTTTAGATCCTGCAATCGAATCTTTTAGTTTCTTGTTTTATCACTAGTTTAGTCTATAAAAGAAAATTGCAAAAAAATGGAATTGAGGGTTCCTCATATGCTTCATCTTTTTAATGTCCTTCGTGAAAATGATGGGAAGGAAAATTGTGCTCAAGTACTAGAAGAAGAATTACATATAATGCTTGGCATAAAATATGTAAATGATGAGCCTGATTGCAATGTTGTTAGTATGAATTATTTGAATACCCATGATGCTAATGATATACAAAGCCACAAGCTTGGGGAAGCTATGTTTGATGAATACAGTATTTTTTGTTCCCCAAGTTTTGATAAGAAAATTCATTATGATAAAAGGATGCCTCCTATTTATGATGATTATTGTGATGACTTGTATGCTATTCAGAATAATGATAACCATGAAACTTGTCATCATGATTTTAGTTTTCAATTGGATTATGCCTCACATGATAGTTATTTTGTTGAGTTTGCTCCCACCATTATTCATGAGAAGAATTTTGCTTATGTGGAGAGTAGTAAAATTTATATGCAAGTAGATCATGAAAAGAATGCTTTAGGTGTTGGTTATGTTGTTGAACTTATTCATGATTCTACTGAAAATTATTATGAGGAAGGAACATATGCTTGTAGGAATTGCAATAATATCATGTTTCCTCTCTATGTGCTTAAAGTTTTGAAGTTATGCTTGTTTTGCCTTCCTATGCTAGTTGATTATTGTTCCCATAAGTTGTTTGCTCACAAAATCCCTATGCATAGAAAGTGGTTAGACTTAAATGTGCTAGTCATATTCTTCATGATGCTCTCTTTATGTTTCAATTCTTATCTTTTATGTGAGCATCATTGAAATCATCATACCTAGCTAGGGGCGTTAAATGATAGCGCTTGTTGGGAGGCAACCCAATTTTATTTTTGTTCCTTGATTTTTGTTCCTGTTTAGTAATAAATAATTCATCTATACTCTGGTTAGATGTAGTTTTATGTTTTAATTAGTGTTTTTTTCCAAGTAGAACCTTTGGGAAGACTTGGGTGAAGTCTTTATGATCTTGCTGTAAAAAAACAGAAACTTTAGCGCTCACGAGATTAGCTGCCATTTTTTTTACTGGAGAGTGCTTTTAAGTTTATTATTTTTGCATATGATGAATAGACAAATTCCTCAGGTCCACCAATTTATTTCAGAATTTTTGGAGCTACAGAAGTATACGTTTGATACATATTACTACAGACTGTTTTGTTTTTGACAGATTCTATTTTCTATGTGTTGTTTGCATATTTTGATGAATCTATGAGTAGTATCAGAGGGTACGAACCATAGAGAAGTTGGAATACAGTAGATATTACATCAATATGAATTTATAATGAGTTCACAACAGTACCTAAGTGGTGATTTATTTTCTTATACTAACCGAGCTTACAAGTTTTGTGTTGAGTTTTGTGTTGTGAAGTTTTCAAGTTTTGGGTAAAGATTCGATGGACTATGGAATAAGGAGTGGTAAGAGACTAAGCTTGGGGATGCCCAAGGCACCCCAAGGTAATATTCAAGGACAACCAAGAGCCTAAGCTTGGGGATGCCCCGGATGGCATCCCCTCTTTCGTCTTCATTCATCGGTAACTTTACTTGGAGCTATATTTTTATTCGCCACATGATATGTGTTTTACTTGGAGCGTCAATTTCTTTTGTTATTATTTGCTTGCTGTTATTTAGAATAATGTTTTTCATCTTTATTTTCAATAAAAATGTCAAGGATAGCCTTTACCATGCTTATTTTGCAAGTATACATGTTGCTGTTTCAAAACAGAAAGTTTACCACTGTTGCAAATATTCCCTAGAAAAGACAGAGAATGATATAATATTGAAACTTTTTGCATATTGAGCTCTGATAAATCTTCTACAGTGTAGTATTTTTCTCATAATTTTTGGAGTTAGGGAAGTATGATGAATCTTGCATTCTTTACAGACTATACTGTTTTGGCAGATTGCTGTTATGTTTGCATTGTTTGCATATGATTGCTTGTTTAATGATTCTATTTGAGGAATGGAGTATTAAATATGCAGAGAAATTTAGTATGCAATGTTTAATAATAATTTTAGTGATTTGTTACAGTAAAAATGATAAGGTTTTTGCATTGGTTTATACTAACTTATCTCACGAGTTCTTGTTGAGTTTGGTGTGGATGGAGCTTTTGAGATTTAGGAAACCGAGATATAGTAGGAATTAAGGAGACACAAAAGCTAAAGCTTGGGGATGCCCAAGGCACCCCAAGATAATATTCCAAGAAGTCTCAAGCATCAAAGCTTGGGGATGCCCCGGTAGGCATCCCACGTTTCTTCTTCAACAATTATCGGTTAGTATCGGTTGAACCTAAGTTTTTGCTTCTTCACATGTTGTGTGCTATCATTGAAATGTCATTTTGTTTTGTTTTTGCTTGCTGTTTGAATAAAATACCAAGATATGAAATTCTTAAATGTGAGAGAGTCTTCACATAGTTACATAATTATTAGAATACTCTATGTGCTTCACTT
The DNA here is from genome assembly GCF_002162155.2 of Triticum dicoccoides. Taxonomy (NCBI): domain Eukaryota; kingdom Viridiplantae; phylum Streptophyta; class Magnoliopsida; order Poales; family Poaceae; genus Triticum; species Triticum dicoccoides. The sequence continues at coordinate 110,198,337 of NC_041393.1, forward strand.
ATATCTTTTGGAGTAGTTTGTCATTTGCTCCAGTGCTTCACTTATATCTTTTATAGCACGGCGGTGGTTTATTTTGTAGAAATTATTGATATCTCATGCTTCACATATATTATTTTGAGAGTATTTTAGAACAGCATGGTATTTGCTTTGGTTATAAAATTGGTCCTAATATGATGGGCATCCAAGTTGGGTATAATAAAAACTATCATAGAGAGTGCATTGAATACTATGAAGTTTGATACTTGATATTTGTTTTGAGATATGAGGATGGTGATATTAGAGTCATGCTAGTTGAGTAGTTGTGAATTTGAGGAATACTTGTGTTGAAGTTTGTGATTCCCATAGCATGCACGTATGGTGAATCATTATGTGATAAAGTTGGAGCATGATTTATTTATTGATTGCCTTCCTTATGAGTGGCGGTCGGGGACGAGCGATGGTCTTTTCCTAACAATCTATCACCCTAGGATCATGCGCGTAGTACTTTGTTTTGATGACTAATAGATTTTTGCAATAAGTATATCAGTTATTTATGACTAATGTTGAGTCCATGGATTATACGCACTCTCACCCTTCCACCATTTCTAGCCTCTCTTGTGCCACGCAACTTTCGCCGGTACCATACACCCACCATATACCTTCCTCAAAACAGCCACCATACCTACCTATTATGGCATTTCCATAACCATTCTGAGATATATTGCCATGCAACTTTCCACCGTTCCGTTTATTATGACATGCTCCATCATTGTCATATTGCTTTTGCATGATCATGTAGTTGACATCATACTTGTGGCAAAGCCACCTTCATAATTCTTGCATACATGTCACTCTTGATTCATAGCATATCTCGGTACACCGCCGGAGGCATCCACATAGATTCATATTTTTTTCTAAGTATTGAGTTGTAATTCTTGAGTTGTAAGTAAATAAAAGTGTGATGATCTTCATTATTAGAGCATTGTACCATGTGAGGAAAAGATGATGGAGACTATAATTCCCCCACAAGTTGGAATGAGGCTCCGGACTGAATAAAATAAAATAAAAAAAGAGGCCATAAAAAAAGAGAAAAGGCCCAAATAAAAAAATGAGATAGAAAGAGGCCAAAGAAGCCCAAATAAAAAAAGAGGCCAAAGAAGCCCACCAAAATAAAAAAAATAAAAAAGAGAGAGAAAAAGAGAGAAGAGACAATGTTACTATCCTTTTCCACACTTGTGCTTCAAAGTAGCACCATGATCTTCATGATAGAGAGTCTCCTATGTTGTCACTTTCATATATACTAGTGGGAATTTTACATTATAGAACTTGGTTGTACATTCCAATGATGGGCTTCCTCAAAATGCCCTAGGTCTTCATGAGCAAGCAAGTTGGATGCACACCCACTTAGTTTCTTTTGTTGAGCTTTCATACACTTATAGCTCTAGTGCATCTGTTGCATGGCAATCCCTACTCACTCACATTGATATCTATTAATGGGCATCTCCATAGCCCGTTGATACGCCTAGTTGATGTGAGACGATCTTCTCCTCCTTTTTGTCTTCTCCACAACCACCATTCTATTCCACCTATAGTGCCATGTCCATGGCTCACGCTCATGTATTGCGTGAAGATTGAAAATGTTTGAGAACATCAAAAGTATGAAACAATTGTTTGGCTTGTCATCGGGGTTGTGCATGATTAAATACTTTGTGTGATGAAGATAGAGCATAGCCAGACTATATGATTTTGTAGGGATATCTTTCTTTGGCCATGTTATTTTGAGAAGACATGATTGCTTTGTTAGTATGATTGAAGTATTATTGTTTTCATGGCAATATGAACTTCTATCTTGAATCATTTGGATCTGAACATTCAAGCCACAATAAAGAAAATTACATTGAGAAATATGCTAGGTAGCATTCCACATCAAAAATTATGTTTTTATCATTTACCTACTCTAGGACGAGCAGGAATTAAGCTTGGGGATGCTTGATACGTCTCCAGCGTATCTATAATTTTTGATTGTTCCATGCTATTATATTACCTGTTTTGGATGTTTATGGGCTTTACTAAACACTTTAATATCATTTTTGGGACTAACCTGAGCCCGGTGCCAGTTTCTGTTTGTTCCTTGTTTTTGAGTTTCGCGGAAAAGGAATACCAAACGGAACCCAATTGACGTGCCAATTTTTGACGAATTTTTATGGACCAAAAGAAGCCCCTGGAGTGCAAGAGTTGGGCCAGAAGAGTCCCAGACTGCCCACGAGGGTGGAGGGCGCCCATCTAGGGCGCGCCCCCTGCCTCATGGACAGCCCAGAGACCCCCCTGACGTGAGACCTACGCCAAAAAATCCTATAAATACTGAAACCTCCAGAAAGAAACCTGGATCAGGAGTTCCGCCGCCACAAGCCTCTGTAGCCACCAAAAACCAATCGAGAGCCTGTTTCGGCACCCTACCAGAGGGGGGATCCCTCACCGGTGGCCATCTTCATCATCCTAGCACTCTCCATGACGAGGAGGTTGTAGTTCACCCTAAGGGCTAAGGGTATGTACCAGTAGCTATGTGTTTGATCTCTCTCTCTCTCTCGTGTTCTTGATTTGGCATGATCTTGATGTATCGCGAGCTTTTTTATTATAGTTGGATCTTATGATGTTTCTCCCCCTCTACCTCTTGTAATGGATTGAGTTTTCCCTTTGAATTTATCTTATCGGATTGAGTCTTTAAGGATTTGAGAACACTTGATGTATGTCTTGTCGTGCTTATCTGTGGTGACAATGGGATATTCATGTGATCTACTTGATGTATGTTTTGGTGAGCAAATTGCGGGTTCAATGAACTTATGCATAGGGGTTGGCACATGTTTTCGTCTTGACTCTCCGGTAGAAACTTTGGGGCACTCTTTAAAGTACTTTGTGTTGGTTGAATAGATGAATCTGAGATTGTGTGATGCATATCGTATAATCATGCCCACGGATACTTGAGGTGACATTGGAGTATCTAGGTGACATTAGGGTTTTGGTTGATTTGTGTCTTAAGGTGTTATTCTAGTACGAACTCTATGATAGATCGAACGGAAAGAATAACTTCATGTTATTTTACTACGGACTCTTGAATAGATCGATCAGAAAGGATAACTTTGAGGTGGTTTCATACCCTACAATAATCTCTTCGTTTGTTCTCCGCTATTAGTGACTTTGGAGTGACTCTTTGTTGCAAGTTAAGGGATTGTTATATGATCCAGTTATGTTATTATTATTGAGATAACTTGCACAAGTGAAAGTATGAACCTTAGGCCTTGTTTCCTACCATTGCAATACCGTTTACGCTCACTTTTATCGCTTGCTACCTTGCTGTTTTTATAATTTCAGATTACAAATACCTTTATCTACCATCCATATCGCACTTGTATCACCATCTCTTTGCCGAATTAGTGCACCTATACAATTTATCATTGTATTGGGTGTGTTGGGGACACAAGAGACTCTTTGCTATTTGGTTGCAGGGTTGTTTGAGAGAGACCATCTTCATCCCACGCCTCCCACGGATTGATAAACCTTAGGTCATCCACTTGAGGGAAATTTGCTACTATCCTACAAACCTCTGCACTTGGAGGCCCAACAACGTCTACAATAAGAAGCACTACAAAAAAAAGACACATCCATGACATTTTAGGCCGGACGAAAAAAAATTATGTCATACATATGACACTTCTATGACAATAATTATGACAAAACCCGGTGTCATCATAGATGTGGTGGGCTCCTACTTCTATGACAAAAAATCATGACAGAAAATGGGCTTTTCGTCCTGGGCGTGCCAGAGACGTAGTTGCATGACATTCTTTGGGCCGTCCATGACGGAAAAAACCATGGTAGAAGCAAGGGGGCATTTCGGGGAGTTGCCGGTTACGTCGGAGGTCGGGGGCTAAGCGATGCGCGTTTGTCTCGTACACGTACGCGCGTGTGTGTGAGTCATTGGCTCTAACTAAACCCGAGCGAGGCGTTGGGCTCTAACTGAACCCGAGCGATTGCACTGCAGGCTACGCGTTACTGAACCCGAGCGATCGATCGATGGCTGTTAATTGAACCCGATGGAGCGATTCCTTCGCTACTGTTGCTAACTGAAGCCGATCGATTGGATGAACAGTGAGTGTTGCGGGGGAGGGTGGATGAACAGTGAGCGGTGGCGTTGCCTCTGGATGAATAGGACCCCGTGGTGTGGAGGGCTGGATGAACAGTAGATGATGGAGGGGTGGTTGAACAGGACCCCGTGGTGTGGAGGGCTGGATGAACAGTAGACGATGGAGGGGTGGATGAACAGTAGACATTGGAGGGGTGGTTGAACAGTACCCGGTGGAGTAGCGCGCAGTGGAGGCTGGATGAACAGGAGCCCGTGGAGGCTGGAGGAGGTCGACGGTAGCCCGTGGAGGCTGGAGGAGGTCGACGGTAGCCCGTGGAGGCTGGAGGAGGTCGACGGTGGAGATGAACAGTATCTCATGGAGTCCCGTTTTGCGGTACGCCACCGCCCTCCCGATGAACAGGACCCCCGTTTCGACCGTAGGAGGTCCGTTTCGTCCATTTTGTGGTATGCCACACCCCTCCCGATCAACAGGACCCCCGTTTCGACCGTAGGAGGTCCGTTTCGTCCGTTTTGCGGTACGCCGCACCCCTCCCAATCAACAGGACCCCCGTTTCGACCGTAGGAGGTCCATTTCCTCCGTTTTGCGGTACGCCACACCCCTCCCGATCAACAGAACCCCGTTCCGAATGTAGGAGGTCTGTTTCCTTCGTTATGCGGTACGCCAGGCCTCATTTCCATCGCCTGTTCCGCTCAAGCCCTCCCGATGAACACGACCACGCATTCCGTTCCGACCCAGCCAGTTGGCTCCCCATGAACACGACGACGATGTTGTTTCTCCGTTCCGCCCCAGCCATGTATGTATGCGCGAGTAGGCGTTCAAGACTCTGCCCGTATGTACGTACGTGGTCGTATTTTCTTTCTTGCACCCTCACCATTGTACGTACATGTACATGCTACATGCACGCCTCTACTACGACACGTGCGCGCCTCTACTACGACACGTGCGTGCCTCTACATCGACCAGTATGTACGTACACTGTCGCGACCAGAATGACAACACTACATACGCTTCGACCAGGTGGGTCCCGACTGTCAGGCACTTCCTTGCCTGCGAAGATGTAGCTGGTGGGTCCCAGCAGTCAGGGGGGCGAATCATTTTGGATTTTGTTTGCTCGGATGCACTTCCTTCCGTGCGAAGGTGTAGCTGGTTGGTCCCAGCAGTTAGGAGGGAAACGTTTTTTTCACGAAATACGGTGGCCCGTCCGGTGGGTCCCTGCTGTCAGGTGGAGGAATCATTATTTTCCGCGTAATAAGGAGGCACTTCCTGGCTGCGGCCATGGACCCAGCTGTCAGCCTCTCGACGTACAGTCCATGTCCGATGGAAGTCGTTCCTTGACCATGTTGACCACGCCGCGCCGAGAGCACCAGGGCGGTGGACGACGGCGAGGCCTAGGAAGGGGACGACGCGGAGCAGGTGAAGACGACACAGTGGATGCCCACGCGGAGAGGAGTATGAGTATTCACTCGTTCGGCTGCGGTGTGAGGCTGCCGTCGCCGCAGGGCCTGGCCTAAGGAGGGAATAGTAGGGGGCGGTGAGGCCTCCGCGGCAGCACAGCCGGCCACGGGAGGCAGGAGCAGGCGGCACGACTGGCGCTGCTTTGGGCGGCTGGAGCAAGAATACTAGAGGTTGAAGAAGCACTACGGCCATTGGATGGACATCGTACGGTCACTAGAGCTAGAATCGTTCATATTGACTAAGTGGACAAAGCCCTCCGTCCGAGTCAACTTAGTAGGCCCACAAGTCAGCTTCCCACCAAGGTGAGTCCCAGCTAGCAGGGGGAGTATTCATTTTTTTGTGCGTAATAAAGAGGCACTTTTGGTGGGTCCGAGCTGACAGCGGGGGGAACGTTTTTTCGCGAAATACGGTGGCCCGTCCGGTGGGTCCCAGCAGTCAGGGGGGAAACGTTTTTTTCGCGAAATAAGTTGGCCCGTCTGGTGGGTCCCTGCTGTCAGGTGGAGGAATAATTATTTTGCGCGTAATAAGGAGGCTCTTCCTTGCGGCCGCCATGGACCCAACTGTCAGCCTCTCCACGTACAGTACTCTTCCGATGGAAGTCGGTCGTTGACCACGTTGACCACACCGCGCCGAGAGCACCAGGGCGGTGGATGACGGTGACGCCTAGGAAGGGGACGACGCGGAGCCGGGGAAGACGCAGCAGTGGAAGCCCGCGCGGAGAGGAGTACGAGGGTTCACTGGTTCGGCTGCGGTGTGAGGCTGTCGTCGCCATAGAATAACGGGGGGTGTGGGTGAGTGGAGGGATGGCCTGGCCAGCGGTGGGAGTAGTATGGGGGTGGTGAGGCCTCTGCGGCAGCATAGCCAGCCATGGGAGGCAGGAGCAAGCGGCACGACCGGCGTTGCTTTGGGCGGCTGGACCAAGAAGACCAGAGGTTGAAGAAGCACTACGGCCGTTGGATGGACATCATACAGTCACTGAAGCTAGAATCGTTTATATTGACTAAGTTGACAAAGCCCTTGGTACGCTCCAACTTAGTAGGCCCACAGGTCAGCCTCCAAAACGGTGCGCCCCAGATGTCAGGGGGAGGAATCATTTTTTGGGCGGCCTAAGCTAAGAATATCCGAGATTGAAGAAGAAGCACGACATCCGTTGGATAGGTATCCAACGGCCACTGCTGCTAGAACCGTGTGTTGACTATAATAAGTTGACAAAGCCTTGCATACGCGTCAACTTATTTTTTTTAGGGGACGCGTCACTTAGTAGGCCCACAAGTGTGTGGCAGAGAACTTATAGCCCATTTGCGTTTTGTTAGAATGTACAGTCCATTTTTTAATTCTAATGGAATTTACAACAGCCCATTTACAGTTTGTTAAAAGTACAGCCCATTTTCTAGCTAGGACAACGATTAATAATTTCAACCAACCGTTGAAGACAAAATTCAATAAAATTTCCCACATTTTGATGGGATCCGAAATATTTTTATCCCGAAATTTCTAGTCAGATTAAATATAAATTTGTATTACATAAAAATCGAACGAAACATTGCGCGCGCAACAATGAAAATTTAAGATTTTCAAAATCCATAAAAAATATTTTATAAACTAATTTCGTGTTTGGTGCATTTTTTTATAGTTACTGCCCAGTTTTTATAATTACATCCCATTGATTATTTTTAAAGCCCATTTCCTGTTAAGCCTAATGCATCCCTCCTAGGAAAGATTTGCAGCCCAGCGGGGTGGAGAATAACAAGTTGACCTTGCCTGGGTATTCCTCAAAAAGATGTATAGCTGGGCTATCCATTTTCATCTTGAAAAAAGTAGTATCTGGGCTGGATATCTGGCCTGGGCTAGATGGGCCAGAGCCCGCTCAGTTAATACCCTGCTCTCCTCTGAACAAAAACGAAATCATCGCCAAAAAAAACTCTGCAGTGCTCACGCCTCAAAAACACAAATACTGCTCGAGCTGCTTGGTCCCAGCTGTCGGCCGCACCTTGTGCAATTCTCTCGTTTATATTGACTACATAGGTTGACAATGGTGTGGGACCGTGATGTCAGGAAACCAGGAGAAAGCAAAAAAATATAGTTGTACATAATAAGGAGGCACTTGCGTACGTACGGCTATGGCCCTAGTGGGTCCCTAGTGTCACCCAGTCAAAATAAAGTCATGTCCTGAATCCTCATGTTCGTTGACCATGTTAACAATGCTCGGCGCCACGGCGAGCGCAACAACTCGATGGACAATGGAGAGGGCCTCGCGGGCCCTACGGAGGTCTGATACAATGCCCGCTGCTCATTCAGGAAGCCAGGATCATCGGACACCTATGAGCACCTTCGAGAAACTGAGACGGCATGAAACGGTAAGGCCGCGCTTGGGAGCTCTGGTTTATTTCAAACCTGTATTAACATACAAGTGTAATTTACTCGTCATCGAAAGGCCCGAGGTCTGTAAGTAAAACCGGCGGGTTACGCATGTAATTTGAGAGACCGGTGTATATTTTACGAGCACTGCTATATGGGCGACATTACGAGACGATACATGCACGACGTGCATATCATGCCATCCATGGGCAAGGCTGAAACAGCAGCTAACGGCTGGATTAGCAATCGTCCGAGTGTCGTTCAGCGTTTTTATCGTGTGTGAAGTACTTCCGATATTTTACTAGTCGAAATCGACCAACCAAGCGCCTTTTCCCAAGACCATCTGCTTTAATTTACAAGCGTCAGTTTTACAAGCGGTTTTGGTTGGAAAACGATGATCCAATCACGGCCTAATATCATGAGTTGGTCGGAAGATCATATGGTTTCACGTCTAACCTACCTGACATGTCGTATAGGCTATGAATGAAACAGCAGACGATGAACTTCTTACGCACGGAAACAACAAAAGAGGATGGTCTTCTTAACAAGCAAATCACTAGTATTAGATCGACATGCAAAACAATACGAAGCATTATTCTTAGGAGGCACGATGAACAGCTCATGATGCCGCATACCACAACATTCCAAGTTCAACTTTGCAATCAAACACAAGGCCTGGCATTACATAGACAATATTCAGAACAAACTCTTAACACAGGAATATCTTAGCAGAGTAACTATTTACTTCTAAACTGAACACAGGAATAGGAAAAAACACTCGACGCTGCTCACAGCAAGGGCGTCCCACTCAAAAATATCAAATGCATGTCTTCTGGCTAACATCAATGAGAAAATTTTGAAAAGGTTTTCCAATTCCAATATATTAAACTAACGTCTTCTTGCTAACATCAATGATTAAACTTTGACAAGCTTTTCCCATTCAAAATATGTAATGCCTATGATCGTGTCCTGTCGTAGCTTCTTGTACTTGTTTGGGCACTTTTTGCCCAGGGCACTCCACGTGCTGTTAAATTGCCAATGGTCTCTGCAGACTAGTCATGTCACCGGTGTCTAATAATACTCTGTAAAGCTTCTCGGTCATTCCTTTTGTAATGTACCGCAGCCAGTGACTGCTTCTTTCTGCAAAGTGGAACGACCAACTGGACCCAGTAACGCAGCAGTTTGCCTTGGACACATTGGCTCCTTTTGTGCAGTTCAACTAAAATCAAAGTCGGAATAAAACCGAGCTTTAATTTTGATATCCCTGCAAGCAACAATAGGTATAAGGGAAACAATTACTGAGAAATAACGGTTGATGACTTGTCTTAATGGGAAACAAAGCAGGAGAGTAGCATTATCCATCAGTGTGATTCATTCATATTGACTGAGAGATTATCTTAACAATGCCTTGTTTCAACATGTATAAAGAACGACAAAGCAGAAAAGTACCATTCCTAAAACAATGCAACTAATTCATTTTTAAAGAGACATTATCTTAACAATACCTTGGTTAAACGTGTAGAAAGAACTACAAAGCAGGATAGTGACATTCCTAACAAGTGTTGCAGTTTTGAACTAAGATTCAGTAGTTAATTAATTCTAAGAGTGGCATTGCTTAATTTTACCAGCGGCATTAGATTAACGAAAATCATAAACAGTTCCAGGGGAGAGTGGGTGCAACAACAATATGTGCTTCCATCTACTTATAAAGGGGGTGATGCAGAGTTTGTTGTAACAAAGAAACAAGCATCATGTCTGGGTTGGTCTCATTCTTGTTCACTACTTAATGGGAAAAGACAGCAATACAATAGCTTCAATTCAACATTTATTTAAAACAGTACCAATACAGGTAGCACAACATCTCAAAGCACACTGCACAATCATGTGGATGAAGGCCTGTACTGACCTTTCATGAGAACACCAGGATAAAATACGAATCAGCTAACACGAATAGGAAATCCAATCTCCTTTTGTGCAGTTGCACTGAAATCAAGCAAAGTGTTTCGCGTAGCGAAGCAAAATGTCGCAATAGCAACAAGTTGAATAGATATCATGTGGTTGAGACCAAGATTTGAAACAACTCGACGGGAACACTGGAAGCAAATCTCGGATCTCCTTTTGTGCAGTTCCACCAAAATTAAGCAAAGTCACCGGTGTGACATTCAAGTTGAACTGCACAAAACACTCTTAAAACATAAATGTTTCGAGTAGCGAAGCAAAATGTCGCAATAGCAACAAGTTGAATCGATACCCCTGTTTTAACAGAGGCAAAAAAGGAAACAATTACTTGCCGATAAAGGAGGATGAAACAAACGGTGACAGAAAGAAGCATCTAACTTATCTTGGATGGAAAACAAAGTAGGATAGTAGCATTTCTAAAACGATTGCATTGATTCATATTAACAGAGACACTCTCTTGAAACAACATTCGTTAAAAAATGTAATTTACTTTTAACAGTGGCATTACTTCAATTTTCCGGCGGCATTCTTAGATTAACAACAGCAAAATAGCTGTATGGTACATGCTAGCACCATGTGCGTCCACACGTATAAATGGGTGATGCAGAGTATGTAGCCAAGCAGCATATCTGTGTTGGTCCCATATTTGTTCTCTTTGAACTTTTTTCCTATGTGAGGGCAGCAAATCTAGTCCTGCACAAACTACCCGACCCCCC